>NC_133580.1:22762576-23063612 GCF_964106895.1 Numenius arquata | reverse complement strand
TTGTGTGCAGAAATCATGCTCGCTCACTAGTTCCTGTCTTCTCAAACTGAATCTGGGTAAGTGCCCACATATATATATATGAGAAATATATGTATATATAAGAGAAATTCTCTTTGAACTTTTGCAGCATAAAACGAGAATGGTGTTTGTCCATTAGAACGAAATCCACTGGGATTGGAAGGAGTATAGAAAACCTAACCCAGAAAGGAAGGGAAGTAAAGGTTTGCCAGATTGTATTAGTTTGGTTCAAGCACCCTTTTATCAGGCTAGAATAAATAAATGGGTAAAGCTCACTGCCTGAGTAGTGAGCTGTCTCAAGGCAGTCCTTTCTGGATGAATCCCCTCCGTGTTGTCTACTCATCACATCAAGTCTCCAGGTGACTTTTGTTTCACCCGAATGTGTGGTTGCGGGTGGTGCTATTTTTCATGCGTTGGTGGGCGAGATGGTTTTTTATGGCTATATTGGGACTAAGGATTTTTTTTTTTAGATGTCTACCAAGTTTTGATTTGAGTTATTTTTGCTGTGTGCCCAGAGGCATGAACAGCCCATCCATAAATATTAGCATTGTTATCTCAGCTGGGAGGCCAAGGGTCACCTTCAGGAAAATGAGTTGGAATTGGTTCCTAACTTTTATTTCCCAGAGTGGATGGGGTCTGTTTCTAGCTAGAAGGGTTTTCACTCATCCCACATGTGAAACTATATTGAAATTGAAAGGTTATTCTGTGTCAGCACGAAGCCTTGCTCGGTTTTTTCATGACTTGGTAGCATCCCTAGGCAAAAAGCTGTGTGCAAGGGGAGCTGTTTTCTCTGGTCACTCAATTTTCCTCCCACCATGGGGACGTTTGGATGGCTTACAGATGGGGACGAGCTCCCAAGTTTTAACAGCTATGCATGGAGGTGGGAGCCGTGGTGTCCCATGTCCCACATCCCAGGCACTCTGCCACCTTGGTGACCTCCTCCCAGGGGAGGTGCCGGAGAGTGGACCTAAGTGATGCTGGTGTGAGGATGCAGCAGGGTTGGAGACTGCGGGTACCGGATCAGCCCATGTGACATCTTGGTCCTCCCTCCTGTCCCTCTCTGACTGCTGTGCTCTCTGCAGGGCTTGTGGGACTCTGACACCAAAGCGGATGCTTTACCCATCCTTACTGCACTTACCTGCTTAAGCTTGTGCCCAGTTCCAATCCCTTTTTACAGTTATATAAATCCTGGTATTTATCACAGCACCATCCCTAGGAGCAAGAGTGTAATATTGGAAGAAAAGGAGGGGAAAAAACGCATCAAAAATGAAGAATAAAATCCATAAAAGGAAACTTAACTGGGGGAGATGTGTCTTTACAAGATTGAAGGGCCTGGAAACATATTGTACATTTCCAGACACTGGAGTTAAGGGCTCATTTAGAATATCTCAGATATACTGGAGTTTGACAGTTCTTTGGTTTCCACATCAAACAATCTGTAATTTATTGCCCCGTATAGGGACTGTGTTTTTATCATATTGCATATTCTCTAGCCAGAAATCTAACTACCATATAAGCTCTTGAAAAAAAAAAAAAAAACAACCTTTGGGGGTTGGAATCCAGGCAATATGCTTTCACAGACCCTGAGAAACCCGCTTTGATTTATTTCCTTGGAAATAAGGGGAACACACAATTTCTTGGAGTATTACAGCTGTTACCCCAAGCAGGGTCTCACCGCCTTTCTTCATGTGCTCGGTGTAAAGACCCGGGTCCTGCAGTGAGCCCTGTGTGAAAGCACCTCGTGTTGCTCTTCGTGGGTTTTATGGGAGGATGAGAACAAAATTTAGAAGTTTTACAAGGCAGTAAAACACAGAAGGAAGAAAAGAAAAAAAAAAAAGGGAGTCCCAGAGGTGAGAAGGACCGAAGACAAAATAGACTTGAAGGTTGCAAAAAACACAGGCCCCAGCGTTTAAATACCCTGTTTGAAGCTGGGTTGATCAACCAATATGTCCTATATTTGTTTGTAGGTTTAATGGGCTGTTTCCCTGCAGCCTGGCTGCTGGGAGAGGGCACAGCAGAGGTCACCCAGAAGTTAATTTGGAAAGAGGCCAAAAGGCCACAACTTGATTGAATCAAATGTAAACAAAATAGGCCTGGGAACAGCCCAATGCGCTTGTGCCCGGGTCTCTCTCTCTCTCAACCCAAAAGCCAGAGTATGACGGAGCACCGGGGACCGGCGAGGGGGGTTTAACCCCTCGGCAGGGAGATGATGCTCGGGGTGACGAAGGGTCGGATCCGGACCCTGCTCAGGGCAGGCAGGGAACGTGCAAACGGGCTGTACAGAGGGTGCCATGATGGCTCTCCTTCTATGGGGCACCTCAGAGGAGATGGGGGGCTCCCGGGGAGCCACCTTGAAGCGGGGAAAGCTGTTAAATCTATTATGGGAGACCCTGGGGAGCTGAGGAGTTTTCAGGAATATATTTCCCCTTCAGAAAAATCCCTGACTTTGATGGATTTGGTGGAATTGCATCTCTCTGTGGCCTGCTAGGCTCTGTGAGGTTTATTATTCCCACTGTATTTTTATTCCCCGGCCAGATGAAGCAGCATAATAATAAGAAAAATGCGCAAGCAGCCAGATTGTTAAATAACATGATGCACAATGCTTATCGCTTGAAAATACAATATTTAAATTGCACCAAAACAAGTCACTTCTGACTAATTTTCCACTTTTAAATTTAATAAGTTAACACTACAACGTCTGAAGTGCTGTATATGTGTAATATAATTTATGAAGTCCTCAAAAGAAATGTTAATAAACACAATAATTACTTGGACACGCCTTTTGTTCAACATTATTAAACAGTTTGTAACAATTAAAATATTAAAACCACATGTTGTTGAAAGCAACCAGACATTGCAATTATTTCTTACTAAGGCTATTAAATAAAATGACAGAAGATTTTTATATTAATGATAAATGCATTTTGGAATGGATCAGCTAATTTTTCTTTTACTGCACGAAATAATCTATAGCTCCACCAAGTCTAGGCCTGGTGTTTAAAGACTAACTCCATCCTCCTTTTGAGCTGTGCCTCGGCTCTCATTAAGGCGCCGGGTGAATGCTCTCTGACTCCATACGTGAGCAGTGATTGTAGGATTTTGCCAGGCCAGTTAAATCAGGGGAAGCGTGACCCTCTGTAACAAGAACATGATTAAATTTGAACGTGTCTGACTGTCGGGTTGCTTTTTAAACCGCAACCCTTCCTTCCCATCTTAGCAAGAGCCGGCGGTTGCCCAGGCCAGCTAGTGCCCGGCGGGACCCTATCTGCAAACCTCCCAGCGTTATCGGGTTTGTTGTGGGAACACTGTACCCGCAGGTTGCCCTAAATGGATTTTCTTTAACAGCCAGAGATTAATTTGACCCGGTGTGTTTGCGTGTGTGTGTCTTTAAAGAGAGGTGTAATCTGTGATTGCTTGAGGTTCCTCACCTGTTTTACCCACAGCCTTGCAGGCCGCAGAGGAGCACAAGAGGCCGCACTGTTCGGTCCCACGCTTTTCCTGCTCATGCAGTTACATTTGCTGTGGAATGTGAGGTATTTCCCATTTTCAGTAAGGTAAATAGGTGGTAAATAGGCACATTTCTGGTACTGCTCGGCGGCACCGAGACATGGAGCTGTGCTGAGGGCCTGAGCATCTCCCCTGTGCTGCGTAAACCTGGCTGTGGCTGCTGTCTCACTGACTGGTTGTTTTGATTGAAGGGAGTGCCAAAATGCCCATAGATATCCAAAGTCCTCATATCAGCCAGTTTTTGGAGAAAATAATTCATTATAGAATTTTCCTCGGAGCACTCAAGTCCTTTTGTCCATCCCCATGTGTCCCTTTTTTTTGGTAAATAATGGGACTGCAGAGCTGCCATTTTGAGGCAAGATTCACTATTTTCTTGTCCTTCCTACTTTCCTTTGTCCTTCTTCTGGCAATGAGTTTCAGGAAGACGCGAGAGAGGACTGGGAGAAGTGTGTTCTCATGTGAAGCTGTGTATCTCCCTTATCAGTACACAAAAGGAACGCCTCACCTGTGTTTCCTTTTTACTGATCCCACTTGCTTTTCCGAGGGTCACTTTATTTATCCCCGGTGTTTCACCCCTTGTCTGGTATCGGAATAGATGTTTAGCTCAGTAGGGACTATAGGAGCAGCAAAGCTTTCCCCGGGGGCGGAAAAAGCTCCTTGCTTTTCTCAGGAAGACCGGAAAGCTGCTGGGGCTGAGCTCGGATGGACGGCGTTTTTGGCTGGTCTCCATGCTGGTTTATTATTTGGTGTTCATAACCTTCGGGTAACATAAACAGCATCTTGGCAATCTCCTTCCCTGAAATTCCCTGCTTGCTGTGGTCTTGGGGATGAGAAGGGATTCAACTTTGCCCCTGTGGCTTCAGCTCTGGTGGGGAAGCAGGTGCCTCAGGTGTGTCCTGCAGGGACCAGTCTCCAGACAATGCTGTGGAAATCAGCTGGAAAAAAATATACCTTTAAAGGGGATTCATTTGCTTTTGTGTCCAAAACATGCAGCTGATGCACAGCATTGCTTTAAAACAAACACCAGATATCCTGTACCAGTGCTGGAGTTTATCCGGTTGTGGAGGAAACAAACCTGGAAGAATCCTTGTGCAGCAAAAAATGGGGTAAGTGGAGCTGCTGATACCAAATTAACAGTTAATTACAGTTATTCTGGGCCTCATTAATTGTATCGAGTGTCGCCTTGTGCTGTGACTCAACCTGCTAATTTAATCAGTAGATGTCTGAGGTAGGTGTCCTCCCTGATGGTCCCAGTAGCACAGCCTGCAGCTCTCTGACATTAGTGGGGTGATTGGTAGGTTTCTCATTTGTGTGTTTTTCTCCAAAATTTTACTTAATGTCAAGCTTTTTAAAGTGTGGTCCAGAGCAAGACGGGACTGGGATTCAGGGAGCTAATCTTCATCATCCACAGCAGGCCTGGAAAGTAACCTACACTCTTCTGGGCTGCAGAACAAATTTGATTGCTTTTGTTGTCAAGAAAAAGGCTCGTTAAGGGTAATGTAACTTTTGATTCCAGCCTGATGGTGTGTCACCGCTTAGCAGTGATGTCCTCAGGCGCTGCTCCATGCGCTGGGAAGGTTGGAGTTGGGAAGTTGGAGTTGGGAAGGTTGGAATTGGAGCAATTCCAAACTACTCTGTCCACAGTGGAACAAGGTGCATTTATGGCATTTATTTCTTTTTCTCCCAGAGGCATTAATGCGTATCTGGTCACAACACCAGCCGGGGATGGGTGGCAGAGGAGTCTTTCCAGATCCTGCCTGCTCAGCCTGCTCTGGGTTTGTGTGTGTCTTGGATTGTGTGTGTCTTCTCCTGAAGAAAACGGCTGCTCACTGCTTGGACGGACATATACTTTGCTGGGTGAGAAACTGACTGTATGTCTGGGCCCAAAGAGCTGTGGTGAATGGATTTAAATCCATTTGGCGGCCACTCATGAGTGGTGTTCCCCAGGGCTTGGTATTTGCGACAGTTTTCTTTAATATCTTTATCAGCAACCTGGACAACGGAATCAAGTGCACCCTCAGAAAGTTCACAGACACCACCAAGTTGGGTGGGAGTGTTGACCTGCTGGAGGGTAGGAAGGCTCTACAGAGGGATCTGGACAGGCTGGATGGATGGGCCGAGGCCAGTGGGATGAGGTTCAGCAAGGCCAAGTGCCAGGTCACTTGGATCACACCAACCCCATGCACCACTACAGGCTGGAGGAAGAGTGGTGGAGCTGCCCTGAGGAAAGGGACCTGGGGGTGTTGGTCAACTGTCGGCTGAACGTGAGCCAGCAGTGTGCCCCGGTGGCCAAGAAGGCCAACAGCATCCTGGCCTGTATCAGGAACAGCGTGGCGAGTAGGACTTGGAGGTGATCATCCCCCTGTACTGGGCAGTGGTGAGGCCCCATCTCGAGGGCTGTGTCCAATTTTGGGCCCCTCATGAGAAAAAGGACACCCCGGGGGGAGTCGGTCTTTTCTCCCAAGGAACAGGCGATGGGACAAGAGGAAATGGCCTCAAGTTGCACCAGGGGCGGTTTAGGATGGATATTAGGAAAAATTTCTTCACAGAAAGGGTTGTCAAACATTGGAACAGGCTGCCCAGGAAAGTGTTTGAGACACCATCCCTGGAAGTGTCTAAAAGACATGTAGATGTGGTGCTGAGAGACATGGTTTAATGGTGGACTTGGCAGTGTTAGGTTAATGGTTGGACCTGATGATCTTAAAGGTCTCTTCCAACCAAAATGATTCTATGAAGGAACTGAAAACACTCACTTGTTTGGCATCCCTTTGGTGGACAGGGCAGTGTAAAGTGTCTTACTACTGTACACAGAAAGACGTTCGCTGGCTGAAGTGGTTCATATTCTAGTCTCAAGAGCTTTGTTCTTGCAACAAACATCACCAGAGTTTTCCTGGTCTGAAGCAGAAGAGGTGTTGGACTTACCCCTCTGGGTAGTCCGGCTCTGGGAAAGGGTGGTCTGTTTTTTAAAGCTCTGGCTTGGCTTGATAAGAAGCCGAAGCTGTTCCTGGAACCTCTCCTGATGCCCTGTCCCTCCTCTCCGCAGGTAGCAGCCAGCACAGACTGCTGCAGCTTTCATCCAAGCTGTGCTGCTGTCAGAAAGTGCAAGAGGTTTTGTGTGTTTTAGGTAATGCATAATTAGTAATCTCCCCCCTTTTGTTACACCTGCTGTCAAAGCAGATGTTTGTAATTAGGCAGGTCTCTGTGCTGGCAAACCCTGTCCCCAGCCAGTGGACCGCTTTGACCTGTCTGCCTTGGGGCAGGTGTAAATAACCCTCACGGCTCAGGAGGGCTCTCTCGGTTAATGCTGTGGCTCGTTAAACTTCTTAGCTTGGTTTTGACACGTCAGTCACTGCAAAGGCCAGGTTGTGTCTCAGTGCTCTCACTGCTGGGGTGCATGCTGTGAGGGATGGCCCTTGCAGCGCATAAAACTGAGAGCAAACAGGGAAGTTTGCAGGGATATTTATGTCCTATGGCCTTGCTTGACTGTATGGCGAGGGATCGGTATTTAATAGAAGAGAATGTGCTTGGCTGGCCTTTCTGAGTCCCCACGGAAGAAGGTGCTGCCTTGTGAAGCACAGGGAGGCAGCTGGCGGAGGTTGAGTGTCCGAGCCATTAACACGTATCATGATGGGTAGGAAATTACGGTTTATTTTTGGCAGGACCCCTCGAATGCCTGCCGCCTACCAGTGGGCAAGGAGTTTACTGACCTTTCTGTGCAGCCCATATGGTCCTAAATGCTGAGGGTGAGACTGGTGTAGATGCGTTTCAGGGCTTCCTCTGCAAGTGTTGGGTCTCGCTGGGGAAGGGTATAAAGTCACCAGCTTTGAACCTAATTTAAACGCTGAGTTGCTTCAGCTGCTCAGCTGGTGGCTGCACATCTGTGTGTCAGATTCACCCCAGGCAGGGCTCCTCCGGCCGGCATCTCTGGAGGCCTGAGCCTTGCAGGGTCTGGTTCTGTTGGTGTTGGTGATGGGTTGCACCCTGGTGTGTCAGCAGCGCCCATGCTGAAGCTGGAATGTTTCCTCTTCCTGTTTGTAGACCGGTTCTAGGAGGCAGGTGCCAATATTGACACTGGAAAAGCTGTGTCCCTGAAGTAAAAGTTTCTCCTCTTTGAGTTTTAGCAAGCAGCAGCCACGGTCTCAAGACAGAGGAGCGCTGTGACCTTGCCCAGGAGCCAGCCCAGCCATCAGCTGCTACTTAGGGACCATGGAGGCTGGAGGGACCGTGTTCCCAGGATGACTTCTGGTCTGGTTTGTCTCAGTCGAATGCCTGTTTAATGTGAAGTGCATAAATAATCGTGGCAGCAGGGTCTGGGCTCGGGGCTCCCCCCTCCAGCTGGTTGCCTTCGCCAGCAGCACCAGCCCTGCCCTGCCTGTGGACCCCTGGCTGTGCTCCCCATGCAGGTCGGAGCGGTGGCTGTCAGGTGGCAGCGGTGGCCAGGGAATGCTGGAGGCCACTAACCCCTCCAGCTCTTGCGAGCACGTCCAGGGCTCAGCTAGGCAGAACCTGTCATGGTATGGTGGCCAGCAGGTCCCCAGGAAGGGCAGAGCTGTTGCTCCCTCCTCCCTGGCCAACAGTTTTGTGGGGTGTTTGCCACGGCATCATCTTCCTCCTGCCTGATCTAAGTCTCTGCTGAAATCAATGGCTTGGTAATTGGCCATTGTCTTGTCTGACAGGAGGTAAGTGGCTTATGAGGCCATTGTTCGGTCCCCTGTGAGAGCTCTGTGGAGCTGGGGACATCCAGCAGAGCTGCTTGTGGTTGCTTTTTGGGCTTCCCATGCCTTGGGGTGAAGTGAATGCAAAAGTAAAGCTAGAAAGAGCAGTCCCCGGGAGGGCAGAGTGCAGCCGGGGGGAGAGGGGCTGGTGTTCTGGCAGAAACCTCCGTACAAGACAACAGTGTGCACACAAATACACGATTTGAGAAGTTCCTCTCCGCTGTGTGCTTTTAGGGGAAAAGGGAACCGGCTGGGATGGAGATTTGCCTCTCATTTGTGTGGCAGGAAGAGAAGCCGGGGCGGGGCAAGGGGAAAGAAAATCCTTTCCAGCGCAGATCTCGGCTCGCTGTTTCCTACCTGGTGCCAAGGACGAGATGTTTGTCTCGCCGGCAGCCCCGGCAGACGTCGCTGACAGCCGGAGAGTGGCCACGTGTGCCACAGCCCGAGCCAAGAGGAAATCTCCCAACCGCTCTGAGGTGGGCTGGGCTGAGCTGGCATGGCCGTCAGGCTGCAGCACGCCCTGCTGTGGGCACACTGGTCCCCCGCCACAGAAACGTGGGGCCTTTTTTAGCATGGCTAAAGGTGTTATAGAATCATAGAATGGTTCAGGTTGGAAGGGACCTTAGAGATCATCCAGTTCCAATCCCACTGCCCTGGGCAGGGACACCTCTCACCAGACCAGGTTACTACCCATCCAACCTGGCCTTGAACCCTTCCAGGAATGGGGCAGCCACAGCTTCTCTGGGCAACCTGGGCCAGGGTCTCACCACCCTCACAGCAAAGAATTTCTTTCTATTATATCATCTAAATTTCCCCTCTTTCAGTTTAAAACTGTTCCGCCTCATCCTGTTGCTCCCCTCCCTGATCAAGAGTCCCTCCCTGGCTTTTCTGGAAGGGGCTCTAAGGTCTCCCTCTCTTGTGTCCCCAGCTCCACGTTCTCTTCTCCAGGCTGAACACCTCCAACTATCTCAGCCTGTCCTCACAGAAGAGATGCTCCAGCCCTCTTATCATCTTTGTGGCCCTCCTCTGCACCTTCTCCAACAGGTCCACGTCCTTCTTGTGCTGAGGACTACAAAGCTGGATGCAGTAGAATCATAGAATCATCTAGGTTGGAAGGGACCTTTAAGATCATCTAGTCCAACCATAGTATTCCAGGTGGGGTCTCACAAGGGCAGAGTAGATATGATACCTAGTAGGTACATAGTAGCTATGATACCTGCCTGTCCTCCTAGATGCTCTTGCATCTAGGGCACCTTCCTTCTGGTCCATCTCTCCTCAGATGCCTGAAGGATGTGATGGTGACAAGGTTGTTGATTGCTCCACCTCTACCCATGTTGTTTTCTTGTTCCTTGTGCTCCTACTTTGTATGTTGTCTCATGTTTTATCTGCAGGTGACATGTGCTTTGGGCCTTCCTGAGCGGTGTTTGGATGGCAGAGCGGGGTTCTGCTCCAACACAACTTAACAAAATACGGAAAATATGCATAATAGCAGTGATGGGTCCTGGCCCACGTAGACTCCCACACTCCTTCTTTGCTTAGCTGCCAACCCCCCGAGGGGTGGCTGCTTGGCAGGTGGAGAAATTGGTCCAGGTTCTCCTGTCTGGTGACGCAGAGTGGGTGGAAAGGAGAGGGGAAGGCAGCTGGGGCTGCTGGTGGGAGACTGAGAAATGGTGTGGGAAGGGTTTGAAGCAGACAGCTTTTGCAGGTAGCAAGGAAGAGACCATCTTTACAATGCCTTTTCCACCCTCAAACAGGCATGGGTGGTTATCTGCCTGGGGGGGACAGCTCTCTTGGTGACTTTCTTTCCTTGTTTCATTCTTCCAGGCAGTCTGAAAGCCCAAGTGATCTTGAAATCCCGGCTCTTTCCCCAGTGCAGGCTTAAAGGTCCACCCATGGGATTAAGCATGGTGTTCTGCTCCCCTTTATCAAGGTACAGGTGTAAGCAGAAGGGGTTTCGCAGGTTGTGCACCAAACAGGAGGTGCTCAGGCCCAAGTAGCACCAAATCTGGAGCAGTTACAGGCCCTGTGACACAGACTGAGACTGGGGAGATGATGCAGGTCAGCCCAGGCAAAGCAAAGAAGAGCTGGAAGGGGGTGTGTGCCGTAAATAACTGCATTCCTATGTCACTTCTAGTGAAGTGGTAGCTCATAGGATTCTGTCTGATCCTGGCAGGAAAAGGTCCAGGCAGACTCCAGCAAGGTGCCTGGACCAGCTGCATGTTCGATAGTTGATTTAATAGTTGGATTTTGGAGTTTGAGGGAAGTCTGTGTTTGATGGAGGGGGACAGCGATGTGTAGGAAGGGATGCTGAAGGACTGGTGATGGTTTGGTCTCAGAAATGCCTAGGAGGAGAAGGGGCTGTAGCAGCTCACAAAGAGAAAAGCAGCATTTCTCCAGTGTCGGAATTGATGCGGGGCTCAGGGGACGAGCCAGAAGCAGATGGGGACTGCCCAGGTCCCCAGCAGGTCAGGCTGGAATCTGCAGCCCCGCTCAGCACCAACATCGTCCTGTTCCTTCCTATCGTCGCACAAAAACAAGCCATAAATAGCTGCGGGGTGGAAGGGGAAGGAACTGGATATAAGGTGAATGAGCTGACCATAAAGCCTGAGTAATCTCTTTTTCACATGTGCCCTGTGATGAATGAGCACTTGTTTCAGTTGGGGAAGTGACCCCCCGCCCTGTCTGGGGAGAGCAGGCAGGAGCCGGTCCCTCTGCCTCTGCCATGCCAGCGAGGGCTTAACCTCTGCCTCCGTGGAGCATCCTGACAGGGCATCAGCCTGCCGTCACCAAACCCAAGCAATTCATAATGGGTTGGCAGCCCCTTCTGCTGCAGAAAGAGATTTACTGTCCAGTGCAGACTAATTTTAATTACTGCCAGCACTTAGAGGTCTTTATCTGTCTTCCTTTACCTATAGAGATGGTGTCAGTTTTGATAGCTAATCTGGAATTAGGCTGATGATCCATAAAGTAGGGCCACCCTTTGGCCAATAATTCACTGCTGTCATCAGCTTCTTTGTGCTATCAGGAGAGTGACCAGGAAAACTGATTTACTGGTAGCTGAGACCCTCTCCTCTGGAGCCTGTGAAGGCAGTAAAGGGGGTCCTGCTGCGCCAGTAGACCCCGAGTGATGGAGGGTAGGGATTTTTCCTGTTCCAGGAGATGGTCTTTTGAATGCTAGAAGTGAAGACTAAAATGTTTTTATGGCTGAAAAGCCAGAATATAAACTCAGAGCTATGGTTCACCCCTTTTGGCACCCATTGCCATGGGCTGGTGTGGAGCCCCAGAGAAGGAGTGACCCAAGAGTGGTACATGGGGAGGGTGTCCTTGGGCCATCCCTTGCCCACCCTGCCCAGAGAGGGCACACAGTGCTGCTGGGGGCTTGGTCTGCCGAGTTCAGCTTCAGCAGTACAAAACCCGAGAGGTCTTGAAGCAGGCAGCATGGGGAATTGCAGAATTTGCTTTTAGAGCAGCTGATAAAACAGCTGATGTGCCCAACTCCTTGTTTTCCCAAGGACTGAAAATGACTTTTCCAGCTCCAAAGCCTGCTTCCACTTTATTAACATCTGATTAGTGATCGCTTCTTGCTGTGCTGGGCCTGAAACAGGAGTACAGTTCAGAACAGGTTTCTTCTCTGCCATGTCTGTCCAGCATCCAACTGGAAGGGCCACAAGGAAACCACAATTTGGGTGTTCTCCTGCCAAAATGGGCTCTTCTGTCCATGGGCTAATGTTGTGGTCGGAAGGGCAACAATGCCCATCTGTACACACACGCACTCACTCTTGCAAGACAGAAGCACAAATCCTGGTATTTACAGATATTTTTAAAGTTTTAAATATCCTTATTTTTAAATGGCATTTGCTGCTCAGTGCCAGGGAAAACCGAGTTTTTCTGTAATATGTGTTGCGTTTTGTGGCCGCCCAAGAGGGGGAAAGCTCTCTAGAATGTGGAAAGAAGCCAGTGAAAATGATGCTGTTGATGTTGCCTCGAGTTTCTGTTTGTGCACGTTCTTCTGCCACTGAGTGCCCTGTCCATGGAAAAGATAACCAAATGGAGCTGGGAAATAGGAAAGTGGAGTGGAGGGCACCAGCGAATCTCATGATGAGGGCTGGTTAAATAATAACGAAAGTATTTGCTAATAAAAGATATTTTTTTTCCATGCTATTTCCAGGGCTAATAAGCAGAGGAAGTGGAGAGAATCGATTCTCCTGTTGCATGCTTGTGTATGACCAGGCCACAAAATTCAAAACACATGAGTTTTCAAAAAAGTCCACAACTTCAGCCTTTTAAAATGGGTTCCTTTCCCCAATTCTTGCTTGTGATCAGATAATGACCTTCGTAAGCAAAACAAGCCCAGCTGTATTTCATAATGGGAATATACTTCTGTACATTGTAATGAGCTGTTAACAGGGAACAGTATCGTGTGAAAATCTGCACTTTTCCCATGATGCTGCCCTGATTTAAAAGCCATCCATAAATTATTCAGTATTGCAGATTTCAAGGTCAGGATTGGCCATAAGATCTGGTTTTCCTTCCCCCAAAAAAATGTTTTCAGCAGGATGGAATTTAAAATAGAAAAATCTGACCCGCATCAGGTACCCAAAAGCACGTGGCCAGAGCAGGCAGCTTGTGCGATGCAAGGGGAAAATAACACCTTTGCTCCTCCAAAACTCTTTCTTTCCAAAGGAAGACGTCTTGAGTTTTGCGGACAGTCCTGAGTTGGTGGGTTTGGTTGAGTTTGGAAAGGTTTCTGGCAGAGCCAGGGGCTGGTTTTCACCGCTGCGTCCAGTTCCCAGGGTCCCCTTCATGATGCCAAGCAGCACATGGGCACATGGCTGGGGATCCGGAGGAGTTTCTGTGCTAAGGCACTTTTTCTGCTGGATGCGAATTATTGATTATTAAGCCTATATTACAATCCTGAATGAACTTGCAGCTAAAATAATAGTCTCCGTCCTCTCCAGCTTTTTAGGTTTGATCGTATTCCAGAGGCTTACTAAAAACATGCAAAGAATTTCAGCAAAACTCTGTGGAACACTTTTATTAAATTCTTTCAGTCATGCAAGCTAAATTAAATGACAGCTCTGTCCACCAAAAGATTACAAATATCAATCAGGCTTCTCCCCTAAACTCATGAAGGAATTAAATGTTTTTCTAAAAGTCTTCTGTTCCCCTTAATAATCTGTTTGGCTGTTCTCTTTACTTTACATATTTTTGAAGCATGTTGAAAGGGATGATTTCTGCCCTAAAGGAGCACAGTGCTTGTAGCTCACTGCCGATATTTTATCTGAATTTGTGGGCACAATTTTCCGTATTGCTCAAATTGATATTTGCAATACCGCGGGCGTAGTTTCCAAAAAGGAGAAAACAGCTATCAAACTACAGTCCAAGGAACACAACGCTGATTTCTTTCTGGAGACGGGAGATTAATGATGAAAAGTATGTTGCAGCTCTCACTGTTTATGTTAAAATTGGAAAAACAAGACCAGGTGGCTCAGTGGGCTGGTGGGATGGTGAGCTCTGAGTAAAGTGGTTGTAAAGAATGAGGAGTTATAAAGATTTCAACATACGGTGGCCCGTCCAAATCCAGCTGAGTCATTACCCTACATTGCTGCATCTGTTTTTGTCTGGTCACTGTACGGTTATGAATAATTGTGTAAATCATGCTGGGATGCCCTGGGGAGCTTTCCTTGCAGAAAGGCTCAGCACACCGTTCCCGTCTGGCTTGTTTTTTAAGCTGTAGAGAGACCACAGGACAAGCCAAGCAACCGAGATATATATGGAGACCAGCCAGGGCTGTTGTTGTCCCTCATAGTGATGCTCCAGCAGCAGAGGGACTGCAGCACTGCCCACCCTACCTGTCCAGAGGGTCATGACTTAAAAGGGATGAGATCCCCCTCTGCTCTGCCCTGGTGAAGCCCCATCTGGAGAGCTGGGTCCAGTTCTGGGCTCCCCAGTTCCAGAAGGACAGGGAACTGCTGGAGACGGTACAGCAGAGGGCTACAGAGATGATGAGGGGCCTGGAGCATCTCTCTTATGAGGAAAGGCTGAGGGACTTGGGTCTGTTTAGTGTGGAGAAGAGAAGACTGAGGGGGGATCTGATCAACACCTATAAATACTTAAAGGGTGGGTGTCAAGAGGATGGGGCCAGTCTTTTTTCAGTGGTGCCCAGGGATAGGACAAGAGGGAATGGGCACAAACTTGCACATAAGAACTTCCATCTAAACATGAGGAGGCACTTCTTTCCTTTGAGGGTGGCAGAGCCCTGGAAGAGGCTGCCCAGGGAGGTGGTGGAGTCTCCTTCTCTGGAGACATTCAAAACTCCGCCTGGACACGTTCCTGTGCAACCTGCTCTGGGTGGACCTGCTCTGGCAGGGGGGTTGGACTAGATGCTCTCCAGAGGTCCCTTGCAACCCCATATCATTCTGTGATTCTGTGATCCTGTGCTTCTGTGAGATTGAAAATAAAAACCAATGGACATCTGAGCCGATGGAACTTGTAGTCAGGAGCTAAGGGGCTGTGGCCCACGTGTTTCCTGCCATGGTGGTCTTTTCCACCCTAAAAGATTCTATGATGGCTGTGCAGGTGGGAGATAAATGCCCTGCAGACACCTCGGAGATGCAGGTGTGCACACTGATTCCTACAATAAGTGCTCTAGTTTACATCGGGTACATTATAGTGTATTTTTGCCATTATGGTTTAGCAAAGCAGAGTAGATACGACTGTAAACTCTTACAGCTGGATGAATTGTGATTAAGTTAAAGCTATCTCACTGTTACATACTACTTTAGTGATCGCCGGAATATGTATTTTCCTGCCTCTTACCACGGGCTTTAAACTACAGGACATGAATAAACTGTAATGTTAGGGTACAGTCAGCTCCACTTGCTATTTAAGGATGGGGAATCTATGCTCAGTCCACCAAGTATAATTTCACAAAGCGCGCAGACCATCAGGGAGGTTGTGGAATGGTCGTTAAGCAGGACTGTGGCCGCTGCTCTGGCTGAAGCTGAGGCATCCTACAGCATTCCCGGGTCTGGAGGCACCAGAGGAGCGGGGTGGGATTTCTTCTAATGGTGCCAGTAGGCTTTGTGTCACAGGCTTCGTTTCTCACCGAGCCAGCTGCAAAATTGGACTGATGGAACCTCCCTGTGGTTCTCAGCAGCTGGGGAGCACGTGGCTGAGGATGGAGCTTTTGTCCTGGAAAAGGAAGGAGCAGCATGGCACAGGGATGTCATGTTCACTCGATACAAAGTCTGTGCCCGCATGGTATTTCTCAGAAAGTTCCCATTTTATTGTGACTACAAAGGCAAAGAAATTAAGCTGCTAATTTATGACGTGCCAAGAAAAAAGTAGTAATACAAGAAATGCTCAGTAATTTCATGTTTGAAAACATACAATTGAAAAATCCTGATTTCCCCTACCCCATGCTGAGCTTATTAAATCTGAAAATATCTCAAAGCTTAATTCTCTCTTCCAGAAAGTCCCTCTGCTTTTTTTGGGTAAGTAATGAAAGTTGTGCCTCTGAGCTGCATGGTGGGGTCCCTCCCGGCTGGCATGCTCCATCCCTTGGATGCAGAGGAGCGAGCATCCTGCAGATCAGGAGTGACCATCCTGCTGCTGGGCGGTGACAGTCCCCTTCCACGGTGATGGGATTGGCTTTTTTAGCAATGGGGCAATGGGATCGAGCTGATGTGTGTCGTAATTAGCTGCCGTGCGTGGGAGACCCTCGTTCTACCTCCAGCTGATATAGTCTGTGCTGAGGACTGCTGTTAGCTGTGGGCTTCATTTGGAGGAGAGAAATACAAGTGATGGTGTAAGGGCTTGAGCGATTGGCGTGTTTGGTTCCTGTGCAAGGTCTTCCCCATGTTACACCCAGCACTGCATTTGCCTTTTTTTTTTTTTTTAAATTCGTTTGTTGTTCTTTTGTGGTTACACCATATTCTGGGAAAGGCCTGCAAACATTCAAATAAAATTCCTCAAAAGTGAACTTAACTGGTCAGAGCCAAAGCCTGGTGAAGGCCATGGAAAAGCGTCCCTTGAGTTTTGGGGAGATGAGCTGCGTTTTGCTTTCAACGGTGGCTGTGGGGACCTGGTGTGCTGACATGCCGGGTGGACTTTTGCACGTGCCAAGGAGAGGTTTGGTGCAGCCAGGGAACCCAAAGGGGTCTCACGTTGAGCCATTTGTTTTTCATTACGTTATGGTCCTCTAATATAAACACTAAGGCATGTGGACATTGCCGTGGACAGAGCGAGCCAGATGCCGAAAGCATTCCTCCAAGGCTGTATAAACTTCAGCAGCTAAATATTTTAGAAACTGTTTTCTAAGGCTAACTTAATAGTTTAAAAATATAACCTACATTCCAGATATTAAAAAATGCTTTGAAAGGCACGCATATTGCTGCAATAGATGGAACTAACTAAACCCCTGAAGTATGCAGAAAGCTCCCATTTTGCAGTATCTTCTCTGTTACTTATCCTTTTCATTTTTTTTTTTTTTTTTGGTACTGAGATTAAATTCAAGAAGGCTTTTAACAGCAGAGTGGTAGTGATAGAAATTTTCAGCATATATTAACTGGCTGACTCACACTTTTTCAAAGTGGATCTGGGTTCCTGATGAAATAGTCGGCTGCTTTCAGCAACAGCAAAATCAGGAAAGTCAGCGGGAACAGAAAGCCCATAGCTTAAAACGTTGTCTCCCCTCTGGGGGGTGTGAAGGGGCAGCGTGGGGAGCTCCCACCCGTGTTTAGAAACCAGTGGAGGTATTCGAATCCCCGTCTTGGGGGGGCGTGCAACCTGCACCATTAGTCAGGACTCGGCTTTAAAACATCCTTTAAAAGATCCTTCTGTCGTTTTCGGCTTGGCTATCCTGAAAACTTAAGCTGGCATCTTCTGTACTTCAAGAGTGAGGAATGAAATTTTTGGGGGTACCATTCAGACCCGAGAGATCTTCCTTTTACCTGTGTTACTTCTGAGATGGGAGAGAGTCTCTGAAAACAGTGAGAATCCCTGAACAGGGTTTCCTCTTGCTACCGTTTTTTGCCCCATCTGGCCTAACTCCGGACACGTGTTTTGTGGCCAACTCCAGAGCTTTGGTGGCACTGGGGTCTAGCAGGACTGGTAGACATGCTCCAGATGATGTGATGCTCGCTGGGCAGAAGCTGAAGGGCTGAGTTACTCAATGTGGTTTTCCCACCTCCTTTTGTTTCTTCCATTGAGGATTTCTGTGCAGCTTTGTCCATGAATGAACCTGAGCTGGTTCGTGCTTTGGCATGAGGAGTGTGATGGGGTCCTGTCTCACTGCCCTGGCTCCACTGAGCCCTGTCCCCCTCTTGTCACCCAATCCCCCTGTGAGCATGGGATGAGGAGGTAGGGAGGGTGGAGGGAAGCTGTTGAATGACTGTGGCACCTCATGTCTTTCAGCTACTCAAAGGGATGGCTTTGCCCCCCCGAAAAACTCCAGGCAAAACCCCGGAGGAGCAGGAGGAGAGTGGAGACTGTGACGATGAAGATGACTGCAGTGGAGGCTCTGGGGATGGAGAACTACGAGTGAGGAACCAGCTCCGGTTCTTAGCAGGTGATGGGAGATGGTGGTCCCATGGGCCCTGCCCCTATGGGAGTTGTAGGTCTTGGTGATGGTGTGGGGAGCTGCTCCCTGGGGTTTGCTCAGGTCCATTCGCCGTGGGCACCACTGATGCATCGTGCTGGTTGGCCTCGGTGCAGGTGGAGAAGAAATGCCACTGCTTTTCCAGGTCAGTTTTGCAGGGGTATGTTGAGGGCAACCTATGGGAGAAGGTTCAAGATAGTTTGAAAGCCTGCTGTAGGTCCCAGAGCCACCCTCTTCTCTCCTTCCCACTGCTGCCCATGCTCATGAGCTTAGACATGAACTTTTCTGCTTTCTAGAGGACATCAGAAAGTCAGTTGTTTGTCTGCAGCAAACGATGGCTATTTCTGATCTAGGGTTTAGAGACCCATGCTAATTTTTTGCAAATAACTCAGGCTCATTTTTCAGAGGTGATGTAGGTACTCAGGAGCCTAAAATTGCATTGCTTGCCAGTATGAATCATGTCTTTGGTTGCTTTGAAAACAGACCTGAGGCACTCCTAGTGCTTCCAGGATACATTATTCGTAAGGTAGTCCCCGGTCACCTATCGGGAGGAGAAAGCGAAGGACCGATTGTGACTTGGACAGTTGCAAAGGCTGTTGGTGTGTGCCTTCTGCCCACTAACCACTGTCATCCTCCTCCTGGCTCTGTGGAGCTCAGCAGCATCATCTGTTTTGCTCATGTCAGCCAGACCAGGCCATGTCTGTTGTGGCTGAGCGGTGTCCGCTGGCCGTGGGTCTGCAGGCTTGGCCCAATTAATGCTGGTTCCAGTGCTACGCCTTGCTCTTTGAGAGACCAGACAACTGAACCTGGATAAAATCAGCTTTACAGCTTTGAAGTTTAAGAGGCAAATTTGGGCTCTTAAACGAAGCACAGATGTTTATAAATTCCCTTCCATTGGTCTGGGATAATTAAAATACCCTTAATGAAGTGAGAGCTGAAATATTAAATGCCAGTTTCATATCAAAGATTATTGACACATTATGTAAAATACATAAAATACATATATTCAAATACTGGGTAAGGGAAAGAAAAGACTTTTTAAGTCCTCCAATCCAAGTCTGAAAGAGAAATATGGAATTTGGAGAAGGATAAAATGTACTTTATTTCATCCAAGAACTAAATATCAAAGTGTGCGCTAAAGAAATGCAGGTGATCCACATCATCCTGAGTTGAGAGCAGAGATACGTGTTTCATTTTCCGTGATCTTTGTCTTACACCTTTATGCTATTTTTAATGTGTTTCTAATTTCCTCTTATAGCCTTCCCCATAATATCATCAGTGATCTCTGAAGCCGGGTGTATAATCCTTTCTGCCTTTTCTCTGTCTCTCCAGGCTAGCTTAATCACTGTATTGATCTCGCCAACAACCTGCCTGTCTAGCAGTTTAGACCTCTCTTGTCACTGCGGCACGTGACTGTGTCATAGGAAAAGAGGGCTTGTCCTCCCTGGGCTGCTCTGCTGGAGGGTATTTGCTGCTGCCTTTGCTACAGGATGGCTAAATATTAACTTTAAAACAACATTGCCTTTGGGGCATGATGTTCCCGGCAGGTCAAGTCTTTCAGGTTGCTGATGGCGTGAGGGTTTGTCCAACACATCTTTGAGGCACCAGCTGGCCTCGGAGGACACAAGTTGTGCCATTGTGGTGGCCAAGGACACCTTCTGGTGCTTCCTCACTTGCCCATGCCATGATGTTCCTTTTTTTGTGTTTTGCTTTAGAGCAGAAAGGCAAAGCTGATCTGACAGTGACAGGATCCTATTTGGTTGGTATTGGATATAAACTGTGACTCTGTTCAAGTTTTATGTTGGAAACAAGCCCAGAAAAAGTTGCTGATGGTGTGGAAATACTCACTTTCAACATTTTTGAGAATGATATTTCTTTTTACTTTGAAAGGGTATTTTTCAATTAATTTTTTTTTTCCATCATATCATATCACATGTACATAGCATGAAATAAAAGGGACCAGAAACCATTCCACATTCCCCCCCCTCTCCTTTCCACAAATCCTAAATTTTAGGTTAGCATGCCGATTTGACATGATGCCAGGCTTTGAAATCTGGAAATACTTTGCAAAATGAACTTTTACATTTAGCGTGGCTTTATCTCTCTCCTTCCCAAGGTGGTTACCCTGTAATAGAGGCAGAAAGGACAGGGTTTGAGTTACTGACTCTGGTTTTATCCCATGCCGGATGCTCTGCAGTGTCAGGGCAGGAAAGTGGCTGGATGGCTGGGGGCGATATGTGTCATAGCAGTGAGCTCAAACCTAAAACCCCCTTTGAGGGTGGCTGAGTGCCTCTGCTGACCCTCCGAGGTTTGCTGTTGGGGAACGCAGCTTGGGTGCTTTGCTTTCCTTCTCTTAGAGGCTTTGTTCAGCTTAGGAGGAAATACCCTTGGCCCTGTGGTGGCAGCGGAGGTCTCCTCCCTTGCAGAGGGGTTCCCAGGCCTTACACGGAAAGGATTATCAAGCATTGGAATGGGCTGCCCAGGGAAGTGGTTGAGGCACCATCCCTGGAGGGATTTAAAAGCCGGGTTGACATAGTGCTTAGAGACGTGGTTTAGTGATGGTTTTTATCAGAGTTAGGTTGATGGTTGGACTAGGTGATCCTAAAGGTCCCTTCCAACCCAGACAATTCTATGATTCTATGACTTGGCCATGCCTTGGGGAGGAGGAGAGGTGGGTGCTTGGGACTGGTGCTTGGTTTGGCCATTGGCTGAGTGAAAACATTGGCAGAATTTGGCACCTCCGAGGTCTTTGCATCTCTTGGATGCAGTGGGAGTTTCTCCTGCTTGCTGGTGTGGGTGACGCTGGTCCTGCCAGCTAACCGCAACCAGCTGCTTGGTACTGGCCCCTCCGAGATGTCCCCTCAGAAGGTCTTGAAAAAATGTGGAGACAGAAAAAGAGCAAAAGGAAAAAAAACAAAACCAACACGTCAGTCTCGAATACAGAATAGTTTTGATTTATCGCCTGTTGTATAAAATGTAACCTTTGTTTCCTATTTATAATGAGCCTGTAATAACTGGACAGTCAACTTAAACTTTAATGATTTAAACATACTTGTAAACCGTCAAGTCAAAAGTTTGTGAGTGACTATAAACATATGTTGGTGAGCGCTATATGCTAATAAATTCATTATTATGTTGCCCCAGTGGGAAACATGGAGATGGCAGGCTTTTTTTTTGTGATAGGTCTTTTATTGTTTGTCACATCTGCAACACATTAAGGATTTTGGAGGCAGATAATGTTTACAATAAGGGGGAGGACTGAAAACCTCCCAGCTCAGAGAAGAGCGCATCCTGTTTGTCAATGGAGTAACCGTGGAGCCGGCACCCTGGCCGTGCAGCTCTAAAAATAGAGCTGTTTACATACACACACATATATTTATGCCACACCGATGGCAAATCCTGCTTGTGAATAAATTACAGTATTTTCTCCTCAATTACGAGTCAGCGCAGATATCTTCCAGGCTGTAGGACACAAACGTGCCCTCGCACCCCCCTGGAATTTGTCATCCTACATCGGGCACCCAAAGCAAACAGAGCCCGGGGTAGCTGGCGCTTCGCTGCCGTTCCAGACAGCCACCCACTAATTAGCTCACCTCCAGCGTTCTTACTCGAGATGCCACTTATAACCGATGAGCTCGTTGCCAGGAAGCCTGAAAATAAAACATGGGTGCTGGAGAGGCTCCTGCGCCACGCGGGTGGCATTAGCTTGCGCTGGGGGAGAGAGAGGAGGTGGATGCTTTTCGTGGGGGTTTGCAAAGGTGATGGGGTGCAGCTCACCTGTGTGGGGTTGCTCTGCCCCTGAGCATCTCACAAGCTTTGCCAGGAGGAAAAAAATCCCTTTTAGTGGCTGGAGCATCACCCGGGGAATGTTCTGAGAGATCCAGCAACTGGGGGGGTGGGAGGATGAGGGGAAGATTTACCCTTCCAGAATATCTGTGTTAGGCAGTAACAAAAGTTGTCTTGGGAACAGATGGATTTGGCAGAAATAAGCAGAAATAGTTTGTCCTGGGAAGGGAAATTGGCCTCATCCCATGAGATATGTAAGGATAGATGCATGCAATAAAGATGTATAAAGATGGCTCTGCAAGTTTGTGTGTGTAAAACAGTTTCCCTGCCTGTCTGTTCCCACTGCAGAACCTGCAGTTAGTTTTGCCTTTCGTCTCACCCTTGGTTATTTCTAAGGGGGAGTTTGCAGTTCGAGGCCCCGGGTTTTCCTGTGCCCTGCCCATGTGCGGCCAGACCAGCCGGGCGGGCTGGACCTCTGCTTGGGCCTCCAGCAACCCACACCGTACCCAGGCACTGGGTGAGAGTCAGGATCAGCGCAGCGTGTCCCTCCATTTACCCATCTCTCTAACTCTTTTAACAGTTTCAGTCTTGCTTTGCCACTGGTTTGTCCTCTTGACAGGGTTGTTTCGAGAGCTCTTGTTGAATTGCAGGCTTGAGCATGGCTGTCTGGGCTGGCTGAGCATGGTCACTTCCTGGATGGAAAAGCCATTTGTTGGTAACCCCTTTATACATAATGGGGGTCTTGGTCAACTGTCGGCTGAACATGAGCCAGCAGTGTGCCCAGGTGACCAAGAAGGCCAACAGCATCCTGGCCTGTATCAGGAACAGTGTGGTGAGTAGGACTCAGGAGGTGATGGTCCCCCTGTACTGGGCATTGGTGAGGCCGCCCCTTGAGGGCTGTGTCCCGTTTTGGGCCTCTTACCACAAAAAAAGATATTGAAGGGCTGGAATGTGTCCAGAGAAGGGCAACGGAGCTGGTGAGGGGTCTGGAGCACAAGTCTTGTGAGGAGAGGCTGAGGGAACTGGGGGTGTTCAGCCTGGAGAAAAGGAGGCTGAGGGGAGACCTTCTCGCTCTCTACAACTCCCTGAAAGGAGAGGGTAGCCGGGGGGGTGGGTCTCTTCTCCCAAGGAACAGGCGATGGGACAAGAGGAAACGGCCTCAAGTTGCCCCAGGGGAAGTTCAGATTGGATATTAGGAACCAATTTCTTCACGGAAAGGGTTATTAAGCCTTGGAATGGGCTGCCCAGGGCAGTGGTTGAGGCACCATCCCTGGAGGGATTTAAAAGCCGGGTTGACATAGTGCTTAGAGACATGGTTTACTGATGGTTTTTATCAGAGTCAGGTTGATGGTTGGACTCGATGATCTGAAAGGTCCCTTCCAACGTAGACAATTCTATGATTCTATGTTACAAAGGTGGTGTAGCTTCCAAAGGAGAACATAGGCACGTCATGGAGCAGGTGATGTCTTTGACAGCCCCCTTCCTGGAGAGAAAGGGCTGCTGTGGTCATGTGGCCATGCTGTGCCTGGAGCAGGACCGCTGTGTTTTCTGCCTCGCACTGTGTCTTTTGGAATTTAAAAAAAAAATATATTTTTTTGGTTCTGCTCTGAACCCCTGTGAGTTGCAACTTTCATCCTATTTTGCTTTTAAACATCTCCCAATGTCCCAGTAAACCATTCCATATTTTAGAGCTCTCGGTGCTGACATGTTCCTACAGCTCAGCATTTTGGTAACCTTCCTCCCGTCACCCCTTTTCCTCCCAGGTTTATTTCTGGACGTGCCATCAATCCAAGCTGCTTCCACCCAGTCCCCCCTGCTGTGGCAGGGAAGAGGATATGCTGCTGCTATGATAACATTTGCATTGCTTTTCCATGGGGTGCAAAAGGCTGCTCATTCTGGGGAGCCAGCAGCTCCTGGGGGGTTTCCCTGCCGATGCAGTAGCTGTGCGTGGCAGCACTGGAGGCCAGCAGGGTCCCTTTGGCTGCAACCCTCCTGCATTCTGCAGCCCATTCCTGCAGGAAAGTTTCCTTAGAAGTGGGTATTCATGCTGGAAAAGGGGACACTCCCAACCTGGGAGTGCTCGGACATCTTCCAGGGCTCAGTCTGTGCTTGTGCTGGGAGACAGACCAACAGTAGCCAAAATCTTTACAAGATCATGTCTTCCCACCCTTTATCATGGTGATTGCTTCTCTGCAAATGCCTACGGGGTGCCCGTATCTGAGCAGCCAGTATCTGCTGATACTGCTCTGCTGGATTTAGTGCTGGGTCTGGAGAGCAGGTTCATTGGGATCTTTATCTATCTGCCGAGAAAGACATTTTCAAATACCTGATTGACTTGTAAAATACTCCTTCCGTGGGTGGAAAATGTCCCCATCTGTGTGGGTTTTGCTGACAGTGTGGGGCCATGTGGCTGTTGTGCCTTCCCGCTGCATGGCCTGGGGGCTTGGGTTGTCCTACTGAAAAATATCACGGGTACAATATCAATATTTATTGTACGTAGCTCTGCTCAGCCTTCAGCAGAGGTGCCCTGTCCTTGGCTTGCACGGCGGGGTGAGCCGTGTCCGTTTGATGCAGCATCCTTCTGCTGGTGTTTTCTATTCTGCTAAAAGCTTTAGGACCGTTAACTATATTTTTCATACCAGAAACCTTTTTTTTCTTCTTTTTTTCTTTTTTTTTTTTCCCCAAAGAGGGTGCTGTTGAATGCTTGACTGAAGCAAGGATAGAAACATACTGTTTTACAAGACGCTCATCCCGTCCCAGGGCAAAAAAATGACAAGGCCAAATGTCAGTGAGATTATCCTGATGGAAGAGCTGGAATTGTACCAACTAAAACAGTGCAATGGCTTGATTATTGCTTTGCTATGTCTAGTGTTTGTGTTTGTTGAAATTTCTCCTTTTAATGAAGATTTTGTTGGAAGTCAAGAATCCTTGTCACTGTCGAAATGCAAGCTAGAATATGGAGAGGGAGTCACATGCAGTGGTTGGCTGAAGCTCTGATTGAGTAGCAAGTTCATTAATTCACTTTTGACATCAGCAAAAATGATTTTTTTTTTTTTTATTGACATACTGGGAAAATTATTGGTGGCTTTCAGAGATGAACTTGTTTACAGCATCCTTCAGCTGGCTCTTTGTGCGACTCTTCCAGACTTTCCACTGTACATAATGTACACATTTAGAAGGGTTCTCCTAACTTTTGTGCTGGGAGTTACTCCAAACAATAAATCCACAGCTGAAGGACTAGAAATTCACCTATCAGAATAAGTTTGCACTTTGAGAAAAGCTACGTTATACAAAAACATCCATGAAATCAGCAAGTAAATCTACCGGATGTATTAATCTCATGCTCCTACTTTCTGGTTTCAATTATTCTTTGATTTTTAAATTATTTTTTTTTAAAAACTTTCTCAGTGTTGAGGTTACAGGCTGTAGATCTAAGTTTGTCTGAGCAATTTGTATCTGGTATTTTTAGAATTGGACTTCCAGTGCCTCAGTCCATCCTGACCCAAAGCAAAGGATGAGGTACCAGATTTTTTAAAGCAGGATCAGTGGAGGGCAGGTAAATCCCTGATATCCTCATATCCATAAATCACATACATCCCATTCCCAATGTGAGCAGAAGTTGGCCTCAATCCTTCTTTTGGAAGCCCAGATCAGTGCAGATGAGGCTGGTTCTTGGGCTCAGTATAAGGTGACTGGGTGAGATTGAAGGGTTGGAGACAGGCTGAAGGGTAGAGGAGATGCTTCTTCTGCTCTCACACTGTACAAATGCACAAAAAGTCTTTGAAAATCTGTGATTGCTTATCAGTCCTGGATGTTGATAATGCTACTCTGCTGGCAAAAGGCTTACCCTTGATTGGGGTTGCAAGTTTGAATAACAGCTTGTATTATAGCGGAGCATCTAAGGAGATACTTTTCAACAGCATAATTTGGGAGCTAATGTGTCTTTAAATTGTTACCGAGTGCAGCATTTTACATGACTGAACACATCAAAACAATTTCAAGTATGCAAAAATCTGCCCAGTTGCAATAGTGATAGTCATATTTATCTTTAAAGGATGATGAATCTGGTTTTCTGTGGCTGAAAACATGTGAATTCTTCCAAAACAGAATTCCTGACTCGGATACAAACTTGATTTTCTTTTTGTGCTGTTTTTCTTTGGGGAGAGACAAAATAGCTTAACTGGATTTCTTTTTAAGGGACAACAATAAAGGAATATTTCAGACAGAAGCAGACCAGGTATTACTTGCTAATGAACCGACAAGATAACCTTATGCTGATGGTCAGGGCATCCTATCTGCACAGTTTGTCGTGCAAAGAGAGGTTTGTCTGTGAGCCTGATAACAATGAAACATGTTGATTGACTTTTCACGTGGGAGAGGGTGTCCCTTTCATGAGTGGCTTAGCTTTTACTAATGCCTTAATGCCGGCAAGCTGATAAGAGTGATTAGGGGGATGTAATAGATGAGGCTGTAGGGCACAGTGCTTCTTGGTGTTGGGAGAGAGGGCTCTGGCCCTGGAGCGTGTCCCAGCTGTGCCTGTGCATGCGTGTGCCCAGCACTCATGTCAGCGTGCAGGCACTAAGCTGTAAGACATCCTGGGGATGTCCTGTGGGAGTCCTCAACACAGGAAGGACATGGACCTGTTGGAGGGGGCCAGCAGAGGGCCACGAAGATGATCAGAGGGCTGGAGCACCTTGCCTACGAAGACAGGCTGAGAGAGCTGGGGTTGTTCAGCCTGGCGAAGAGAAGGCTCCGGGGAGACCTTATAATGGTCTTCCAGTACCTAAGGGGGCTACAGGAGACATGGGGAGGGACTCTTGATCAGGGAATGTAGTGATAGGATGAGGGGTAATGGTTTTAAAGTGAAAGATGGGAGATTTAGATTAGATATTAGGAAGAATTTCTTTACTGTGAGGGTGGTGAGACCCTGGCCCAGGTTGCCCAGAGAAGCTGTGGCTGCCCCATCCCTGGAGGGGTTCAAGGCCAGGTTGAATGGGGCTTTGAGCAACCTGGTCTGGTGGGAGGTGTCCCCGCCCATGGCAGGGGGGTTGTAATCTTTAAGGTCCCTTCCAGCCCAAACCATTCAATGATTCTATGATTCTATGACTGGGTCATTCCCTCCTTGCCCCATGGCTGCTGTGACTCCTGCTCTCAGAAAATAGGGGATGTGCCCTGCATGAAGAGGGACTGCCTTCTTTCCTGGCAGCATTTCCACTCCTCCATGGTCAGGACAGGCCGATCCAGCTGAGATCCCTTCCTTGTGGACTGCTAGATCAGAGGACCTCACTGTGTTGTCTTTAGCCTTGATGCAGAGCAAAGACGAGCGAGTGCTGAGTGCCCATATTGGCTCATGGTCCTTGGGATCAGGCTGCAATTTGTCATATCTGCTTATGCTTCATGTCTCTTTGACCACCAAAAGGGAGCAGACACAGGACAACCCTACAGCTGAGCTACTGTGGAACGGTGGCACACAGAAATCACAGCTAGCAGCTGAAGATGAGACTGGGGTCAGCGAGACTGGGATCCTTTGGCTTGGGGACTTGGCTATGGACAATGACAAGGATTAAACAGGAGGAACGTCATACAGCAGGGACACCCAGAGGTTACATGGAGTCAAAGACACAAGAAGACAAATTCACAGAACTAAAGTCCATCAAGGACTATTAAACGCAGCTTGGCTCGGGATGAGCCCAATGTGTGTCTGCCAAAGTATCTCGGGGAAATGCAACTTTGTGAAAAACCACAAACACAATTAACATTGAACCAGGTGGCCCTGTCTCATTGGAAGGGCCTGGGAGATGGTCCTGGGCTCTCTGCTGTGGCTGCTGCATTGCAGTTGATTGTTTTGCCCTGAGAGATGTTGAAGAGGACAAACGATGTTTCAGGTGGACCATGGAAGCCACCACTAACTTTTGGGTACAACTTTCAGAGCACTCTTGAACCCTAAAGGGAAGAAGTTGGGAAATGCCTTAAAAATCCTGACCTCTCAGTTCCCTCTCTTCAAATTTGAACAAATGGGTTTGTTTTCATATAGGATATTGTGGCAATGACCTAGCAGTGCGAGTTGCAGCATCGTGTTATGGCAGCAACCGAAGGCTCTGGGGAGATGGTGTTTACTTAGATGTGGTTGGGTGAGAGCCTACGCAGCAGCGATCCTTACCTGGGATCCATCAGGTTCTTACTTCCTGCAGACAGGAGCATTGCATTCTTGCGATTATTTAATAAAGCCTGATTAAATAAAGCTGTGAGTTAAATATCTGGAAGATGTCTGTATCTTTCCAAACAGCGATGCTCCCTGAAAGGTCATGGATTGTGGCCCGGGTAGAGGAAAAGGCATTACCTGAGTTTAAGCTCTCAAAATGGAATCAATGGAGAGACCACGCTGGACTTGTTCATGGGACTGATCCCGGAGCCTGGTGCTGGT
Source organism: Numenius arquata (assembly GCF_964106895.1). NCBI lineage: Eukaryota > Metazoa > Chordata > Aves > Charadriiformes > Scolopacidae > Numenius > Numenius arquata. The sequence goes on along the minus strand of NC_133580.1, from coordinate 23,035,561 downwards.
GATAGATGGTCTCCAGCAGAAGGAAATACAGAAAAGCAGCCCAGAAAGCAGCCTGTCTTTTTAGTCCTTGCCAAAAAGATATCAGAAAGAGGGAAAGGGATGCTCCTCCAGAGAAATCTCTCCAGACTCGGTGTTTTTAATGCACATTTCTTTCCCTCTTCTCCTCACCTCTTGCTTTGCAAGTGAAAATAGTGTGTATTTGGGTCTGGCCTGCAAATCACTCATCAGTGGGTGTATTACCCAGACATGATGGGTCAACACTGCTCTGTGTGCTCCAGAAGCGAGGGATTCATCATCCATCAGGCAGAATGTGCCTCGGCTGGTGTGTATTAGCCTTGACCTGTGCTTACACATCTGCCAGGGCCGACACCAGGAGTAATGTGAACTGAACCAGGTGTGTGCCCTGGCGCTGGCTACCCTGATTCCCCGGTGGCCCCCAGTAGATCCCTGACCCATCGTGTGGCAGGGATGGATGAGCTGTGAACTGGAAAGGAGATGTCCTCCTGCCCGCCTGGTGGGAACTCTGCCTTTGCCATCCATCCCCAGCCCAAGGGCTTTGGTGGCTTTGAGGAGAACCCAGATGTCTTTCTTCCATATCAGTAAATTTCAGATAGCTGAGTGCTTCTGAATTTTGCCATCTTTGCCAGCTTTTCTGGGTCTATGGTGCATCTCACTTGGGGCAAAAGTGACTTGACCCCAAAGGTTACCTCCCCTCCCATGTTGCTTTTAGGGCAGGTTGGAAACTTTCCAATGGGAAGACTTCGTGTTGGAAAATGCCTCTCTGCCGGAACCAGGATACAGTGAAGCATGTTGGGGTTTTGGATGGGATTTCTTTTCTTGTTTTAGAAATAAATTAAAACATCTTTCTCCACTCCTGCAGCGGGGAAATGCAGCAACAACCTGCTTGCCTGTGCCGCCAGGTAGTGTGGTCAGGTTTCACTCCAGAGCCAGGTAGAGCCAGGTCAGGTAGAGGTTTCACTCCAGAGCCACTTCTTATGTGAAAGTCTGCTTGAGATTATGTTTTTAATTATAAGACAGAAAAAAAAAAATGAAATCCAAATGAATTGATTAGACTTTGTTGGAGTGGTATGTCAACGTGCCTTTTATTTATTTATTTATTTATTTTACAACAGAAAATTTGGCTGCATTTTGCCTTTGTTCTGCTTTGGAGCAGTAGCACATTCCCTGTTTTCTGTGGGAATGGAAATCTGACATTTTGACCAGCTTCTGTTGTTTCAGAAAATGTCTTCAATGGTATTTGGGGCTCTCGACAACGTCTTGCTGTCAGTTCCTGCTTTTTGTTTGCTCTTTGCTTCCCGTGGGAGCTGGGATGATGCTCTGCCCTTCCTTCCCATGGGAGGCTGGGGCTGCGCCCAGTGTGGATCTTGAATGCTAAACCCAGCAGTCCCTTTCCTTTCCCTCACCTTCCTTCTTCCGAGGGCCCTTTCTGCATATCCCATTTCTGAGCAGCCAGGAGCTGGTGCCCGAAGTGCTGCCTTAGGGCTGACCCATTGCTGCATGCCGCTGTGTGCCCAGGATGCTACTGCATCCCTTGGCCATCCGCTCCCGTGGTGCATCCCTTGGTCCCATGATGGGCAGGGAGGTATGTGTAGTGGTGGGAGGTACTGCTGGCTGCTGTGGGACCCCTTTCATCGGGTTTGGCAGCTGGAAAGACTGCCAGGACATCTGTCACTGTCTCAATCCAGCACAAGAGTCCCAGCAGGATTTCTAAAATGTAAATTACAAGTGCAATGTGATACACATCCTTTTTCTTTTTTTTTTTTTTTTTTCCCCTCCTTCCTGTTTTAATTCAGTATCTTGAGTCTCTGTAAAATTGTTGTACTGTAAGCTATTTTAGAGTTGCTTGTGTCCCATGGATGCTGGAGACACTTCCTGCATGGGGTGGTGGACATCTGCTGCAGCCTGTTTTCGGACTTTTTTTGCGTTGGGCAGACTGCAGTTGGCAGGTGGGAGGTGGTGGTTTATTATCAGAGTCTGAGTAATATCCTTTGCCTCCCCGATAACTCACCGCTGGCTGCTCTGTGGCTCCGCTATGTTTGCTCGTCCTGTTTGGGTTCTGTGTAGATCATTCAGTAAAAAGTAAATAAAAATAAAAAAAAAAAAGTTGTGTGCTCCCCAAAGTCATCTCAGAACACAGCCTGCAATATCTCTTCCTCTTCCCTTGTCGAGATAAATTATCTTCTAAGGTAAGCACAGAGAATATGAAAGAATGCATTTACGCCCGAAACACTCTGATCTCCCCTTCCCTCTAAGGGCAAACTTCCCCGTTTGTGCTCCAGTGTCTGTTGGCAGGGAGCATCTGGCGTGCTGTCACCTTCCATTTCCCTTCCTGGCACTTGGAGCTTTATTTCTGCCTTTGCAAAGACTGAAAGAGACTCAAGGTCCAGAGGGGGCCACAGAGATGCTGTGAGGACTGGAGCCCCTCTGCTGTGAGGACAGGCTGAGAGAGCTTGGGGGGGGGGTCATCCTGGAGAAGAGAAGGGTCCGGGGAGACATTAGCGCCCCTTCCAGTCCCTAAAGGGGCTTCAGAAAAGCTGGGGAGGGACTCTTGATCGGGGAGGGGAGCCATAGGACAAGGGGAAAGGGTTTGACGCTGAAAGAGGGGAGACTGAGATGAGATGTGGGGAAGAACTTCTTTGCTGCGAGGGTGGTGAGAGCCTGGCCCAGGTTGCCCAGAGAAGCTGTGGCTGCCCCATCCCTGGAGGGGTTCAAGGCCAGGTTGGAGGGGGCTTGGAGCAACCTGGTGTGGTGGGAGGTGTCCCTGCCCAGGGCAAGGGGTGGAACTGGATGACCCTTCCAACTCTAACCGTTCCATGATTCTATAAAGTATGCCCAGCATTGTGCAGCTGACACATGGCTGTGCACGGCCACCTCCCCATGGCTGCTGTATGATCTGTCCGTGGGTGCTTTTGCCAGTGGAGCAGTTTTTCCAAATGTGGGGCCAGTGGCAGATGTCATGTGTCGGGAGGACAATGGAGCAACAAAGCTGAACGGTTTCTCCTGGGCCCCCAGGTCTGTTGACCCTTGTATTTCCAGTGGATGAATACCGGCTGGTGGGTCAGGTTTTGATCTTGGAGGTTCAGCTGACGTCTTTCCATCAAATTTGCTTCTCTAAATATTTTTACTGGCAGCACTGAGTGGCTGAAGGCAGGAAAAGTGGTATGGTACGGTGGGGCAGAGGTAGGTCTGGTACATCGTGGAGCACCCCATGCACGAGTAATTCCACTGAACTCGGTCCTGGGGTGCGTGGGGAGTGGGGCACCAGCTTAAGTACCTTGCTGATACTTAAGTGTCTGCCGTGCCAGACAGTTAATGGTATTAGCAGACGCTAAATAGGTCTTTCTTATTTAGTGGCCTTAATTTATTAAATCAGGCAGCAATGCTCTCGGAAAAGTCGTGCCGGAAAAGGGAGCAGAGCGAGCTGTAAGTTTCCGATTTCTGCTCGATCAGGCCCCTGGAGATCTGTGTGATCTGGTGCATTGGAGGCAGTGCTATTGCAGTGACTCATGAACAGATGTGCCCAATTTACATTGCAGCTTAATACCTTTGTTTAAAAAAAAAAAAAATGTTTTTTCAAGACAGATGTGTTAAAGCAGATGTTTCCAGTAAAATAAATAGTTGTGTGATTTACAAACAACTTCCCACTGCCAGAACTCCTTAGAAAATGTGGAAAAAAGAAAAATGGTTCCGTGTACCAACAGAAAGATAAAATCCAAAAATGCAGACGTAGCAAGGAGGTATTTCTACATGTTGAATGAAAAGAACTGCTGTGCTTGGGTTGGAAAGAAATTGGTTTGAGAGTGATTTTTGGTTGCTAATAGCAGTAAGACTAACCCTGACCAGTTACATACATTAAGGAGCAGAAACCTGTCTGTAAAAATAATTAACCAGGATACGAGGTAACTGGGACCACTGTGTGGGATTGCCTGGAGGTTCCTAAATCCCTTCCATCGCATTGAAACCTACGCTGGGGGACTGGACGGCTGCGGGATTGCACTGACCTGAAAGCAAAGCAAAGAGATGCGGCCCCTATAGCAAACCCTGCTTCAAGGGATCCCTCCCTGGGCTTCTCTCCCTCTGCATCCCACGGCAGGATGGGATGCACAGGGGGATACTTTCTCTGCCTTGACCTTGCAGCTCAGGCTTTCTGGGGCCATGTCTCTGGGTTCCCTTGGGGGGCTGTACGGGTCCACCCGCTCCTCCCAGTTTTTGGGAGGCACAGGCAGGCATGTGCGGAGAAACTCTTGTCTTCTCTGGTCTCTTTGGTCCCACTTTCCACCCGGCTCCATCACGGGGCTGCTGTCACGCAGTGCCTGCAAGCCCACCACTCATGTTACGTACAATCTGACACCCCATGTGGTCTTAATGGGTTTCCCAGGCTGCAGCTGCGGCACAGCCAGCACTTTGTTAGCTGCAGGGGCTGGCAATCCCTTTTTGCCTTCCAGCTCTCTGCTGCACAGGTATCGTATTTTTTTTTTATGCACTCGTCACCTATTTCATCCAGGCATTTATTGCCAAAGAACCGGTGACAGTGGATGGTTGTGGGTCAGCAGGCTGCTTGTTTAAATCCATCATTGCTTGGCCCTGGGCAAATGGCTCGACCACCTTCTAAAAGGACACAGAGTCATCCAGACAGATAGGAAGATGGAAGGCAGCCAGCAAGCCTGAACTGAGCAAAACAGGGAGATCAGGAGGCAGAGAGGATTTCGCTGCTTTGCTAGAGTATCGCAGGAGAGGCCTCTGGAGCGCCCAAGGCTGCATGAGTCCTGTGAGGTGCATGCAGGTTTGACCTGGGAAGGATGCTGCAGCGAAGGATTCAGCAACGGCAGTTTCTGGAGCATCTCGAAAGCACCCTCGCATGTCAGGGTGCCTTCCCATGGCACCCACAGAGCTGCTGTGAGTGCCTCTTGTGGCTTGGAGGGGTTAGGAATGGGCAGAAAAGGCAGCCTGGTGGTCTTCTGCAACCTGTCCCACCCAGGGAGGGGTGGCGCAGCAGCCCAGTAGCCAGCAGCACACAAGGAAGAAATAATTTGAGGAGCTTCTGTTGCTTCTTGGCACATGGATGCGGGATGTCTCATCAGGACTGCCAAGTTCATTGTTAGGAAAAATGACTGCTAACATCAGAGACCTTCTGGGGGTCCTTAAAAATAGAAGATGAGTGGATGCACTGAAAGCTGGCTGTGGGACGGGACTGCTCCTCACCTACCCTGGTATCTCTCTGGGTTCCATGCCTTGCCATAAAGAGTGTTTTCAGAGCAAAGTCTCAAATGGCTACCTTCACAGGGGGACTTGCTGGGACATGCCCAGAGGAATTAAAAGCATCCCAGGAGGAGGCAGCCACTGCTGCAGAGCAACACAGGGCACTCGGTGGTGCTTCGCCCAGCGGTGCTTATGAAGCCTCCTCACAACCTTGCCTCAATTTTAGCCACTAGTGAATGGAGGCTTGTGTTCAGCTCTCAGGGACTGTGAGGCTTCAGCGCTTAATTAATCTCTGCAAGGTGGAGGGTGTAATTAATGCCTGCAGTGTGCTTTGAGACCCTTAGGTGAAAGGCAGAGAGCAGTTGCTGTGCTTTACCTTTCCAGACTGAAACCGCACGGTTGAGTCTGTGCCATGCATCCTCATCCTGGGATGGCTGCTCACCACGTCTTGGTGTTTTGGGGTCTTTTGGGGTCTTTTGATCTCTGCCGTCTCGGGGAGGGCCATGGGGCAGATGCAGCCCTACACATCTTTTATCCCATCCACGCTATGACGCTCCCAACTGGTGCAAATTGTCATGGGGACATGGAGCTGGGTGGAGAAAAAAATCTCCCCTCTCTTAAAAAGGAGCAATCAGGGACATATCCACCTGCTTTCCTGGTGTTTCTACACAGGCTTGTGTAATTTTTTCCTGGAATACCTTTGGTTTTCAGCCATTTCTTCAAACAATGAGGCAAAATTGCTACTAGTTGCTTAATATACTGGTTTTAGATTAAACCATCCTGCAAAGACTAAGCAAACTAGGTTAAAAAAAATGTATATTTTGGTAGCTTAAGGACAGCCAGGCAGATTTCCTTCCCAATATCTATAAACCTTTTTTTCTTGTCAGCATTGTCCTTGTGGGTGTTAAACATAAAGGAGAGGAAAACAGATTGCAGGTATGTTGAGCTCCAGCACAATCAACTGTCATTATTTAAAGAAGATACTTTTAACCAAGTCTTTAAAATTACCTCCTCATTTAGTGATTGTCAGGTGTAAAACTGCAGGTTGTAGGGAATTGTTCCCTGTCACACGCTGTCCCCATGCCATTGCACTTTGGGTGATCTGCAGACGTTTTACACCACTTGCCACCGAGCATTAACAGAAATAAATTAACGCTTTAAAAGCATAAATGTTGCATTTCAGAGGAGTCAGGCAGGATATTTGGAAGGGAAAGAAATGTAAATAGAATGAAATTCTTTAGCAAGATTATTGATATGACAGGACTAAAGGGCTTGGGATTCTGTGAAAAGTGCCTCTTTTCATCCCTCTAATAAGTCCATTACTTGCACTCAGGAATACTTTAAGGTCCTTTTCATGCTGAATCTGGAGTTGAGCATGCTTTGCATTTCAAGCTTTGTCTATGAATCAGTGGAAGCCAAAGTTATTTCTGCTTTAAAATAACAGGAGCAGGGAACAGCTAATCTCTTTTCATTCTGAGTCCTTACATTATTTTACTGGACAGAGTTTGTGTTGGCTACAAAACAGGGCATTCACAAAATCTATGAGAAGGAATTTAGTCTAAGAATGAAGCCTAGATTGCAGTATGCATAAAGGCTCCTTCTCCTAAAGCCATTAAGAAATTCCAAATCTGAGCTAGTTTGAACAGTGACATTAAATTAGCCTTGCTAATTCCAGTAATTCAAGCCGATAGCTGAGTTTACAAATCTACTATTTGAGGCCTTCCCATAATTACAATCTCAATGTGCTTTTCAGCTAAGGTGAGTTGGCACAAAAAAAAAAAAAAAAGATAAATAAATAAAAAGGGGGGAAAATGCTCTTTCTGTTCTGGCTTTTGAGATGAATATCTCTAAAGAGCAGTTAACCAGCTGTATTGCGCCAATAAGATGTCCCCTGTCCTGGACTGGTAAGTTCATTTTGCCTGTAATGCACAAGTGAAACGCAGAAAAGGGACTGGATTTTTTGCTGCTTTGTTTTTTCTGTTGTTTCTTTTCAAAGGAGCGTTGAGGCTGCTGGGGCTTGTAGTTCGGTTTTAAGTTGTTTATTTACAGGTAGTAATTCCTACTGGGAAAAAGAAATTAAAAAAAAAAAAAGAGTCTGACTGTGTTAGGCTCTTTTGTGGGGATGGGGTGGGGGGGAAGCAACCTTTGGTGGATGAATTCAGGTTAGAGCAGGTGGAGCAATGATAAAAAGCAGCACCCCCCTGGAGTGCCTCCATCTTCCTCTGGAGAAGCAGTTGGTTTCCAGATCCTAACACAGCTAGATGTTTCCAGAGTGATGGAAGGGTTTTGAGGGTATGTTTTCAAAGCCATGAGGCACAAACCCATGAAACAAGTAAAAACTGAGTGCGTTATTTAAAAGGGTGTTAATTTTATTAGAACTGAGCTGAGCTAATATAAGGGCGAATGTAAGTATTCACATCGGCGCTTAACTCGGGCTGCAATGTTCATAAAATGTCCTTTTGATCAAGCTGTAAGTGTTTTGATCCTTATTCTATGAGCATCATTCAAAGTGACCTAACTGTAGCTCCAAACAGGCATCTGCAGCTGCAGAAGTCCTTAAGCAATAACAGGTCAGGAACTTGAATGCGTGCTCTGCGGGGAATGCTAATATTGCAATCTTTTTTTTTTTTTTTGTTCCAAATAAGCACGAAAGCACAAAAACTCTCACAAAATAAAAATTCCCAGAAGAAAATTCTTCTGCCACCATTGACTGTGGATACTTGAGTCAAAATATTAAACAGAATGCTGATTTTAATCTATCAGGATAATAACAGCATGGCTGCTAAATATTTTGATATCATCGGCACGTGAGTGTTTGACCTTTCTCCCGTTGATAACGTTGTCACCATTGGCACAGCCAAGTGAAATGTCTTGATTTTTAGAAACCCACCCTGATTTAAGAGGATGTTTTTTCTGCTGGGCACCCGCAGGGCTGGGTGAGGCTCCTGCAGCTCCCAAAATCACAGCAGTGCATTGCCTGGTCCCGTGGAACTTGTTTGGGAAAGGGATGGACCAAAAAGCCTGTGTGGGTCTGGCAGGCATCTCCTCCTCTCCCAGATGCAGGGAGATTTCCTGCCACTGATGCCACTGATTTTCTCTTTTCTGGAAGGATGGATGAGGAGGGAGGCTGAAATGCAGTTCTTGACTTCCAGGAAACTTTTATCTCTAATCTCTGTAATCCGTTTTAGAGAGGATTTTGTGTTTTTTCAAAGGATTTACAAACTGGATTACGTAGCCTTTTTATTTTGATTTTCCACTGTGATTGTGACGTTCCTGAGACTGAGCCGTGAGTGCTGCAGATAGGACAATGTGAGAGGCATTCCTGGACTTGGACCTTGGGGTCCTCTTGCGTTGTCATCTCCTTGTTTCACTGCTCAGCCGATACATGCTTGCCGATGGATGTGTCCCCAGAGCAGTTTGGATGCTCCCATGTGAGCTGTGTGGCCCTGTCCCCAGTACCCTCCATGGCTGCACGTAGAAGGTGACCCAGGGAGGTGCTAGGCAGGAGCACCCATCCCTCCCTCGCTCCTTCCTCCTGGGGTAGGGGCAGCCATGTGGTCTCCTTGAGCTCCACCATGGTCCCAGTCACGAGCACTGGTTTGACAAGGTCCCAGCTGCAGGTTCCCAAGCATGACAGGGAGTCCCTTGCCCCTGGGAAAAAGCAAGCGAGATGAGATGGATCCAGCATACCCTGAGCACCACAACTGCGGTGTCCTGGTGCTCAGCTGGGGTGACGCTGGTTTTCCCGTTGGAGCTGCCACCGATGTCCAGCTCCAGCTTTCAGCACCATCATTCCACTGGTGCTTTAGGACCAGGGTTTGCTCTTGCTCCAGGAGGGAGGCAGGAATCAGCCCCATTTTCATGTCAGATGTACATGCAGCCGGTAAGCAGCTGGGTTTAATTTGGGTCTGTCTCTGCAGCCATGCAGAAGGCAGTGCAAAGCCAGGTCCTGGTTTCAGACTTCAGTGGCTGTTCCTGGGGCTCCTACCAGTGCAGGGAACATGACCTGAAGCTGTTAAAAAGTTCCAGCCTGTGAACTCAACCCTTCTTTTTCTATATAAAGTGGGAAAGTTGGGTATGGTGTTGTTTCCCAGGGCCTCCTGCATTACCCCGATTTTATAGGCTGAAGTCACTTTAATGTTGTTTTAATGCAGAGACAGGGTTTAATTTTTTATTTTTTTATTTTTTTATTTAAGCAGCTTAACGCAATTAAAAAAGCCGGGTGGTGCTATACCCTCTCGGCTCCCTTCCCTTGGCAGCTCTGTCACCTCGACCCATGCTCTGTACAAACGATCCAGGGCCAGCTGGGTTCCCCGGCGTGGGCAGGGGGAGCCTGCTCTCCATCCACACCGGTAATCCTGGGCAATGTAAGAGCCAAAAACCTCTGGGAGTTTCTCCAGGAGTGGAGGCAAGCTGAGCAGATGCCTGTGTAGTGCCATGCCTGAGCCTACCTGCAGGCTCTACTCGTTGCCTGAACAGGTATGTCTGTGCCCAACATGAAGTCTTGGGTCATGGCCTGAAATCTCACTCCAGATTATTTTCCTTGGCATCATGAGCTGTAGCCTGGTGGAAGCTCTGCCAGTTTGATCCCCTGGTTGGAAGTGCTACTCAGGTGCTTCCTTTATCTGCATGCTCAAGGAGGGAAAAAAAAGCTGCCTTTGGTTTTTCTTTTCCTTGCAAGCATAAGGCAATGATGGATGTCCAGGGATTTTTGACTGAGCGTGGACACCGTGCAAAGTCCTGGACCCGTCTGATTGAAGAGGCACGTTTCTGGTTGCCTATTTGGAGGATGAATGCCATGGCCTGAGCCCTGTTCAAGTCTGGTTTCCACACGTGGTGAGTCACAAAAGAAGATGTCAGATGTTCCTGGGTGCTGTAACACCACCATGGGTTTTTCTGATCAAGCATTGAGAAACACCCTTCTGCCTTGAGGGCTGCTTTTAGGAGCTAGCATCTGGAAAGCAGGGACCGGTGCTGTTCCCCTTAGGACTGTGTCTTGGTGGGTCTTGCTGGTATATGAATGTCACTAAGTGTCCTGAGCTTGAGAACTGAAGGCCAACATGTAGCAGGCAAGAGCTGCCTGTCCTGGTCAAATCCAAAGAGCTTTTGGGGGAGCAAAGATGAAGGAGAAAATTTCAGTTTGATGTGGCGATGTTGGTTTTCATTATTAGAGGAAATACAAAGCATTTCATTTTGCTCTGCTGTCACTGGGAACGTTAGTTCCCGAAATCAGGACTGCCCTGAGGTGCCTCAGGTGACAGCAGCATGATCAGAATCATAGAATTGTTTTGGCTGGAAAGAGACCTTCAAGATCATCAAGTTCAATCATTAACTTAACACTGCCAAGTCCACCACTAATCCATGTCCCTCAGTACCACATCTACACGTCTTTTAAATACCTCCAGGGATGGTGCCTCAACCCCTTCCCTGGGCAGCCTGTTCTAATGCTTAATAACCCTTTCCATGAAGAAATTGTTCCTAATATCCAATCTGAACCTCCCCTGGCGCAACTTGAGGCCGTTTCCTCTTGTTCCATTGCCTGTGACTTGGGAGAAGAGACCCACCCCCCCCGGCTGTACCCTCCTTTCAGGCAGTTGTAGAGAGCGAGAAGGTCTCCCCTCAGCCTCCTTTTCTCCAGGCTGAACACCCCCAGCTCCCTCAGCCGCTCCTCACAAGACTTGTGCTCCAGACCCCTCACCAGCTCCGTTGCCCTTCTCTGGACACGTTCCAGCCCCTCAGAGTCTTTTTTGTGGTGAAAGGCCCAAAACTGGACACAGCCCTCGAGGTGGGGCCTCACCAGTGCCCAGTACAGGGGGACGGTCACTGCCCCAGTGCCGCTGGCCATTCTATTGCTGATACAGGCCAGGATGCTGTTGGTCTCCTTGGCCACCTGGGCACACTGCTGGCTCATATTCAGCTGCTTTTGACCAGTAACCCCAGGTCCTTTTCCACCAGGCAGCTCCAGCCACTCTTCCCCCAGCCTGGAGCACTCATGGGATTGGTGTGACCCAAGGGCAGGACCCTCACACCATTGGCCTCAGGCCATTGATCCAGCCTGTCCAGATCCCTCTGTACAGCCTTTCTCCCTCAAGCAGATCAACACTCCTGCCCAGCTTGGTGTTGTGTGTGAACTTACTGAGTGTGAAGGATATTAAACAGAACAGGGCCCCATACCGAGCCCTGGGGAACACCACTTGTGACCAGCCACCAACTGGATTTAACTCCATTCACCACGTTCCAGACAGTTTTTCTCCCAGCAAAGCATACACCCATCCAAGCAGTGAGCAGTTTGTCCAGGAGAATGCAGTGGGAAACGGTATCAAAGGCTTTACTAAAGTCTAGGTAGACAACATCCACAGCCTTTCCCTCATCAACTAAGCGGGTCACCTTGTCATAGAAGGAGATCAGGTTTGTCAGGCAGGACCTGCCTTTCATGAACCCATGCTGACTGGGCCTGATCGTCTGGTTGTCCTGTATGTGCCATGGGATGGCACTCAAGATGATCTGCTCCATAACCTTCCCTGGCACCAAGGTCAGACCAACAGGCCTGTAGTTCCCTCGATCCTCCTTCCAGTCCTTCTTGTAGATGAGCATCATGTTTGCTAGCCTCTAGATGACTGGGACTTCCTCAGTTTGCCAGGACTGCTGACAAATGATGGAAAGTAGCTTGATGAGCACTCACACCAGCTTCCTCGGGTAGATCCCATCCAGCCCTATAGACTTGTGCGTGTTTAAGTGGTGTAGCAGGTCCCTCACTGTTTCCCCTTGGATTATGGGGTCTTCATTCTGCTCCCTGTCCCTGTCTTCCAGCTCAGGGGGCTGGGTACTCAGGGAACAACTGGTCTTACTGTTAAAGCCTGAAGCAAAGAAGGCATTAAGTACCTCAGCCTTTTCCTCATCCTTGGTCACTATGTTTCCCCCTGCATCCAATACAGGATGGAGATTCTCCTTAGACCTCCTTTTATTGCTAATGTATTTATAGAAATATTTTTAATTGTCTTTTATGGCAGCAGCCAGATTAAGTTCTAGTTGAGCTTTGGCCCTTTAATTTTCTCCCTGCATAACCTCACAATGTCCTTGTAGTCCTTCTGAGTAGCCTGTGCTTTCTTCCAAAGGTCAAACACTCTCTTTTCCCCCCTGAGTTTCAGCCAAACCTCTCTCTTCAGTCAGGCCAGTTTTCTTCCCCACCAGCTCATCTTTTCGCACATGGGGACAGCCCACTCCTGCACCTTTAGGATTTCCTTCTTGAAGTATGTCCAACCTTCCTGGACTCCTTTGCCCTTCAGGACTGCCCCCCAAGGGACTCTGTCAACCCATCTCTTAAACAGGGATCACTTTCTGGGTTTAGACCTTGAAGGTCTCCAAAGCAGGAGAGGGTGATGCCACGTCTGGGTGGGCTGAGGTACATGGGGGCCCTGCAGGGACACAGCTTGACCCAGTCCTGTATTGCTGCCTCATAAATCACTTCACTTCTATGCATACTCTTCTGTTTCCAGCTTTTCCTCTTTTTCTTTCTTGACTCCTGCCTTTGTAGATGCTTTTGGCTGTCCATGTTTAGCTCCCTATTTTTCAGTTCTCCTGTCCTAAGTTCCTTTACATAGCAGCTCTCTTTCTGGATAGTGCAGCTGGATATCAGACTGGGGCATGCAGCTTCATCATCAAAGTACAAGGACTCTGGCGCTTCAAATTAATAATGCTAATGAGATTTGTTAATTTTTAATAGATTACATGAGCGCGTTTTGCTAAACACGTTTTTGTGGCTCCGCTCTGCGAGTACACTTCAGAAACTCTTTCACTTGCTGCCAAAGGGAAAATGATTAATGCAATTGCAGACGCCAGATTCTCTTCAGGGCAAATCTGGAGCACACCAAGGAGCAAACAGGAATTTAATGAGTATGTTTTAAGAGTAAACATAGGCTCAGGTCATAAATGATAACCCTTCCTCGCCACCAGCCTTTGGCCAAGGTGGGTTGGAAGAGTAGTTGCTCGAATTGGAGTCATGGTATATGTGTTGCGTTTTTGGAGGCATTTTGTTCCTTTGTCCCATTGAAAGCTTGAGGACATCCATCAATGAGACTTTTGTGGTAGTGCTGGAGGTTGGGGAGCCAGGGTGTGTGCACTGGCTGCCTCGCAGAGCTCATGGCCAATTGCCCTGTGTACCCTGAGCATCACCTGGTTGCACCCCTAGTGCGGGGCTGAGCTGGAGCTTCCTCATCGCTCTATGTTGGATGACCAAATCAACCTGGTTGCCACCCTCCAGGTTGCTTCAGTCTTGGGTGAATTTTCCCCAAATTGGTGCTGGTTTTGTGGTGGTGCCTGCAGTCTTTGGGTCACTCATGGACGCAGGCTGCAGGCCATCAGCAGCACGCTGGCAGCCGGGATGTGTCGAAGAGCAAGTGGGATAAAAGTCTTGGTTTGCAAATCAGCAATCCCAAACCCGATTGCCTTAGGTTTCTGCCCAGGAAGTTGGTTCTACTGCTCACTGCTGAGCTGTGCCAGGCTCCCTCAGCCACATTGCCGACGGCAGCGGGATGGTGTTGAGCCGGATTTTTTTTTTTTTCTTCTATTTTTTTCCAAATCCATATTGCCAAGAGCCGCACCTCCTAAATTGCTGCGGAGGAGGTGGAAAAGCAGAGGCACAAGACCATGCACATGCTGCGTATCCACCTCCGTGATCTCACAACCGTGCCAACACAAGCATCGTGGACAGCCCTGGCTCAGCGCTTTAATTACGCGCTGGCACGGCCACACCTATGGCTGGGCTGTTGGAGCTCCTTGCGCAAGAACACAACTGGCAAACTTGTTGGCGCTCCAGGATTTTAATGGTAATAAGCCAGAGGGCAAAACCTCCCTGGTGAGACGAAACCGTGCTTGGCTAGGCGTTTGGAAGAGTTTTGGGGAAGCAGAGGGCTGGGGATCCCAGCTCTCTCTGCGCAGTTGTGACCATGTGTGCCATGTAACTCCATGGATGGGCTCAGATGTTGTCTTTGTGGAGGCAGAGGTGTGTTTGTAGATTAAGCTGTCTGCATGAGAAAGCCAGGTAACTGGGGGCTGAGGTGAGCAGAGCTTTTGGTGTTCCAACAGGAAGAGTTTGGGATGAAATTGGAGTGTTCTTCTACCTTTCAGGTGCAAACACCCGTGAGAGTGAAGTGACCAGAGCTGTAGAGATGGAGAGAGTTGGCAGCCAGGGTCGGGCAGTCTGGTCTGTGGGATCACAGGCTCTTACACTTCACCTTGTAATGAGTTATAAATACTTAAAGGGTGGGAGTCAGGAGGATGGGGCCAGTCTTTTTTCAGTGGTGCCCAGTGACAGGACAAGAGGAAACAGGCACACACTTGAACATAAGAAGTTCCATCTAAACATGAGGAGGAACTTCTTCCCTTTGAGGGTGGCAGAGCCCTGGAGAGGCTGCCCAGAAAGGTGGTGGAGTCTCTGTCTCTGGAGACATTCAAAACTTGCCTGGACACGTTCCTGTGCAACCTGCTCTGGGTGGACCTGCTCTGGCAGGGGAGTTGGACTAGATGATCTCCAGAGGTCCCTTCCAACCCCATAGCATTCTGTGATTCTGTCAGTCAACAGCTTTGGCTTGACTCAGACATCTCTCCCTTTAAGAAACCTAGGCTTGCTTTGGAGTCTGCCGCATCCCCTGGCAATTTTTTCCTCACACTGGTGATGCTTCCCGCTTAGAAAAATTAAATAAAGCAACGCACCCCAGAGATTGTAATTCCTGTTGGCGATGGCAGCATGTGCTTTCCTAGACAAATCCTGAAGGACGTGCACAGGCAGATGTTCACAACTGACCATGAGAGCTGCAGGAGCTTGCCAACGTGCCCTACTTGTCGCTGACATTTCCACTTGATGTGTTTTGCGCTTTATTGGAAACACATGGTCACCACCCATTCCCTAGTCCCTTCACACTGCAGAGTTTCCGTCATTTGCAAACAAGAGCCATCACCATGTCCCCGCCAGCGCTTTGCCCCAGTCGGCAGCCTCCTTTGGTGAACACGCTGCGTTAGGCACGATCTGGGGGGATCCCCTTTGCACCCGTTGCCACTGCGCATGGCACAGGTGACAAGTGACACCCCCGAGTGGTTTTCAGGCATGGCCATCCATTACGACTCTGTTACTATATTAGGTCCATCACTGGAGCCATCTGCCGGGGCAGGCTTCCAGGCGGGCAGCCCAGACGCCTGCCTGCAAGATGACATTCCCAGGCTGCAGGCAGCAGCCGAGCCACCCTGCAGGAGCCGGGCACCGTCCTCTTGGAGGTCATTTGCCAGAGTGGCATTTGCTAGCGGTTCTTTGCTTAAGACTGCATCGTCCTTTTAGGGGTGAAAAGGGGTGTTTCAGTAGGCAGGGGTGGCTTTGGCACGGGAACGCCTGCTGTAACGCTGCCGGCGTGCCGGTACTCATCCTCCCGGCGTCTTCTGCGCCAGCTGCCCTGGGACTTATTATACCAACTCGAACCCCATCTCCTCCCACTTCAGCCGCCTTCTGTAGCTGGCTGCAAAGCTAGTGTGGCTCAGCAAGAGCTTTTTAACCATTCCTGCCCCATAATCTCGAGCAGAGTCGCTACGCTTAATTCTCATCCCAATCCACAGAAAAACACCACCACGTGGTTTTGCGGGCAGGGAAGGGGCGCGTTGTAGAGCTGGCAGCGGGTTTTGTTGCCCACCCTGTGAGACATGGGAAGCTTTTGCTGTCCTGGGAGCGCGGCACAGCACAGCAGCTTTGTGTGAGAGGGGCTTTTCTTACAAAGGATGCTTCCGGAGGGACCGGCTTGTGTTCGGCTGGAGACCTTTCACCAGCTGCCTGAGGCCTCCGGGAAACAGCACGGCATGCTCGGCTTGCATGCGGGGGATGGGGGTGGGGAGAGGGGGGAAAAAGCAGAGCTAATGATTGACTATTATTTTAAGGGGATTATCTAATCCACAGCCCAGAGGACAAGAGGGGCCAAAATGAGAGAAGATTGAACACGTAATTAGTGCAGATTGTTGGTAATACCCTCTGGATTCTGACTGATTATAAACAGAAACAGATTTTTCTAGTTTTCCCCCCTCTCCTCCCCCTCCCAAAAAAAAAGCCTTTGCAGGCCAAAGGGCTGCTTTGTAGAAGAAACTGTCGCAAATTAAGTAGGTGTTCAGAGCTGGGGCAGCAGAGAAGTTTGGTGCAGAAGATGGCTGGGGAGCGGGCAAGGAGAGGAGCAGCTTCTTTTGGGTTATTTTGCAGCGTAAAGGCAGAGTTTTGGGTGGAAGTTCCCCAAATGGTGTACATGGGAGGTTATTTGCTGCCACCCCACCGTCCATCCTGCAGCTCCATCCCTGGTGCTGGGGCTCCTTCTCTCCCAGAGACTTGGGGAGCAGGAAGGTGCAGGGATGCAGCAGTGACCTGGACTAACCGGGGATCCTAACGAAGGCTGAAAACCATAACGAAACCCCCTCAGGAAGTACCTGATTAGGAAGGCTTGCTAATTGGCATCCCTGGATTTGAAATATGATGATGATTATTGTATATTTTTAACATTGTTATTGCCTGGACCTGGTTATCAGCTGCCTCAGGTCTGTTAGAGGCTAATACTTTTTATTTTCCTTTTCCTCCCGTGTACCAAAGGTCAGTAGAAGTTAAGTGAAAGGGATTTGCAAGAGTTATGAGCCCATTATTAATACAAAATAAAAGATGTATGGCTAAATCCATCAAGCCTAAAAATACAATTGGGCACAACTAAACCCAGAGAAGGAAACAATGGAAGGAACAGTGAAAACAAACGGCACACCCAAGCATTAAGCTTCTGAAGCAGTTAAACAAGGCTAGGAAAATAGCTCTCAGACTTCTGATGACAAGAGGGTTTGTGTTCTCTTCTCTTCTCTTTAAATTTGGTCAAAGAGGATGAATGAGAGAATTGCCATTCCCATTTGGGTGAAATGCCAAGATTTAAAAAAATTGCCCTTACTCAAGTTCAGGTGAAATGCCAGAATCTGAACATTTCTTGTGTAAAAGAACATGTTGTCTGAGATGATGATTCTGATACACTCTGGCTGAACGTATCCAACATGATTCAGCTGCTGCATTGTGAACTGCAAAGGAGTCTCGCATCTCATAAATTACAACATCGCAGAATGAGACTTTAAATGGGAACATCAAAACCCTTTGTGCTGTTAAGGACCTTGCTGAAATCCCCTTTTGTTTCAAATCTATTTTCTAAACTGAAGGCAAGAGTAGCTATTCAGATCCCGTGAATTTTCTTAGTTTTGAGAGCAAATATGCTACCCCAAAAGCCCTGCCCACTAGCTGCAGATCGCTGGCCCGGAAACAGGTGGGTGCCTGATGGCACTGTGACCCCATGGGGCATCTTTTAGGCTTGAGGAGTCTTTGGAGTGTGTGGAAACACCTTCCAAAAGGCACCAGGGCAGGTCATCATTGCTCTGATGGGACATTGTACCAGCTGAGGAGTCTTGTGTAAAACAATGAACGGCAAAATAATCTGCTGCGATTTTATTAACATAAAGTCCCTTCACTTATTCTGCAGAAA
Source organism: Numenius arquata (assembly GCF_964106895.1). Classification (NCBI taxonomy): domain Eukaryota; kingdom Metazoa; phylum Chordata; class Aves; order Charadriiformes; family Scolopacidae; genus Numenius; species Numenius arquata. The sequence goes on along the minus strand of NC_133580.1, from coordinate 23,017,811 downwards.
ATAAGCTTGGGAAAATAAGCTTATGGTGCAGCCAGGCTGCTCCCAAACTGCCCTGGAGCCTGAGCATCCCTTGTGCCAGAGGGACTTTTTGTTTCTGTGCTTGGAAAGCACCACAGAATGGGCAGAGGTGGCCTCCAGGTGCATCCCTTTCAGGGTGGCACTTTTTCCTGCTCTGCCTGGGGGTCTGCAGCTCTGGGGGACAGCAGAATATCTGTACTATTAAGAAGAAAAGCAGGAAAGCTGTGGAGAAGAGGAATCCCAGCATCTATGGGAATCTCCTGGAGGAGTCAGAGTTGACCAGGTGGGTTTTGCTTGCACCTGGCCCTGGGTGTGGGGGGATATCTGCTCCCCTTCAGCCGGTTCTCACCCTCTTTGATGGCCTGGGCTGACTCACTTGTCGCACTAACATTGTTATGCTTTTGTTTTGTAGTGTTTGGGTATTTTTGATTAAGAAATGCTGCCTGTTTGCTTTGGCAGTGGTGCTCGTTGGATTGATGTGGCGTTTTTTAGCTGGAGTGTTTATGCAGCCTCTTGGATTCTTTCTCAGGGGCGGGGTGGGATGATCCAAACCTGTCAGTATGCTGGTGATCCACGAGGACTTGTGAAAGGCTTGAGCCAGGGTCTCTTCTGATGGAAACCACCAGCTTCCTCCAGTTCCAAGGGCCAGGCTCTGGGGATGAGACAGGCAGGCTTAACTGATTCCCATCCAGGCGAGAAACCTGGACCCCAGAAGGAGGCGGCAGCAGCATGAGAAAGGGTCTGAGGAACCCATTGCCTTAATCGAAGCACAGGTGCACCCTCTCGGTCTGGATGCTCGGCAGGTACAGATGCCCCAGGTAGATCTGGCTGATGGCGTCTTAAAACACCTTAGGCTTTTTGTTCTCAGCCCTGAGAATTGCTGATTTCTTGCCTTTCCGCATTGTCTATTTGGACTTTTTTTATTCCCAGGGAGACAAGGGCGACTATAACTTACTGCTCAGCAGGTCCCTTGCAGCCAGTGATGGGTCGCCACAAGCTTTTCCCCTGTTAATGTCATGCTTCTCTGCCAGAACTATCAAAACTTTTATCCTAGGCATTTTCTTGGGTTGGAGCTCCCATGTGCTTCATCTCCAAGTCCCCGTGTTGCAACACTGGCATGTCCAGGGTGCGTGATCCATTTGCATTCCTCACTCTCCAGTGCTTTGATGAGGTGGTCAGAGCATGGGATGGATGTGTTGAAAGTGCTGTAAGGAGCATATTTTGCACACACTTATGTAAGAAAGACTACAGAAATGCAGAAACACAGAGCTCCTCAGGTCCCCCAGCCAGGAGGTATTTGGAGAGCACGGCCTTCTGCTGCCTCTGGGTTGGGAGGACTATTTGTGCTCGTTCTGATTTCCACGTCCTTGCGGTGCCTGGCGAGTGGACACAGTCTGCATTGCTAAACACCCGCTCCAAAGCTCAGCTGATGTTCTTCGGGAGCAGCTCTCCAGTGAGCCAGATCTTCTTACTGGGGCACCTTATAGTTGTGATGTTTTGGTCTTTCCAAGCATAAGGTTTGGTGTAAGGTACTGGGAGGTGCTCTGGGGCTGGCTGCAGCACTGACAAGATGTTTGCTAAGCTCTTCTGGCCCATCCACCCCCACTGTGATGCCTTTGACTGCTGTCCCCAGCTGCCGGCACAGGCCACCCCGGGAACCCCGCTGCTGGCGGGGGCTGGATGTGCTGTCTGTTGGGATGCCAGCACGCACCCCCTCTTATTCACCACCTCTCTCCTTCTGCTTTCAGAGCTAGCGTACGACCTGGATATGGATGATGCCTCTGCAAACAAGCAGCTTCTGAATCAGCAAAGCAAAGACAGTGGCGCGGTCCCCAGCAGCGACCCTGGGAGTGCAGCCCCCCGGCCCGGCCCTGCCGCTGCTGTCGCCCTGGTCCTGCTGCTGCTGCTGGGCCACCAGCCATGAGCGGTGCCGGCGGCATCGCTGGGTATCTCTCCATGCCTTTTTTGAATGAGGAAGACATTTGGAACCTCTCCTGAAATACATGCACATTTCCAAAGACAGGGCAAGTAACTTGAGTCAGTTTTATAAAAGAGTGTGGTATCTTCACACACACAAGAAAAGAGTTTGTTCATGGTAAACTAGTAAATACCTAACAGTGCTTTTTAAAGATAATCCTGTTTAATGTAAGAAGGTTGATATTAAATTATGTTCCTCGGAGTTTTTGAAGACTGAGGTCTCCATTGCAGTTAAGTTGAAGGCCATATTTCATCTTGAGTTGTTGGAATATGCATGGGGTACAGAACACCTACAACTTATGACAGACTTTCAGCAAATATCAGCCCCCTGGTCCTAGCTGACTTAATACAGATTTTGTCTGCAGTTCAAGCAGTTTTTGTACTTACTCCAAATTTGAGGCTCACCCCTAGGAATCTGGCCAGGCACATAGAATGGAGGGTGTGTGAAGATGGAAGAGAGAAGATCAGCCATAAAGCAGGAGGAAGGATGCTGCGGACGAGGAGTTATCATGCGCCGGGATTGTCGTGGAGACGTGCTCCCATGGGCACAAACCACATTTGCATTGCAAGTTGCAGGTGATTTTGCTGCTCGTCTCCCAGCCAGGTCCTGTGAAGCCTTTCAGTGCAAGCGGCTGGTTCCCTCCAGCAGCCCCGCAGCCCATGCAGTGCCCTGGTTTCATTCTTCAGAAGCGAGGCACCTCCTTTCCCATGGGAAATCTGCAAACACAGCTCCAGCCAAAGGACAGACGGCGTGGATGTACATGCTGTGCTTTATGGGGATGAATAACGGGCGTCCAACGCATTGTGCTAGGAGGGAGGAAAAGAAAAGGATTTACAGGAGCCTGAGGCAGATGAAACTCTTACTCACGTGTTTCTTTGCATGTTGCTTTACTTAAGCTGTCTCTAAAATAAAAGTCGGTTGCTCTATAAACGGTGCGCTGGAAGTAGCCTCCCACGTGTGCGAGGTGATGCTCTGCCTTGTTCCTGGAGCGGGCAGCTTGGAAGGGCTAACAGCGGCCGGCTCGGGGGCACCAGGGAAAGGCTTGGCTTCATCTGATTAAATGAATGGGCTGGAGCCAGGGAGTGTTTGGTTTGGTTCCTGGCCAAAATGGTTACATATTTCTGTTTAAGATGCTGCCTTTACTAGAGTGATTACATCCAAAGTATCTCAAGCCGTTGTGTGTGCACGTACACGTGCACACACACACTCACGTGCACATGCGTGCTTTAAATACTTGTGTGCCTCAACTTTTTGAAAGCAACTCTATGTTTGGAAGAAAGTAGATAAATCCGAACCATGCAATCAGATGGTTTGGAGAGCAGGAACTTTGTCCGGTCTCAGTGGTGGGGCTGATGTGGCTGACCCTGATGTGAAGCATTGGGACTGCGGGAAGTGCTTCAGGAGCTGTGGCAGAGGGAGAACCGGCTGCTCACCCTGCTCCTGATGGAGAGGAGCGGATCTGCGCTAAGCCAAGCCCTGGTGTGACCTGCTGGTTAATGGTCGGAGAGCTTTCCTCTGGGTTTCAGACCCCTTGTGTCCCATCTGCATCAGGGTGAGCACTGGGGACGCTTGGGCAGTGCTGGTGCTGTACAGTATTCCTGTAAGTGCTGGGGTTTTTTCCATCCACACCCGTGTGATGCGTATTTGTATATGTGATTTGTATTTTACATGTTCGCAAAACAAATTGCAGTCCTCTCCATCTCTCGGGATTGAAGGGGTCCTGGTGCATGGGGGTGATGCGGGAGAGAGCCATTGGCGTTGCCGTTAGAGGCATTTCTTGACCCTCCTGCTACTTCACACTCATGTTGGCCCAGCTCTCCCCATCATCCCCACTCTCTGCGCCACAGCTGGCTGTGCCCATCAGCCTCTGCTCCACCAAAGGGAATATTTTATTAGTGCCACTTGAAATTCCATGGCTTCTTCCCTTCTGATCATTTCCTTTCATCCTCCTGGAGCGCTGGGGGTGGGAGCCGCTGGGTTTGTTTGGAGATGATGTGCTGCTTCTGACTCGCCAGGTATCCCTGGTACCAGCGCGGGGATGTTCTCTCCTCTGATATTGCGTGGGAAATAGTCTGTGTGCTCCTTCCTCAGAGAAGCAGCGGGGTGGGATGGTGACACCGGCTCTTCTGCAGCGTGAGTCCAGTGTGCTTTCTTTCTCTCTGAGGGGGACAGGGTGGGCTGTGCCTTGCTGTGTGTCTCACGGAGCACCCGGGTTTCCCACGCTGCATCGCTGCAGTGCGATGCTGATGCTGCTCGGCAGAAGACCCCTCTGTAGCACGCTGAGCCCAGTTCCCCATTGCGCACACATGCTGCTTAGCAAAGCAAAGCTTGTTGGAGACTTTGTTATGATTAGAGATCACAAAAAACAGCCTTTGAGCCCGCTACCTGCCAACTTCATAAAATAACGCATTATAACTTGAAAAAAAGCTGTTGAATTTTACCCTGTGGTGGTGTTGTGTGCATGTTTTAGCGGGGCTTTTGCAAGGGATGCCTTGGGCACCAAGGTGAAGCAAAGCTGGTGTTCAGTTTTGGGCAGTGTTTCGTTCCCACATCATGAGAAATAAGGAGTAGTTGTTCCTCGTGTGATTCTCTGCACCACCTCTGCTTACCGTGACCTGTGTTGCCATGGGAGGCACCATCTGCATCAGGAGATGGGCACTGTCACCTCCCCTGTGCATGTGTACCTGGAGCTCCGTGCCTTGTCCCAGGGCTTGCAGGTTTGACCGCTAACACACAGGTCAAGATACATTTCAATTTTTCCTTAGTAGTAGTAGTGGGTTTTAGTTATATATATATTTATATCAGTAATGAGTATATATATCATAAATACAATAATATAGGAGGTGCAGGGGTTGAGCTGATGGTGGGTGCTGGGGCAGTTTAGGAGTGGGAGCACTCGGCTGTGCTCACAGCACTATGATAACGCAGCGATGTGGCTCCGGCATCGGCGGTGACCGCGTCCAGCCAGCGGGGCATGTGGCCAGGGTAAATATCTATCTGGTTTTCTGCCAGCAGGGAAAGCAACAGAACAGAGGAGTTTATGTGAGAGAGGTGCTTCTGGGGGGGAAAAAAAATAATAATTAGAAAACCGCCACTTTTCTAGATAATTTCCAGCCCTGTGGTGAAACCCAGAGCTGGTCCCGAGCTGTTGTGCACCCTGATGGCCGAGTCTCCCTGCGCAGGGCTGTGGGCTCCTCGGGGCAGTGTGGCTGCCCTCCCTCTGCCACCACCATGTCCTGTGGGCTTGGTGCTTTGTGCTGGTTCCCCAGCGACCTTGGGGAAGGTTTCCAGTCTCAGGTGGTTGAGCCCTTACCCCCTGCCAGTTAACCTTAACGCTTCCTGGCTGGTTTTGCAGCTCTCATTAAAACTCCTCCATGGGACATCCTGAGCATGGGCAGGAGCGAGCAGCATCACCCCATGCACAAGGCCAGGTGGTGAGGCCAGTACCTTTCCCCGTGTCTGAGGGTGGTGATGAGACGCAAACATGTGCTTAGCGTGTGTAATATATTTCTGTACTAACCATGAATCGAATTATAATTTAAAACCAAAATATTTTTGTTGGATGGGAAGTCCCAGTTCATTAATCAATTGACTAATAGTTTAGTGCTGGAATGGTATAATCTAACGCACTTAACAGCTGCTGGAAACAGCTGGTGCTTACAGCTCATGCTGTTTCGGGAAGTGAAATCTAGAGTGTCTCAGTTTTGTTTTTCAGGGAGGTTTTTAGCATTGCTTGTTCATCTCCATGAGCAAAGCCCTCGAGCGCTCTGGAGCAGGGATCCAGCTGGGATGTGGGACTGGATTCACTGGGGCTTCCAACCTAAACAAAGTCTCCCTTGCAGGGAGGATGCGGAGAGCACTGGCGCATATATGTATATAAATAAGGAAAATGAAAGTAAAGTAAAAGTAAAGAATGAAAGTAAAGAAAAAAGTAAAGAATAAACATAAAGAACATGCAGTTCCCAGCCTCAGAGGGCACTCAGTTGGGACACAGGCTGGGGTCCTGGCGAGGTGGCACAGTGGGGACTGCTGTGTAAGGAAGGAAGGAGGTGACCACCTTGCACTGCTTCCTGCCCTGTTTTCTCGGCAGCTGCTGGTCCATGGTGATACCTTCACAGCCATGTGGAAGGTGGTGTTGGAGCACAGTCCTGGGGTGGAAGAGGCACGGGGAGCAGGGGGACAAGTGGGCTGCTGGTGGGAACCAGACTTGGGATGTTGCCCAAGTCTCTAAAATACAGGAAACCATAGAAAGGCCTCAAAATGCTCGAAACAGTCGTGTGCTGTTGAGATACCTACTTCCAACCTCAGAGCACGTAGCTCAGTGGTGGGACCAGCCATGGCCAAGTCCTGCAGGTTCTCTAGCTCACCTAAGCTAAAGCATCTCAGAAATACCATTTGGTTCTCAAACACTTGGGTGCCTTGGTGGGAATTTCCCTGACCTTTCCAGCAGCACTGCAGCTTAATAATTGAGAAACGCGGCTAAAGCTTTATCCGATCATGAGCCACATGCCCCAGAAGCAGGTGTTTGTTCCCAGAAATCCAGAGATCAGTGTGAGCTCTGCAGCTGGGGGGTGACTCAGCTGGACATCAGCTGGTTCACAAATCCTCCCTATGCATTATTTGTTGCTTCAGCAAGGAGCCAGGTATGGAGGTGTCAGGGGGGATAAAATCCGCACCTGGAGGGGAATGAGGTGAAACCATCACCTTGGAGGATGCTCAGAGGTCCTCAGCATGGGGATTTGGATATTCTATTAGGGACATGGTGGAACTCTCCGTGTGAAGGCAAGTGGTGCGTTTTGTTCGGCTCCAGCCTGAGGCTTGTTCATGGGAGACTTCACTAAGAAGTCAAAAATGGGAAAAAAAAACCAACCCATCCAAGCCAAACCCACAAACAACCCCCTAAATAAGCTTGTCAAAATGTTACTGAAGGACATTCCCCGGAGATGAGGTAACTGAAATTTTGATACAGGCAGATGAAGCAGCCCTGGCATGTTTATACACTCAGCAAATTTACTGCCTAAAAAAAAAAAAAAAACAAAAAACCTCCACAACAACAAGAAAAGCAGTCGGTATTAATCAAACATAGTTTATTTTGTCAAACATTGTATCCTTTTGAAAATAAACATCTTGGTGGTGTTTTGCTGAGAGCATGCTAGGATCTGAAATACACATCCATGCCTCTGGGCTGCCAAGCGCTGTGTCCCACAGCCCTTCCCGACACTTAATGCTGCTCCCCCAAAAGCCAGCGCGCCCGGCTTCTGCTGAGGCTCCCCCAAAGTGTGTGCCAGCCCTGCAGCCTGGAAGGTTGGGGGGAAAAACCCCACACTTGCTGCTGAGTTGTTTTTCCTCCTGGGGAAGGGGGTGGGAGCTGGTGCTGGTACCCGAGAGCACCTTGTGGGAAAGGAAGGGCCCCATTAGGGTTATTTCAGGGTTATATTCAGGGTTATATTCAGGGTTATATTCAGGGTTATTTCAGATGCTTCAGATGTGGCCACAGGGACACAGAAGACTTCTCCCGAATGCTCCTGCACATTCCCAGAGCTGAAAATCAGACTTTTCCAAAGCAGAATTACACGCCTAGCCTCAACCTCCCAGTTTAGCAGCTGCCGCCTCCTTCAGAGGAGTCCAGCAGAGACCTCAACAACTCCTTGCAACGAGTCAACACGTTTGGGGGTCTCTGCCAGCAGTTTTTGTTTGCTTTCGCTGCCCTCTCTGCTGTTATTATTTCAGTGTGCAAAGATGCTGCACGTCCAGAAAGGAAACCAATCACTGCTGGGTCTGAGCACCACCACCTCCCTTCGCATCCAGCTCTCTGCAGGCAAATCACTAAAAAGAAGTGGAGAGCCCGCCCCGTGGCAGCCTGTGTCCCTTCAGTGTCATGTTATACCACCATCCACCACGTTTTAGCAATTGGGAAAATAAACACGGGCTGGATAGCAAAGCAAGAGGCTGTTTAATTTACAGATGTTAAGAAGAATGACGTGTGTGTACATTCCACCCAGCAGTGGGTTAAAGTGGTGACCTTTCCCGTGGTGTGAAATGGGTCTGCTGTGGAATGCAGGCATCTCGTGTCACTTCCAGATCTGCCAGGCATTTTGTTGCCCCTGTTGTTTACGGTTAACGTTGGACGATGTCTCTCGAAGCTGAATCTCAGCAGCTGACAGAGTTTTCTGAGAACTTGTCATCTGGACTCTATCTAGCAAAATTCCCAGTACTGGGTGTATTTGTTCCCATTTGAAGGACAAACAATGGTTTTTTGGGGGGGAAAAAAAAAAAAGTAAAGGGAGGATGGTGGCATAAATAAGTGACTCATAATGTTGAGCTGAAACCTGCAGGAGGATCCAGGATTTGGCCCAGGGTGCCAGAGCCGTGGCGTGAGTCACCGCTATTGCCTGTGACTGTGTACGTGATACACATCTCCAGAGCATGGTAGCCAGCACAGACACCTCACCATGGCAGTGCCACAGAGGCGACGGGGCCGGCTTGGCCATGTACCACCCCCCACAACTGTGTCAGAGGACAAGGGATGCTATTTGCAGCCCACCGACGTGCAACGCTTCTTGCTTCCTCGCGATCCTTCTAGCAGGACCCTTGCTGCAGGTTGGTATTTAGCGTGCCACACACACAACCAGCCAGCTCTTCACTGTTTTGCCCCTGGTGAGGATGATAAAGCAGGAGGGCAAGGGAAGAAGAGCTTACACGCTGGTATCACCAGCCTCGGTGACGTGAAATCTGTAGCAAAGGACTTGCTTATCACCTCACTGCGCGTCAGAGCAAGCCCAGGCTGGGCACTGCAACCCAAGTGGCCCGTGGAAGCCCTTGCCAGCAATTCCAGCAGATGTTGGTGGCTCAGAGCTCCCAGGCTAGGCAGCATGGAGCACGGAGATGCTATCTGGCCAAGGAGCAGAGGTGCTAATTGGCCTGGGTGATCACAGAGAGGTTCAGAGTCTGTGGGGGGACACTGATTTGGTAATGAATGACTGATGGCAGCGAGGGGGCCGCTCTGTGCCTGTGGCCGGGAGCTCTTTCCTGAATTGCTGCCTCTTATCAACTTACAGCAACGGGTGGTGGTGCCCTGTGCTCACCGCCAGCCAGCCTGGCCTTGTTTTGGGGAGCCAGTGACATGGAGGCACAGGAGCATGGCTCTGAGCCTGACGGGTTTGGGTGCTGAGGACCCAGCTATGCAGCAATCCCTGTCCCGTTTCCCCATGGCACCAGGGTGAGGGGCACTGGCTGCTGCCTGGGCTTGGGGTGCAATGTCCTGGTCCCTGGGGTTATTGCTAGGGACATGATTTCACCCTGGGGACACTTAGCAGAGTGGCGAGGTGTGGGGCAGGGTGCTGCAGCTGCCCGCTCACCCACGGCGGTGCAGGGAGCCTGGCAGCCAGAAGGGGACATATGTGTGCCTTACAAGGGGTCTGCGGGTGCTGCATTGTAGCTACGCAAGCTGGAGCCTGGGAAAACAGAAATCTTTCCTAAACCTGGAAACACAGAAACCTTCCCTTCTCAATCCCTCTTCTTGCATATTTTCCCATCGCAAAACACAGAGCCATGTGCCTTCTGGACACATGGCAAGTGCCTTTGGTTGTATCTCCGTTGTGGCAGCGGGAGGATTTTCAGTGCTGTCCCAGATGCTCTGCTGCCCTGCCTGTGCCAGGTGCTATCCCGGATGCTCCAGGCCGCCCGGCTCCCTGGGCTCCAGCCCTCTGCCATGGAAACCCTCTTCTGGGAGGCTGGTTCACACCTTGCAGTAAGAGCCACACCGGAGCCTTTCTGGTTAGCGATGTGAGAAGAACCCTTGCAGGGGGGTGGCTGGGCTGACCTGCACCATCTCTGGCTGCGCTTTCACTTCTCCTCCAGGAACTCATGTCCAGCGGTTGCCTTTCAGCAGCTGGCAGCTCCATAAATTGTCCCCTGCCCACAGCTGCTGCCACTTCCTGGCCCAGGTGTAGTTGTGTGGGAATGTGTGGAGGGTCATGGTGGATGAGAGGCTCAACATGAGCCAGCAATGCACACTGGCAGCCCAGAAAGCCAACCACGTCCTGAGATGCATCCAAAGTGTGGCCAGCAGGGCGACGGGGGGGATTCTGCCCCTCTGCTCTGCGCTCCTGAGACCCCCACCTGGAATACTGTGTCCAGCCCAGAGAAGCTGTGGCTGCCCCATCCCTGGAGGGGTTCAAGGCCAGGCTGGACAGGGCTTGGAGCAACCTGGTCTGGTGGGAGGTGTCCCTGCCCAGGGCAGGGGGTTGGAACTGGATGATCTTTAAGATCCCTTCCAACCCAAACCATTCTATGATGATTCACATGGGGAGGAACCAGCAGCTCCCACTCAAGTTGGGGGTGCTGGTGGAGGAGTAGGGGACTGTCTTTGCCCTCTCACCACCTGGAGATGCTCCTGCAGAGAGCAAGGGAGAGCAAGGCCTGGGGTAGGAAATGGTGACCCCCCATTTTTAAGCCATGGCAGAGGTAACACCTCTGTGAAAAGCACAGGGAAGAGGAATGCCATGGCTCCAGCCTCTGCTCCAGCCCATGGTGGTGCTGCTGAGGGGCTGGACCAGTCCAGGGATCTGTAATGAAAGGCTGCTTCGGGAAGGAAAATCTTCATCGGCAGAATAGGTCTGAAGCGAGCACCACTTCAGACCTGTGGTGCTCAGGCTGAAAGACCAGAGGGGGAAATGAGCCGAGCTGCGTGGGGTGACTGCATCCCACAGCCTGGAGACAAATGTTTAGCAGCCGCCTATCTGCTGGTGAAAGAAAAAGTAGAGACGTGGGTCTTGCACCTTTTAAGCGCTGCATGTCTGTGGACTGTGAATGTGGGGATGGGATTTGCATGCTGCTTTATATAGTGGTATCTGAACTGTGCTGCGTTTATGGAAATCACCCTACAGACACCAAATGTGCAGCTGCAAAACAAAAAAAAAAAAGGTAAAAAAAAAGGAGGGGTAGGAAAAAAGAAAAAAAAAATAGCAGAAAAGTGAAGGCAACCTCTTGTCACCAGCGCTCCTGCTCTGTGGCGATGCTCGAGGGGAAGCTATTGCCAGACCTCCCACTTCCTCTCATGCTGTTGCTGCTGAAGGATTTCCCCATGAATAATTTATGTCTTTCCCAGGGACAAATGGAGAAGGTCACTGAAGCTGGGGACTAACTCCTCCTGCTGTGGGGCCACCGCTCGGCAGGGGTGCAGGTGACAGACACAGGGGGGAGACAGCAGTGGCTGCTGCAGGCGGCACGAGCCGATGTCCCCAGTTTTGGGGGGCAGAGCAGGGCTCGAGGGAGAAGGAGGAGCGGGCTGGGAGGTCTCAGCACAGGGTGCAGGGAGGGGGGAGCCCCAAGCGAAGAAGGGGACCCCGAGCTGCTCTGTGCGTGGCTTTCAGGTGGCATCAGTGTCACCTCACTCTGCTGAGACCATCACAACAGTCACTCACTCCTGGGGACGAAGAGAGCCCTTGTATATGATGGCATGATAATAATAAGAATAATAATAACAGCAATAGTAATAATAATATTAATATTATTAGTAGCAATAATAACATCAACACCACCACCTGGTCCGTAGCTCATCCTGCACACTCACTCAAACTGTGCTGCCTGCCTGAAACTTTTTTTTATAGCCTTTGAAGACTGATCATTTTAGGCAAGATCACTTAATTATTTTCGAGGAGACTGCTTGATCCTGCTGCCTGATGGGCTGCCAGTCTCCACCTCTGGCAACTGTCTGGCATTGTGACCTCGACCTGGAGTAACTCAAGGTCCCCAGGTTCCTCCATCCGCTGACTCTGGGATAAGTAGATTCTGGACTGCTGCTTAGATGGCTTTTACCACCTCTTTTACACGGCCTCACCTGGCATTTTCGTTGATGCTCCGCTGTTTGCTCTTGGTCTTATTTCTGAGGGCGTGGGATGGGCGTGCGGGTGGTTTGCAGGGCTGCGGGGAGCACCCGGCCGGGCTCTGGGTGCTGGTGAGGGATACGCTCCCGAGTCCCCTCCTTGTCCCTGTTATTGCTGTGAAGCCCAAGGGAGAGCCGGCGGCATAAGCAGGGGCAGCCACGGCTCAGGAAATAAAATCACTGCTACCTGGGGTGCAAGGAAAGGTCAGAGTGAGCCATTGCCAGCCTGTATTTTTGGCGGATGGGGATGAGGGATGAGGGGATGCCGCCTTCGGTCCGGCTAAACCTACTGTGCCCCTTTCGGGGGGGGTCTCCCCGGCAAGTGCTGCTTATCCCCGGGGAGCATTTTGCCAAAGGATTTGTGCAGTTTGTGGTGCTCCGTCCCAAAGTAGTCACAGTTAGCCAAAGTGTTAAATAAAAAATAGTTTGCTCGGCGTTCCTGAGTGTGATGAGCACTGCAGTGTTCACGCAGTGTGGAAGGGGCTAATGCTTCATCCCCTGCCATTTTTCAGGGTGCTCTTTCCCATCAGCCTCCTCCCCTCCACGGGGCCCCGGGCAGATACACACCAACACTGATTTCCAGGCTAACTAATCCCTTCATTTTTATATTTTTTCCACTTGAAAGATCCACTCTGAGCAGGGCCAGAGGCTCTTCCTTTTGAAGCATGCTTCTGTTGGGGGCTGAGAACATCCCCCAGCCCCAGTATTCCTATCAAAGAGGGCATCTTTTGTGGAGAAATGGCTCATTGCTCCAAACAACAGGCAGATGCTGAGGGAAGGTGGCTGGTGAAGCAGCCCTGCTTCACCTCACCTCCGGTGAGCCTGTTTTGGGAGCAGGCTGCCTCTGGGCTCTGGGACACGTGTGCCGGCTTACAGGCTCTGGAAAAAACCACCCATAGGAGCTGGTGTCGCTGTAAATGTCATGGTATCGTCATCCCAGCAGCATATGAGCTGGTGAATGAGGCTCCAAGGCAGCCAGGCCTGCCTTAGAACCCAAATTAAATTTAAAAGGATTTTTAAATTAAGAAATAATTGATTTGGAGTTCCATTCCTGCCATCTGGTTTTGCATGTTTTGGGTGTGAGTTTTCAGTTTTCCCACTACAGCCGTGGGACTTGGAAAAAAACCCAACCAACTCTTTAAAGAGCCGAGACAACAATTCCAAGTGCTGGGCACTTACATTAAGTGTTGTGAAACCTAAATTGCAAGAGCTCAGCACCGCTGCCGGTTATTTTCAGCCCTGTGTCACAGAAGAGGAGCGAGCACACGGCTACCTGACACTTCACTTTCTCAACCAAAACAAAGATGCCGTGAGTCAGAACGAAATTTTCTACAGGGAACATTTGCTTGGCCATTAATAACAAAAACTGCTGAGTGGGTTGGGGGTTTTTTCCCCCTTTGTACAAGAGCCTGTGGCTGAGCATCCGTCCCGCGGGCTCCAGGTGGGCTGGTTCTGCAGGCAGGCAGTTTCAGAGGGGAGGCACAAGCACATCCCTGGACCTGCCCTTTCGGAGCGAGTTGGAGCCAAAGGGGTTCAGATCGTGGCTGTAACAGCCAGCGGGATGCCACGGCCCTGGGAGCTGCTGTTTTGCAGACCCATCACCCCCTCCAGTTACTCCCCGGGGGAAGGGGACATGGGGCTGTGCTGGTCATCCTGGGGGGTTCCCAGCCTCCTCACCAGGGATCCTGAGCGCTGCTCCTGTATGGGCTCTGGGAAGTGGAAAGAGGAGGCGAGAGAAATCCTTTCTTCTCCCCCTTCTTTTCTTTTCCTCTTTTCTTTTCTTTTCTTTTCTTTTCTTTTCTTTTCTTTTCTTTTCTTTTCTTTTCTTTTCTTTTCTTTTCTTTTCTTTTCTTCCCCCTCCCCCCCCACCATTCCTGTCCTGGCTGTGGCTGGTGGCCATGGGCTCTCCCAACCCACGGCTGGATTTCCAGGAGACAGGAACGTGTGGGACGGCCAGTCTGGCCACGCATTCCCCCCACAGTGGGGACAGTCGGGGCAGCACATCAAAGGGGCAGTAGTTGCTCCCACCATCCCCATATCGTGTGGGGCATGCTCCCAGCCCTGTGGCATGGGACCACCCACGCCGCCCCACACATCAATCAGCCCCGGCTGAATCTCGCCACTGGCCACCTCCCTGATGCCGCTATCTCCCTTTTTTTCCCCCTGGGACTCAAGTGCAAATGCCCCGGGGCAGCGGGCTGCACAGTCCCCAGCACCTTGAGGTTTGACCCGGCGGATGCGGGATCTCCCTCCAGCTGCGAGATCGCTGGTCCTGGCTGATTTACAGCAGGAAACATCAACCCATAGGCTAACGAATGGCTGATTTCCCACCCCCCACCCCTTTTTTTTTTTTTCTCTCCCTCCCTCCTGATCAACTATTACAATAAAATTACTTTCATTCCCCCCACCCTGCCTTTCTCCCCAATCTATGCCCCCAACTGCAATATCGGTTAAAAATATCATCTGTGAAAAGAAAAGGCAAATAAACGAGCACATCAAAGCCAGCTGCTTGGGGCCGTTGGGTTGGGAGCAGAAATAGGGCTAGGCCCATTATCTTGCTGATATCTAATGCCACCACTTCAGAGTGTGAGAATGGAGCCTTTTTTTTTCGCAGCCGAGCGTACCGGCCCCGCTGGTGTTTGGGAGCACAAAGGCCGCCATCCACCCCGGCCCTCCAGACAGACTGTTGACATGTTGCTCTCAGATTTCATTCCTGAAAATCTGGAACTTTACGCCAAACAAATAACATGATCTTTTTCCTTCATCTGGAAAGAATAAAAACAATTGCTGGCACTCGGAGCAGATCGCTCTTTCTTTTCCTCCCTCCTCCCTCCCGGCTTTCCTCGCAAGCCCCTGCTCGCTACCCACAAGTCACAACTCACATATTTTCATCTGAAAACTTTAAACCACGGGGGGTGAGGGGCGAGAGTGGAGGGGAATGAAAAAGAAGATTAAAAAAAAAAAGGATTGCAAGCAGCACCGATATAACCATGAGCGGCTGACAAACCGTGTGCTGCCCCTGCCCCATCGGGCAGCGTCCTGCTTTGAGCAAAACGGAACTAATTTCAGTAATTTTACTTTGCAGTAAGGTCTCTTCTAATGCTAGGGAAAGCTGCACTTTTAGAAAACTCGAGTGTCTGAATTTGGGAAAATATTTACTTTACAGCCAGCTCTATGTGTAGGCTTCAAGGTCTCGGTGGTTCCGAGCTCCCCAGGTGTGAGGATGAGGAGGAGCGAGACCCGGGCACTTGACCCAAGCTGCCAACGGGGTTATTTCATACCATCAACATCACATCCAATAATTTAGAAACTTTGCTGAGGAGTTCTCTCTCCCCCCCTTGCTGGCTGGGATCCTGAGAACTCCTTGCCCTGGGGGTGAGCCCCGAGCCCTTCCCTTCCTCCCGAAGCCGCAGCGCTCGCAGGGTCCCACATTGGCTGTCCTTGCGGGAGTGCACAGCGTCCTGTGATGGGATGGGATGGGGACAGTCCTTGTAGATTTTATGTTGATATCAAGATCACTATTAGTTCTTTAGTGTTATTAGTGTTAACTATTTAGTCTTATTCTATTAAATCCGTTTATATTCCAACCCTCGGGTTTCCTTGTGTTTCCCTGTTCCCCTTCCTGGGTGGGGAGAGGTCATTGGGTGAGAGAATAATTGTCTAAATGACAATGAATTATGGTGGGTTCCTCAAACCGTAACAGGCAGGCAGGAAGGAGGGAAGCACAAAGAGTTTGCTGTTTGGGGGGACACGGGCAAAGGATGCCCCTGCTCCTCCAGGAGGAGCGGTGCTTGGGTCCGCAGCGCATCCCTGCTGCAGGATGGATGGTGCCCTGCTGCAGGCTGCCTTGTGGCATCCGAGCAGGGCTGGGACAGCAGGGAGGGCTGCACCGTATCCCACTCTCTGAAGGGCATCGCACCAAGGTCTGGTGTGTGCTCCTCAAGCAGCGGGGACTTGAGCAGGTACCTCACCTTGTGCCCTGTTCTCCTGGACTGCTCCTTCATGTTTTGTTTTTTTTCATGGAATCACGGAATAGTCAGAGTTGGAAGGGACCTTCTAGAGATCACCTAGTCCAACTCCCCTGCTAAAGCAGGGTTGCCCAGAGCACATCACTCAGGACGGCATCCAGGCGGGGCTTGAAGATCTCCAGAGAAGGGGACTCCACAACCTCCCTGGGCAGCCTGTTCCAGGGCTCTGCCACCCTCACAGGAAAGAAGTTTCTCCTCGTATTTGGATGGAACTTCCCATGTTCCAGCTTGTGCCTGTTGCCCCTCGTCCTGTCACTGGCAACCACTGAGAAGAGTCCAGCTCCATCCTCCCTCAACCCACCCTTTAGATACTTGGAAGCATTAATAAGGTCTCCCCTCAGCCTTCTCTTCTCCAGGCTAAAGAGCCCCAGCTCTCTCAGCCTTTCCTCATCAGGGAGATGCTCCAATCCCTTAATCATCTTTGTTGCCCTCTGCTGTACCCTCTCCAGTAGTTCCCTGTCTCTCTTGAACTGGGGAGGCCAGAACTGGATGCAGTATTCCAGTTGTGGCCTCACCAGGGCAGAGTAGAGGGGAAGAATGACCTCTCTCCACCTACTGGCCACACTCTTCCCTCTGCAGCCCAGGATTCCATTGGCCCTCTTGGCCACAAGGGCACATTGCTGGCTCATGGATAGTTTGCTATCCACCAGGACCCCCCAGATCCTTCTCCTCAGAAGTGCTTTCCAGCAGGTCCACCCCTAACCTATATTGGTGCCTGGGGTTCTTCCTCCCCAGGTGCAGGACCCTACACTTGCCCTTGTTGAACCTCATTAGGTTCTTCTCTGCCCAGCTCTCCAGCCTGTCCAGGTCACCCTGGATGGCAGCACAGTCCTCTGGAGTGTCAGCCACCAATCCCAGTTTGGTATCATCAGCGAACATCATGGCACTGACAGGGATGAGGAACTGCATCAGCCTGACCAGCCCCGCTGCCGAGCTGCTGAGCTGGAGGGCGAGTGGTGTCTGTGCTGCCGATGCCCCCAGCGCTGGTGATTTTAAGCAGGTTTTATTTCCTGCCGCCCGTGTAAGCACACACACACTTTCCACCCTGTGTTAACAAATTATTTTCAAATAGCCTTTAAATAGAATGGCTATTGCAAATGAAGTGAGTGCCTGGGGTAAAATAAAAATCATTATTTTATCATTATTTTTTTTTCAGTTATGACTATTTTATTGATACTGAAGCCCTGTACAGAGCAGGACTGGGACAAGTCCCACTCGGAGCCCGTGCTTCCCCTGCTCTCTTGCTGACCCATTTTGCCTCCTGCATCCCAGGTGATGTTAAAGGAGTCAGCCACTTCTGCTCTCTTCCACCAACAAAATCCTCAAAGGTGCTGATGTGCATCCCTGCTGTAACGAGGCAGACGTCTACAAATGCAGCACTTGCTGGACCGGTGCCCAGGTGAAAGTGCTTTGAGGGGAATGAGAGGCCCTAAATGAAGTGCTGGGTGTGGTATTTAGGGTCTCTGGAGCCCCCCCCAGCAAGCTCACACTCATCTTTCCGGGTCTGCAGAAACCATCTCTGCCCTCTCTGCTGACCATCCCGGTGTGGCTCCGTCCCTGGAGGAGCACGGCTTGACCTGCCGCACAGCACCAGCAGTGTAAACCAACCTCCCACCTAGAGGCAGCAAGTGCCATCAACGGTGATGACCAGTGTTGAAGGGGACAGGCACTGGGACCATCTTGCTGACAACTGCAGCGTCTTCCCCTGGCATGAGGGAGCTCAGGTAATACCCAGATATTATTCATTTGTAAGCAGCGCCAACTGGCTGGGTTATTGGCTGCTTAGAACATGCCTCTCCCCTTCTCTCTCCTTTCCGTGGCAGATCATATCCTGCTGCTCCAGACAGCACTTGGGGGTTGTTCCCCAGGTCTGCAGGGACCAAGGCCACATGGTTGGCAGGGCCACTGACAGCAACCGGGGCCGTGTCCTGCCCTGCTGTGCCGGCCACGCGTGCCGAGCAGGGGTATGTTTTCTCCACGTACAGGAGATAGGAGAAAATAAATCGCAGGCTTGAATCGTGGCCAGGGGGATTTAGGTTAGCCATTAAGAAATGCTTTTGTGCAATAAGATCCTGAGTTGGTAGCTGGGACACGCTGTGCAGCCTCCATCAGGGAGGGATTTTTGAGAACAGAGAGGGAGGGGACAGCTTGAGATCGGTCCTGCTGGGCTGGAGAGGGAGGCATCAGGTATCTGAAGCTTTTTCCAGTCTTAATCTCGGCAGCTCTGGGGTTTTGTGAACCCCTCAGTTGGGTGACGTGCTTAGCTGTGGACCGGGAGACCATACATTTAATGAGCAAGACTTACCCAAGCGGGCAAGCTGGAGTGCCTGGGCTGGCCATGCCGCCAATCCCAGCACACACAAAACAACACCTGAAAGGGGAAAAAAAACCCAGAAAAGCAGCCCAGGCAGTGATGCCTGCTGTAAATATAGCCCAGAGCACCTGGTGGGGGCGCTGAGCAAGGGATTGCCACTTGGAAATGCAAGAATGGCTCGTGGGCTTGTTTCCTCTGTCATCCCCGAATTACGCTATTCATCTTCTCCCCTGCCCTCCAACTGTGGCTCCCCCTTCAGCCACCCCACGCCCTGCACTCCCACCCTCCTTCATGTCTACAAGAAGATTATGCGGGTGTGGATGGAGAATTAAACGTCACGGCTGTAATTCATGCTGATAAAGGCCTGTGTGAGGCAGGCACGGGGTCCCCTCCTGCCATCCAGCCTCCTTGGTGGCAGCCAGACATGCCGGGCAGCTGAGGCAGGCACAGAACATTGGGCCACCCATGGCGGGGAGGATGGGGACATGCCCTGGGGATGCTGGGCTGCGGGGAGGGATGCAGGTGAGCTGGCATTGATCCGGGATGCCAGCCCAGCTGCCATCACCAGTTCAGAGACTCACATGGTGGCCGCCGGGGAGATACAGCCCCAGGACCCTCTTTGTGTCCCCACGGAAGGGAGCGGGGAGGAGAGGAAGCTGCGGCCAGCTCCGGAGCGACGGTGACTGACGTTCGCTTGCCGGGAATCTGTTGGGGAATATTTTTATCTGCTGGGTGTGAGTGTGCTACACGTCAGAGCCATCTGCCACACAGTCATTTTTGGGAGAGCTGGGATGTAAGGGCATGAAAAGCTGTGAGAGTGAGTGCATTCCTGTGCCCTTCAAAGCTGTGTGTCCCCAAATCTCCTCCCTGTGGTGTCCGGGGACAGAGCTGGGATGACTTCTCGTCCTGCTGGGTGAGAGACAAGCTCTTGCATTCCCTAAAATGGAGATGGTCTTGAGCTCTGCAAGAGCAAGCCCTGCGTGCTGTGAGCTGGTTAGGGCACAGGAGGCTGAGTGAAAGCCTCGCAGCAGCTTCCTTGCACACCCTGCCTGTTCCCCCCACCATTAGCCCCGCTCCCCCCTGCCCTCTTAGCATCTTTCCATCAGTTTGCGTTGCTTTGGGAAGTGCTCACAGTACCCCGCTCCCCGCCGCAGCAGCGCCTGGCCGGCATCAGACCTGCCCCCCCGCTGGCAGAAGGCAACAAGGAGCTCACTCACCCCTTACCCCAGAGCCGAGCAGGAGGTTTCCTTTCACTGGACGGGGTAAAGGAGCCCTAGGATAAAAATAAGTGGTAAAAATAAATGGAGACATCAGCTCATGCCGAAACACCGGATGTGCTTCCCCTAAAATATCAGGCCGTTGACATTCGAAACCCAGATTCAGAGCTTCATTTTGCAACGAGCAGAATGCCCCCCCTAGTCCTCATGATCGATGCCCTGGATTAAACACCCCCCTGAATTTGTGGTATTTGGGGTTTTATCAAAGGGGCCTGTTTCCTCTTGAGCCTCCCTCCTTCTGGCCCGACTGCTCCGCCGCAGGAGAGCGAACGCGCCTGGTTGAGGTTTACAATGAGCCGTCTCCTGCTGCTGAGCTGGGGCTGGGAAGACACGCCTGTCCGCTTCCCTCTCAACACTTTCTAACCTCCTTGTGGCCCAGGCTTTCCCACTGGAGTGTAGGATTTAATCACCCTTAATGATAGTCAGCCCAAGGACCGCGTGCAGCCAGGTTTTCCTAAAGGGCTACATCTGAAATCTTTATCCGAGTACAATTCCTCCCCCCCTTCCCCTCTCCCCCGAATAAACTCCCTGACAGATGAGTGGAAACACCGCCGGGCTGTGGAAAGCCTCTGGTCAGGACCAGAATTAAACGGAACCGAAAGCTTAAGCCCTTGCAGGACCTCGGTGGGATTTGGGGATGTAATCAGTGCCGCTGCTGGGCTCGGGGTTCCTCTCCACTGCCAAGAGGTGTTGGTGCTGGAGGGCTGCCCTGCTCCCACCAACCTGAAGTTAAAATCGATCCAGTGGATCCCACGCAGGTGGGAATTACTCGTATTGATTTTCAGCGTAAGCCAGTGTATGGCCAGCATGGATGCGGTCGATAGCAGGAAGATTCGTGCTGACTTAACCGCACCCCCTATGAAGGGGTTGTGCCAGTTCCTCTAGAGCAGATTCAAAGTGGTTTTAATTAAACCCACATAACTCTGGTGTGTGGAGGAAGGTTTGGGCAGGGGCGGCGTGGCCGGAGGTCTGTGCTGGAGAGGAGAGGCAGCACACCGGGGAAAGGTGAAGAGAAACTGAGGAGGAGCTGGGGCTCCTCTGGTTTCTCCTTCTCTACCCTTCCTTCTCGCTGAGAAGCTGGCAGGGCTGCAATTTTTTCCACTGGACGAGATGAGGGACATTTGAAATGCCAAGTTGTGCACAGCCCATGGCATATGCTGGAAGAGGCTCAGGGTAGACGCGATGCGGGAGATGTCACCTTGTCCTTGTCTCCTGCGGGTCTGCGCCCAGGGGTGCCTGTGCCAGTGGGGATCCCCCCAAACATCAGAGGAGGCTTGTAGCTGGCTTTGCGAGCAGGCAGAGCCAAAATGGCTCCAAAAGTCCTGCAGGTAGCATGTGCTTGGCTCTCTGTCACAGGTAGGGGAGATGGGGACACTAACCCCAGCATCCTGTGCCACCATGGCAAGGCACAAGGTATCTTCTAGGGCTGGAAAAGAAACGCTGAGTCTGGGGGCAGAAATAACTAATGGGGAGAGAGGAGACTTTTGGGGGAGGTGGGAAGTCAGAAGTTTTTGCCCTGAAAAAGAACTTTGACATCTTTTTAAAACTGAACTGCAAGTTTCCCCCTCTGCTTTGCTCCATCTTTTTCTCCTGGGAAAGGGAGAGAAGTGGGGAAGGGGAATCGCTCAAGCGGTTTGGGGTGAGGGGGCTGGGGAGGTCTGCCAGATGTGAGAAAATGCTGGAGAAGGGGCAAAAATTCAACTCAGAGAAAAATTCCTTTTTGAGAGAGGCTACTTCCCATTCCTTAAAAAAAAAAAAAAAAAGTTTTCATGAAAAATTTCAGGCAGTCCCATTGTTTTTGCTGCAGCCTTTGATTTAACTACTTGATCAAGTATTCGACAAAACCCTCCATGTTTTTCAGGAGGTTTCTTAAATCCTGCCGAGGTATGGGATTATGAGAAACAACAAATGGCAAGCTGTCTCTAACCCCACAGACTTTCTCACTCTCGTTTTCTCTCTCACTTTGGAATGAAAAATGCAGTGCTCCCTGCTGAGTTCTCTTTAAAATTCACATTGTCTCTTCAAATAAAGGCTGGGAGGGTGAGGTAGTGCTTTGAAAACCAGAACTCAGTCGTACATTGCAGGGCCAGATCCTAGAGGATTATTCTTTCTCGGGACACTTTATAACTTCATGAGAACTTCTGGCCTGGCTTGTCTCACCAGCTCGGCATGAGTGGCCCTGGCAGATGGCAGGGTGGCTGAGACCCCTACACCCCTTTCCAGCAGGATGGCTGGATTTGCCCCTGGAGTCTTTTTAAACCGTGATAAAGCAAATTCCAGCTTTGCGCCCAGGGATGGTGTGGCCCATTTCCCATGGTGCAGGCAGGGGATGCTCCCTGCATCCCTGCTGGAGGGACAGCCTGGCCGCAGCAGGAGTGTCTCTGTTGCAGCTGGCCCAGGCTGGGCTTCGGTATCATGGTTTTCCATTGCTTTTGGTGTAATTCCTCAACTGCAGCAGCCCGTCCTGCCCCAAGGCTGCGGTGAGCTGCCGGCGTCACCGCTGGGAAGCTCCGAGCTGAATGAGCATCTTGTTCTCAGGAGAAGCGCTTGGCGGGGCAGTGTGGCCATGCTTTGCTGCTGGCGCACTCTCACCAGGGAAATGAATAGAGGGTCTCTTCCTCCCGAGCTGCCCGGTGTTCCAGCAACATGAGCTTGAGAGCAAGGGGGTGAAGCTGGCAACTTCCTCTGCTGTTTCCTCAGTCTGTCCTTCCCCAGGGTGGCAATGAGAGAAATGAGTAGAATAAAGGAGCAGATTGAAATGTAAACCGCTGCCCATTTCTTTTTTAAATTATGCCATTACACTGTCATGGGGCAAACTACAGCACGGGGCGCAGACACACGCAGCAGGACAGAGCTGCCTGCAGAGCATTTGCATCCAGGGCACAGGGACACTGAGACCACCCCGTGCCAGACGGGGAGAAAGCTCTCCTTAAGCAAACCCTTTAAATGACAGGATAGCTCCATGAAATTATGACAGCGCCTGTCATTCTTGTAGCACTATTTCTGTGATTTTCAGTAAACAGAAGCAAGCAGTGACTGTTGGGCTTAAACCTCTGGTTCAAGGGTTCAGCGGGGCTTGTTGACGTTTAGGCGTGTGTCTGTGTGCAGGGCTGGGGTCCGAAGGAGGAAGAGTGGCCAGAGCACTTTGGTGTCTGTGGTCCTGAGGCCTCTCTGTCCTGCCAAATGCTTGGAAACGGAGGGTATGTGAAAAAAGCAGTCGGTTTTGACGAGTCTTTCATGCACACGGTTCAAACCTGTCACAGTGATGTCAAAATTCATCAGTTTCGCAAACCCCACTAAACCTGGAGCGGAGCTGGACCACCCACACCTCCAGCGAGGCAAGAACAGCCCCTCCAGCCCCTTCCAACCCCTGCCAGGGAATTTCTCCTTCCCTTGCGGGGCACTTCGTGCGGGAGCGGGGATGCCGGGCGGGAACGGCCCACGGCCGGGGAATGCTCACACCCGGCTCGGGGCTGGCAGGCGAGCGGTCCCCGGGCTGGCGGGGACTCGGCGGCGGGCAGGGCCGGGGCCGGGGTAGGGGGCGGCGGGCAAGAGCCGGAGCGGGCGGCGGGGAGGAGGGGGCGCCCGCTCGGGGCTGGGCGGGCGGCGGAGAGGGCGGACGATGGGACGGGCCGGCGGGCGGGCTCCGCCTCGCTGGGCGGGCGGATCCCAGCGCCTGATTTTCCCGGGGGCTGCAGAGGCTTGTCCCGGCCCCGCGCGATCCTGCTTGGCTGCCGCCTTCCCCGCCTCCCTCCTCCCTTCTCCTCCTCCTCCTCCACCACCCCATGTGCTTCCTGCCGGGCCAAGTTTGCAGCGCGCCGCCGCACGCCGGGCCAGCGGAGCGGAGCCGCGGCGGAGCGGGACGGACGGCGGCGGGCGCGGCTCCTGCGCGGCGCGGCGGGGCAGGCTCGGCGGAGGGCCGGCTCCGGCCTCCGGCCGCTCTCGCCCGGCCCCGGCGGCCCCTGCCCGCCCGCACCATGCCGCGGCGGCGCGGCTGCCTGCCGCCCCTCCTCTGCGCCCTGGCCGCCCTCAGCCTGCCGCTGCTGCTGGCCGCCGAGCCCCGCGCCAAAAGTTGCTCCGAAGTGCGGAGGCTTTACGCCGCCAAGGGCTTCAGCCAGAGCGAAGCGCCCAGCCACGAGATCAGCGGTGAGTCGCGATCGGCGACGACGCCTTTGTGCGCGGTACCCCCGGCACGGCTACCCCCCCCCCCCAGTCCCCCCCTGCGCCGCCCGCCCCCCACCCCGGCGCGCCGCCCGGCTCGGGGATCCCCGGGGGTCGGGGCTCCCCGGCTCGACGCCTCGGGGATCCCCGGGGCTCCGGGCGCCCGGCTCGACTCCCCGGAGCTCCCGGGGCTCGGCTGGGTTCGCCTCGCCGGAGCGGGGCGCTCCCCGGGGCTCGGCGGGGCGCACGGCGGGCGGGACCGTGCCTGTTGCTGGCTCCGCTCTCCGCCGGCGGCCGCCCCGTCCCGCCCCGGGTGCCGCTCGCCCGGCGGCCTGCCGGCGAGGGGACGGACGGGGAAACGCTTCCTTTTTATTATTTTTTTTCTGGTTTTATTCCCTTTTTCTTCCCTCTACCTTCGTCCCGAGGTACTCGCGCATCCAGGGGACAGGAGTGCTGGCAGCCGGCAGCGGTAGGAAATGGTAGCTAATGTGCTCACACCCAAAACATTTTATTCTTTTTGTTTCATCCTTCATCTCCCTCCCAGGGCCGCTGCTTTTATTTCCCCTTCTGAATGACCTACTGGACCGCATTCTCCGCGGAACAAAGGAAGTGCCTTTTTAGCTGGAATCCTCGGAGACCACCAAGGACTCCAGCTCCTGCACTGCAATTTCGCACTACTTTCAACAATAACAAAAATGCATGACTGAATGGCTCAAAAATGTGGAGTGTTAGAGGCATTCATTTGGGTCTAGGACACTGTCACAACACAGACAGACCCCAAGTAAATACCTTTAGACGGCTAGGATAGAAGCCTAGGGTAATCTTTACCATTGGTGTGCCCTCCAGATATGCATACATTATCCTTTTCACTGACGAAACTAAAATGATTTCAGTCGGTTGCGCTTTTATATTGTCAGGCTAATGATATGCGTTTAGCCTACATCTGTTTGAATAAAATTGCGGGCCCGTTTGCTTCTCCAAGAAATATTTTAATGAGAAACGTCTGACTGGTTGCAGTTAAAATGCTCTCTCCCCTGCGCCCTCCCTGCTTTGTAAAACGGTCTCTAATAAATAGGCTTGGGTTTGATTTGAGTCCTGCCCTCGTCGGTGTCGGATCGGGACGTGAGCAGGCTTCCTCATATGTCTGGTATTGGGAAGGTTTGACCTAGTCCTTACTTTATATATTGGTGTTTAAGATGACTTTGGTGAGCTTTGAAGGGTGCTGGGAGTGGGTCAAAGGAGACCAGTTTGACCCTGTGCTTTTGAAACCAGGGGTCAGAGAAATGTGACAAGCGAGGTAAGATTATGTGACAAAAGAAGGGCTTTCTGCAGTGACAGGCTGACGCTCTCGGCTGGGCTGTGTCACCGTTTCAGGGGTGCAGGGAGTCTGCGTCTGGCCTCGCTTGGGAAGCAACAGGTCTGGCAGAGTTAGGGTTTAAATGTCATCTTGCTCGCCCGGGTGTTGGGGAGAGGACAGTGGGAGTCTTTAAAGGAAGTGCGTTGTGTGCAGCTTTAAAGTGTGGCAGACTTCAAATTCAACCTCGACTGAGGTGCTTCGCCTGCTGCAGTCTCGCATTCCCTCCGCAAATTCGTGTGGTTTCGGCGTGCGGCGCGTTTAGAGGCGGGGGGTCCCATCCCTTGCTGCTCCGCTGGCGCTGGCAGGTGGTACCGGTTCTCCCCGCCGCAGGTTTTTAGCTTTCCGAGCTTCGCCTGCCGTTGCCTTTGCGGGGTCAGCCCTGGGGACCGGTGTGGCTGGGAGCTGGGTGGGAAATGCCGCCCCGGATAAAGTCTGACACCGGGGTGAAAGGTCCGCCGTGCGGATGGCGTCACGAAAAATGAGTCACTTGCCAAAGCTTTGATTCCAGTTGGTGTTTCAGGTGATAGCGGTGTGTTTTCCTTCAGGTGGGCATGGGAGTGGGGAAGGTGGGTGCCCGGGAGCCTGGCTAATCAGCCAGGAGGAAATAAACGCCTGTGGGAAAGCCCGGTGTGTTTGGACGGGTATCCCATTGGGGGGGTTGGTGGAAACTGATGATGTCTGCTTGGTAACACCTCTCTGCTTGCCAAAGCATGGTGGAGAATGGGTTGGAGAGGGTTCAACGGGCTGTGATGCTGATGGGATAATGTAAGAAACACCGTTGTTACTGGTGTGAGCTCAAGCCCCAAGTCTGTCGAGTTCTTTGTCAAATTTTTGTACCGGCTTGGTGGGTCATGCTTTATTCTCCCATTCTCCTGTGGAATTTCCTTAGATCACAGCGCACAGGCAGAAACTTCCTAACCACCTTCCCAAAAAGGTGTCCTAAAAGCTTTGGCAAGTTAGTTTCTGTAAGTGCAGTGACTTTTTTACTGTCCAAGCAGGGATTACTGGTCCTACAAAATGTTGGCCTCAAGTTGTCGAAGCGAAGAAGCAGCCATGCAGTGTGGAGAGATGTGTCCCTGCGTCGGGCTGCGTGAGGGCAAGCAGGACTCATCCTCACCGGGTGGGCACAGTAGTCATTTGGGGCTCAGCAGCTTCTCACATGGACTTCTTCATGTTTATCTTCTCCTGGGTGCGTGCAACTTCTTTTTCTCTCAAGAAATGTCCCATTCCAGCAACCTTTATATCTGTATCATTGCTGTTTCAGTCTTGTTAAATGGCTGTTGCTTGTCCATAATTACCTAGGAGTTCGATTTAATATTTGTTTAGACCAGGTTTAGGATGTAATTAGAATATGCATAAATGGCAGGTTGTATGTTGCTGAAGTACATGAGAAATGCACAGCTGGTCAACTCATTGCTTGCTTGATAAGGGATGTATAATGTGTTACTTGTAGCGTGGAACATAGAGAAATTGTTTCCTTTGATGTTAACTTGGTGTTCGAGATATAAATACAGACTACTGCTAGAGATCTGCATGGAAGCATTTCATAACTTCCTAATTTTTGGTACCCTTTGATACTGCCGTGTATCCAGGTGATCCTCAGTAGCTCCTGCACCTATAGCCCTGTGCTGTAGATGCTGTAAAGCACGTGGCAGTGGCGAGATGAGGTCTGGCTGCTGTTGCTGGAGAGATCAGCATTTGCGTAGAGCTGATGTAGACGGTTGCGTCGTGAAACTTTGACTTTTGATAACATATAGGTAGTAGGTGATGTGGGCAGAGCACCAGCCTGAAACTGGTTTTAAGGTGGGTTTGAAGGTTTCCTGAGGAAAGGACACGCCTCAGGAAGGTCTGGGTCCTATGGCCTGTGGCTGCTCACTTTGTTCAAACACTACCTGGAAAGTGTCATTTCTTATTGAACCCACTCGTCTCTGGGTGACAAGTCCCTGGAGGTGACCGTCTGCGGGGGGCCACTTGTTCTGGAGTGGCTGCAGGACGAAATGCAAAGCGAGCTGGTGTCGGTGGCATCTGGAGACCCACAGTAGGTGGCTGTGATTTAAAAACAAAAAAACCCCTCCAAGTTTCTTTCAAGAGGCTCCTCCTTGCCCTAGGTGCTAAACGGATGGAAATTCCTTTCCCTTTTCCTGCGAAGTGGAAGAAAAATGTTTCTTTTCCTGGACTGAAAAGGGAAAAACACCAGTCAAACCTTGCCCGTTGGCAGAAATATCAGTTAACCTGTGAATTTCCTGCAGCAGTGCAATAATGCCTTCCCTCGCTGGCACTGCTCTCCTGGTTTTGTGGTGGCCCGGAGGCAGGCTGGTGTGGCAGATGGGCTGTTGGGGAGCATGGAGCGAGCCTGGAGCCTTCCTGTGTGGGGAGCTGGGCGCGAGCTGCACTCCCTCTTTGTGAGATGCTCAATGTAATCTTTGTTTAAATGGAATTAATGGCATAGCGGCGTTTATTTGTCAGGAGCGATGGAGGGGAGTTCTTTCACGGTGACAGAGGAAATCGCTTGGCCGTTGGTTTTTGGACTCGTGGGATTTTGCCCAAAGTCACTTTGGCAGGGGTGGCCTGATGTCCTGGCGTGTTGGTGGCTGTCAGGTCACCCGGGTGTGCCACCCTGCTCCATCAGGAAGGCTGCTCTCTAGGTGCTGCTGCTGCTTTACGTACAAAGTTCAGCAAACGCTTTTCTTTTTCACGTGCTTCTCTTCCATGTGGCCTCTTGTGACCGAGAAACAGTTTCTGGATCTCGTCCAGGACTCTGTTGCTTGTCCTGTCTGGTGCTGCTGAGCTTGTTGCCGTCGGGTCGCATGGGACGGCTCCTGGGTTCCTTGGGATATGAGAAGTACCCAGACGATACTGGATGAGGATACTGACCTGGATGAGGGGACAGAGTGTATCCTCAGCAAGTTCGCTGATGATACCAAACTGGGATTGGTGGCTGACACTCCAGAGGACTGTGCTGCCATCCAGGGTGACCTGGACAGGCTGGAGAGCTGGGCAGAGAAGAACCTAATGAGGTTCAACAAGGGCAAGTGTAGGGTCCTGGACCTGGGGAGGAAGAACCCCAGGCACCAATATAGGTTAGGGGTGGACCTGCTGGAAAGCACTTCTGAGGAGAAGGATCTGGGGGTCCTGGTGGATAGCAAACTATCCATGAGCCAGCAATGTGCCCTTGTGGCCAAGAGGGCCAATGGGATCCTGGGCTGCGTAGGGAAGAGTGTGGCCAGTAGGTGGAGGGAGGTCATTCTCCCCCTCTACTCTGCCCTGGTGAGGCCACAACTGGAATACTGCATCCAGTTCTGGCCTCCCCAGTTCAAGAGAGACAGGGAACTACTGAAGAGGGTACAGCGTAGGGCAACAAAGACGATTAAGGGATTGGAGCATCTCCCTGATGAGGAAAGGCTGAGAGAGCTGGGGCTCTTTAGCCTGGAGAAGAGAAGGCTGAGGGGAGACCTTATCAATGCTTCCAAGTATCTAAAGGGTGGGTTGAAGGAGGATGGAGCTGGACTCTTCTCAGTGGTTGCCAGTGACAGGACGAGGGGCAACAGGCACAAGCTGGAACATGGGAAGTTCCATCCAAATACGAGGAGAAACTTCTTTCCTGTGAGGGTGGCAGAGCCCTGGAACAGGCTGCCCAGGGAGGTCGTGGAGTCCCCTTCTCTGGAGGTCTTCAAGCCCCGCCTGGATGCCGTCCTGAGTGATGTGCTCTGGGCAACCCTGCTTTAGCAGGGGAGTTGGACTAGATGATCTCTAGAAGGTCCCTTCCAACTCCAACAATTACGTGATTCCGTGATACCTTGTCCTCCTTGCTGCCCATGTGAAGGTGTGGAGCTACCTGGCCACCAGCTGTAGCTGTTGGCAATGCCTCCTGGCCAGCGAAGGCAGCAGTCCTTGCGGGCCGGGTGGTTTCTCCTGCCCGGCACGCATTAGTGGAGCAATTGCCTGACCACCCGTGGGTGGGGAGGTGACCATCGGAGAACGTCCCTGTGGCAAACACAAGTGCTAGCATGGAAAAGTAAATGAGAGAATCGCTTGAAGAATTTTTAGCTCCTCCTAATGTCATTTAGCAACTGGAAACAGCGGGAGGGGGGAGCCGGCAGCGTGCAAGTGACCGCAGGCCACCGGTGAGCATCCCAGTGGCCAGTGCTGGTGGCCATGTGGCTTGGCGAGTGTTGTCGAGAGCCAGCGGTGGCCCCTGGCTGACTTGGGGCTCTGGTCGCCGCTCGCCTGGGACTCTGCTGTCTCCTGTCCCTGTGCGGTGCTGGTTCGGTTGGGCTGCAGCAGCGCTGCCGTGTCCCCGCAGCTGGCAGCGCCAAGCATGTGGTTCGCAGCAACTGCTTGCAGTGGTCCGGGCTGAGTGGGAGTATCGTTTTCCTTGGCACACGCTTCATAGAAAGTTCTGGTTTTTTCTGCCAGAATAAGCAGTCATTACATTCCGTACAATTCATAGTCAAATTATTATCTATTGTTAAAATTGCCTTAATTATCAGATGTTTCCTTAGACATGTAGCTGTTTTTTAAGAGGCTGAATAGAAGTGTGTACATTGTGCAGGAGGTCTGAGCTGCACAATGTTTTCAGTACTGTTTTGTAGTTTCAGGGAGATTTTCTGTGGCTTTCGTATGTCAACAGACTTTTTATTCTTGCTGAAATGGCAGCAGAGTGAGGCTGGGGCGGTGGCGAGGCGCTGGCTTTGCCTGGGTCTCAACCTCTCCCCTCCACCGTGGTATTTGTCATGGATATACCTGTGGGGCCAAGGAAATTTGGGCTGAAGCATCACTGCTGCGCGCGAGCAGTAGGTGTGAGGTGGCTCGGATGGGAGAAGGTTCCACACAAGCGTTTCCTGGCTTGGTGACATCTGCCCAGCAGGGCTGGGACCTCTGTCAGGAGGCTGGAAGGGTCCCAGGTTAGTCGGGGTGGTGATATCTGTGGTCTTAGCTTGCTCTGCGGCTGGTGGCTTGTGCAGACCCTGCCATCCTGGTTACGTGCTATGGGTTGTCAACCCTGGAGCCTGGATGGATGGAGAAGGGCTGAGAGGTGTCGGATGTGCGGTTCTCACCTCCCATCCCCTCCACCCGTAGCCTTTCCCATGATGAGTAGAGGAGTGTGCACGTGTGTGTTGAGTTGCAAGGGCTCAATCCTTTGTATCTCCCTCCTGGTCTCCTCCCCAAACCACGGGATGGAGCATCAGAATTGTCCCATCCGTTCCCAATCCTTTGCCTCCTCCCGGAAGAGGAGCGACCCTCTCAGGCTGATTCCTTGCTTTTGTTCTGCCTGGTTGGGGTTTTTTTGGGGGCAAGGAAATTCTTGTTAGCCAGAGAGGTCAGGGTGTGCATCTCCTCCCCGGTGGCCAGGCTGAGAGCAGGCTGCCAGGACTGGTCTCCGGGGCAATAACCTCCTCGCATTCCTCACATTCCTCCTGCTTTCTCTTTCTTTTGAGATTATGAAGATAACTTCCTTCTCCCATTGCTAAGCAATGTGAGGGTCTGGGAGAACTCTTAAATTTGCCCCTTGCTCCCTAAATTACCTTGTGTGCTCCGAGGTGCCCCATAGCAAGCCCCTCCAATGTCCTGGAAGGGGCAGTTTGCGGGTCGGTGGGATTTGTGTGTCTCGGGAAGAAAGCTGCTGCTGGTGTTACTCTTCTAATTGCCGAGCATTTTAATGAAAAGAGAATGACTTTGTTGTAGTCCGTCTTACCTGCTTCCTGGTTTTCTTAAAGGCTTTCCTTAGTGTTTCATGAAACTATTTAGCCTTTCTAGCAGAAGTTTCAGGGCATCTGTGTTTTTTCTTTGCCCATGCAGCCCTGCTGAGGCTGTGGCTGAAGCACCGTGTTTGTTTTAGGGGGATTTTCTTGTTTACATCTTTCTGGCCTAGGAAAGATGCTTGGATAAAAGCAGCATGTTGGCCAGTGGGGAGCTGATGAGGAGGTGTGGGAGGCTTTACCTGTGTGACGCTGGTGGCAGCCACAGGGGCTGTCATCGGGCTTTGCCTCCACGACAATGGGGCTACGCTGGTTTTCTTGGGATGGGGTTTTTTGTTTGCAAAGGGCTCTGACTGGTGCAGGCATCTCTGCCCTGCTTCCCCCTGCTGCGTGCCTTGGGGTCCGGCACAGTTCCTGTCCCCGTGGGGTCTGGTGGTCCCCAAGGGCATCATCACCCCGCTGCCAACGTGCAGTGCGTGAAAGGATGGAGACGGTGTTGAAAAAGTGTGTGTGTGGGGGTACCTGCCGGTGGGATCACCCTTCCTTAAGGGCTGGCCAGTGTTGATTTCAGTGTGAAATTAGGATTGTAGTCCCTCTTTCCTAATGTAAAGCATTGCCTGGTATCTCCTCCCCTGCAAAAGAACCCCACTCTTAGAAATACTTTTCTTTCTTTGTTCATCTTTTAAGCAAAAAACAAAAAGCCAACAACAACAACAACAAAACCAACCAAAAACCCCCTAATCTGTTTCCAGTCTTTCTACTCAGATTTTCTGTGGTTTCTGCAAGCGGTGGCTGATGGACAGGGATGTGTTTGAGTTCCCTGTGAGGGACTCCTCGCTGGGCTGGTTTTGGTGCAGGAAGGTACATGGTCAGCACCGAGGGGCTGCCCTGAGCCAAGGATTTCAAAGGAGTATTTCTCTTAATGTTTCCAATTTAGAAGTTGAGAATTGTCTGGATTTTAAGCAAATTCAGATGGGGGCAAACAATGATGAAATGTTTAAAATATGTTTCAACATTTTTGTGGGAATAGGAACTGTTCTTACCCAGGCTAGGCTGCAGCTCTTGGAAGGTGAAAATATGTGGCCCTTACACATTGTCAGCATTGTTGCTGCCTTTTTTTTTTTGTTTATTTTTTCCCCCCTTCTTCTTTTTTTAAAATGCTCATAGGAAATTGGCTTTGGTAATTGAGTTTCTACAGAACCACAACATCCAATAGCTGTTCCTTTCCAGGGGTCACACTTAGGTTAGTTTAAGTAATGCGCAGTCGGTTTAACCTCTTGTGGTTTCTAGGGCTATTCTAGAAATTACTGGTGATTTGGGGTGTGTTAGAGTAACGACTTCACAGGAAAACCCCAAATGTCAGGGTGTCTGGTTTTCAGAGAGCTCTGACCGTTTGGCCTGCGAAAACCAGGCACCTGGTGGTACATCCCTCGAAGGGACCTGCTCGCCTCGGAAAATGTAGTTAAAGCCTTCACGGCCCGTTGACTTTTCCTTTTGAAAGGAGCCGAAATGACCCTTGGCGAATTGTTTACCTGCGTTGACTTAGAGCATCCTCCCACGCGGAGGCACCCTGTGGAGCCTGTGCTGGGTGACACTGCCCCATGCAGCCGGTCCCCCGGCTGGAGGGGCAGCAGTGCCCCACACCCCCAAATCCCCGGGGTTTAGGGGATTTGCTGCCAGCACAGGGCCAGCTTTAAGAAATTATGAGCTGGGGCTTTAGCTTGGTACCATTGACAGTTTGGTATAAAAAGCTCTGTGTTGCAGGCTGCGATGACAGGGGGTGATAAATCACTCTTGGCTGGTGCTACAGGTTCTAATAATGGTGTTTTAAAAAGATTACATGGGTTTTAATACAAACTTTTTGCTTCTTTGTACTCTCCTCTTTTTAAAGAGCAGAGCCTGTTTTGATTCAGCATTCTTGGAACATAAAGATGGAGCCAGGATTTTTACTGGGCTGAAATACAGTGGGGTTTTTTTTGCTTCTCCTGCGAACACGAGGATCTTGTTGGAGTGTCTACAGCCTGGCTGGCAGTGGCCCCTTCCAAGGGAGCTTGCTTGCTTGTTTGTTTGTTTTAAAGGTGACTTTGCCCCCCGGGAGATTAAAGAGCAAGCAGCTTCACCCAGCTCCGGTGAGCACTCTTAGAAAGAAATTTGTGATAAGAAGAGACTTTGCACGGTAGCAATAAGGGGGGAAGATTCCCTCCTGCGCCCTCCCTGGCTTCCCGTGACCCGTTCCCATGGGATGGCAGGGCTTTTACGTGATCAAAGAAACCAGCACAATTATAAGCCTGATGGAAAATCATTCCCTTGCCAGGTATGCATGGGCACCCAGGCGGGCTTTACCTTTGCTCGGGGTAGTGTGTGGTGGATTATTGTATTTTTGCCCACCTGCCAACTTTTGGGTTTCTAACGCACGGCGGCCAGCAGTTTTGGGGGGGCACAGGGCGGTGAGGCACCGGTGGCACTGCCAGGGCAGGGCAGTGTATGCTTTTCTTCTCCATGGGGGGAAAAATGGCTTTGATAGCATCTGCTAATGATTCAGCACTGTTTACATAATAATTGTGGTTCGCTTTCATTAGCTCTCATAATGAGATTGCTTTCTTCTAGTGCAGTCGCTTGCCGGTTGGGTTTTACATGCTCCTGCCTCCCCATTCCCCGGGCACGGTGTTGGGCTCGCACCGAGGGCTTCAAGCCTGGCCTGGCCCCCTGTCTGCAGCTCCCGGGGCAGAAGGGTCACAACTCCTTGCAGAGGGAGGGGGGTTGCAGGGGGCTGGTGTCACTGGGACAGCTTCTGAAAGACTCAGGTGGCGGTTTGGAGCATCACGGCATCTGAGCGGTGTTGGGTTTAAAAGCATTTTGGGTGATTTCTCGGTGCGGTGCTCATCTTCGTACTAAAAACTCTCGGTTTTAGCTATTTGCAAGGAAGAGAATCCATGGACCTGCTTCCACCAGGAGAAAGAAGTCAGGTCCTTTCACCTCCAAGATGCACGGTACCAGCAGTGCTGGTCCGTGCCGGTGGACATGCATCACGGATATTGTTTTTGTCTACAAAGGGACCGGATTAACTGCTGCAGCCCAACCTTGATGTGGTGCTTGTTACCTCCCCGTGTCTGAGTAACCGTGAGCGTTGCTGTACAACAGGCTGCTGGCGCCTGCCTCCCGCAGCATCCCCGTAACGCTGAGCTCCTGTTAAATAAATCATGTCTCTGGGAGGAGAACACAATAGCGTGAGTGCTACCTTCAGAAAAGGTAAGGTTGGGTGTTGTTTGTTTGCTTGGTTGTTGGTTTTTGTTGGTGTTTTGTTGTTTTGTTTTTTTTTCCCTTTTTAGCTCACTAGCATTACGGTTCCAAAGCAGCGATGCTCCGGAGCGGGATGAGACCCCGCGGGGCAGTGGGTGCTGTTGGGAGGGTGGGGGGCTGCCTGCATGGCTCTGCAGATGCTGATTGCCTGTCCCGGGGGATGCACGCCCTCTGCCCTTTGGCTGCAAGTGACCATTTCTTCAGAAATATGCCCCAAACAATTTGCTGCCAGTGGTGAATTGAGGGCTCAGCTGCCGGAGGGAGGGCCCGAGCAGAGGATGAGTTGACCACCTTCTCCTTTGCAAAACAGAACCCTTATTTTGGGGGGGGGGCTAGGGAAGGTGGTACTGTATGGCTTCCCCTAATTTATGTGACTTAATTGGGGCTCGTTGGAGAGCTGTGGCTTGGTGGATAGAGGAGGCTCAGGGATGTTTCTGCCCTGTTGAATACAGCCCTCTAAAGGGAGGTGGCGATGCTGGTGGCAGACGCCTAGCTAGCAAAAACTCTGCGTAGCTCGGCTCCCCGCTTTATTAAAGACTCCTTTATACCACTTTTTGCCGTAATCTCCGCGAGAACAGCCAGCCTTTTCAGCAGCATGAAACCTCCGTTACCTCCCTGCTTACGGGGCAGGGAGCAGCCGGGCTGGCACGGTGCTGCTGCTCCGCACTGGCCCCGAACCTGCCTCACAAACACAGCCTGCGAGCGGGCGAGGATGAGGATGGCCAGGGAGCCTGGCACTCCCGGCCAGCCTGGCTGAAACCAGGGAGCATCCTGCTCGCCAGCCAGCGCAGTAGGGGACTGAAAAATAGTTGTGGCAAGTAGGGGTTAATTTCTAGGTATCAAAATATGCATAAAAGGTTAAAGGAGACTTCCTCCTTGTCAATGAATTACGGCTTTAAAATATTTGCATTCTTTCCTGAAAGATTTAGGAATAATTATATAGCACTCAGGGGCAAGGCATTGCCAGATAAACTTAACAACTCTATAATTTGTACTCAAGGCAGGGTTTCCTGTAAATGATAGCTTTGTTTAATTTTACAATACTGCTTCCAAATGTTTGCTGGGTACAAATCGCCAGCTAAACTGGACTTGTGAACCTGGAAGAGTATTTGTTTGTTTGTTATTGCAGACAGTAAAAGCTGCTGTATTAGGCTAAAACTTGGCTTCTCTTTACAACTTCTAGGCATCCTTCCCCAGGCAGGTTTGGTGGGATGGGCAGCCGATGCAGGGGTGCAAGCAGCTTTCCAGCTTCTCCATACAAAATCCCTGAGCTGCTCTAGGATCTCCTCCGGCTCTGTCTTTCTTTTTCTGGGGTTGGGAAAGGAACGCTGCAGTCGCAACACACATACTTTATTTCCATTACTCAAAGCCAGAGTCATGCACGGTTACAGCCAAAGACACTTCAGCAGCTCTGGGGATAACAAGATAGCTGACAGACTGGAATGCGGATTTATCAGGGGTAAAAACTGGCAAAATTCCTTATTTCTGATTCTTCTTTTCAAATAGGCCCTTCATGCTCCTGCTGCATGAGCCCACTGCGAGATTTAACCCTTTGTGTTCTCCCAGCTGGATGCAGGGATGTGTGCTGGGATGTGTCTTCTGGGATTACATTGCTCAGTTCCACTTACTTCCTAGGTGGTGTTTTTAAACTGCAAAGCTCTTCCAGAAATGTTTTCAGTGGGTTTTTATTTTAAAGCACAGGCCTTTGCACCAGATGCATGTCTGAGTAACCATAGAATGTAAATTTTACTGTGTGTTGCCTTTGGACTGGCAGTTTGGGAGACTCCTGGGCAGTTAACATAGGATGATTGTGCCATGAAATCTGCTTCCTTGGGATTTGATTCATATTAATTTCTTTCAGAGCAAATCTCTTTATTGACTTCAGTTGCATTTTGATGTAGAGCTACTTTTCCGGTGCCTTTGTTAGGACCTGGAAATACTTATATTGCGGTGAGAAATGGGTTGTCCTCGGCTCTATGGCTTTTCAGTAATATATATGTTTTAATACTCTGAGACATTAAGCAATTTCTTTTTGGGGAAACAAGTTATAGCAGAAACAGCACACTTGGAAGTTAAATAGATGAAGTGAAATCCTTCAATTACAGGAGCTAGCTTCAGAAGACGAGTCGAGCTGTTCAGTATAAGAGTTTCAAGTTAAAATTTAACGTTTTCCCCAGTCTTCTGCGAGGAGTTCGTGGTGCAGCAAGAGCTGGCCGGTGCCAGTGCGGGAGCCTGGGGACAGGGCTCTGACGTGGCTGTCTCTGGGGTGGCTGCATTTGGAACTGGTGGTTGTGCCTGTGGTTGTGCGTCTCGACTGGCGGGGAATGAGGAGTATTTCACTTTTTATTGGAAAAGGAAAGGATTGCTCAAGGGTGGTTGCGAAATGCTTTGTTTTGGAAAAAAATGTCATTGTTTGAAAATAGCAGGAGAGCAGGAGGGGGGCTGTCCCTAAGCCTGCAGCAGTTTTGAAAATGTTCTTCTTACCTGGGGGCTCAGGTGAAGCTTCAAGGCTTCAGTGTTAGCTTGGACTTTTGTCCCAGGGTGTCCAGGCTACACTTCTACACTTCTCCCATCCCAGCCTCTCCCTTTGGTGATGAAGAATGGGAAACTTTTTTTTTTAAAAAAAAAAAAAAAAAAAAAGGAAGTAGAGCTTAAAATAAGGAAAGTCTTGACTGGTGAGCAGAAACACTGACGGCTGGCTCAAAGGACTTGCAACCTGGCTGTGGTCAGCACTTGGGCTCTCATGGGAGAGCTGCTGGCTCCTGGTTCTCTCCCCTCTGTGCTTTTTGCCCTGTCCCTGTGTTTATCCCTTTGTCTGTGCCCCAGCCACGTGGATTTGACCCAGCGTGGCCCCTCGCCACTTTGCTGCGGGTGCTTCTTGGGGTGCTTCTCGCCCTGTTTGACCCTCATGCCTCCGGAGGACAGGTTCATCCCCGCAGTGGGAAGCTGCTGTGCTCGCAGCCCAGGACCCGTGGGGCTGTGGTTGGCCGCTGGAGATGCCCAGCCCCATGGGAACGCCACCCACGGCAGCCCTTGTCTCAGCCCTGCCAGCATCACTGTGTGTCACCCAATGCCCCTCTGCTGTGGGGACTGCTCCTCTCTCCTCCAGGCTTTTTTTAGCCCCAGACTTTTTTATAGAGTGTTTTTGCTGATGGAGGGTGCTGGGATGGCATAGCAGCGGCTGCAGGGAGGGTGGGAGCACGCCTCTCCCCCGCGGCCCTGGCTTGGGAAGAACTAACACAACTGGTAAATGCATCCCGTCCTTCTAATCAAACGTCCCTTCCCTGGGGCTCGCAGTGTGCTGGGGGCTGTTTACCTTCCTGCCGGGGGATTTCGGTACCGCCTGGGAGGTGGATGGCAAAGGTTCTGTTTGCACTTGCTCCTCCCCTGAGGTTGCTCAGGGCCATGCTTAAAAAGACAAAATAAACCCCTGCGATACTTGCTGGCAAAAGCCTTGATGCCAGTGTCCCTGGGTATGATGAGGTGCTTTCATCTGGGCACACTATTTTTCCACCTCACTGAAGCGGTTTGCACAAGCCCAGCAGGTTTTGCTGCGCTCGAGAAGAGATTCGAAAATTCAGGTCTGCGGATGGAAAACCTCTGTGATACCCGGGGCTGAGGTCTCCCAAACTTGCTCTTTCCAGAATACCGAAGAAAACGTCACCCTGTGTTGTCAACATGGGCCATCCAATGTGTGGGATGGGTAAAGCCACCTCAGATGCGGGGAAGGAGAGGTGCCATGCTCCCGTGCAGAGCAGCACTGAGAGGGTATATGCCCGCAGGGTGAAAAGTGTTTGGAAAGAGGATTGAGAAGCCAAAGAGATGGTCTCATCCTAGAAGGCTGAAGTGGCCTCCTGTGCCCTCCCGCGTGGTGGTCCTCTGCAGCTGCCTCCTTCCTCTGGGATGCTGCTGTCCCTCCTGGGAGGGTTTTCGCTCAAACTTGGCGGTGCAGCGGCTGCCTCGCGAACAGTTGAAAAGATGTTGAGATCTATCTATGCTAACATGAGGAGGAGAAGGGTCCGTGTGAACCTGCTGGCAGATAAGGCTGGTGGAAAATGGGGTAGATAGAGTGTTCTGGAGGGGAGGGGGAAGGAGGAATTTTTAATTTCATGATACCCTTATCTTAATCCTTTCTCCCCTCTCTCCCACCCCCCTTCTCGCTTCTGCCAGGGTAGGTTAAACCGCTCAGCCTCGCCTTTTCCACAAATGCTGGCAGGCTGCTGGTTCCAGGCCCCGGGAATACACTGGGAGTCTGTTCCAGGGGCGGGATGGGTTTTTGGAGGTAGGTCGGGTTTTGCTGGCTGAGCACAGTGCCCTGCTTGTGTGAGATGGGTGGCTTCGGCAGCAGATGCCTGGCCTGTTAAAAAAAAGTTAACGCTTGGCGAGAGTAGCACGCAAAGGCTTAAAAACCGCATTTTTCAGGTAAAAATCTTATTTACCAACTCCACTGCCGTCTTAGCTCCGAGGTGGTTTGTCTGAGGGGAGATAAAGCTGAGACGTGGGAGGTGTAGGGGATGGTTCAGACCGCTGCTGGTGCTGGGGGGCTGCGTTCCCATCTCAGCGTCCCTGCTCCCAATAAATGTCCCCCAGGTAACCCTGGCACTGGGCTCTGCCATGGTGGCATCTCCTGGTGGGTGCCCTGCCTGCTGTGCTCAGAGTAAGGCAGAACTGTGGTTGGTGCCTCCTCCTTCTCCATGGCTTGGAAGAGGTCTGCACCCCCCTTTTTTTTTTTTTTTTTTTTTTTAGGGTGGCTAAACCTGGGGCTGTACTGCTTGCTGGGGAGAGAATTTCCACCAGCATTTTCTCTCTTCCCTCCCTGGCTCGTGGCTGTGCAAGGAGGCCCAATCAGGGGCGTTTCAAGTGTGTTGGGGAAAGTTACACCTTGGGGTTTTTTGGCACCGGGCTTCCCCTGGCTCTTGTTGTGCCACTGACTTGCCTTTCTCTGTGTGATGCTTCAGGCTGGAAAGTCGTGTCAAGTCGTGGTGTTATCCTGCTGCAGGCAGCAGTGTATGATTTTTATTTTTTTTAATTATTTTTTTCCCCCCTGCACAATTTCAGACACAGATTGCTCATTAATTTCCCACGCAGCCTTTCTTCTGATGGCCAGGCAAGGCAGAACCTGATAGCCACAGAGAGCCCATCGCATGTCCCAAATAGCCCCTGGGAGCGGGGGAGCCAGGAAGCACACCTGCATGCCTGGGTCCTCCAGCTGCGGTGGAGGAGTTGCTGCGAGATCGAGTTCTGCTGACCATTCCTCCCAGAGCCCTTCCTCTGGGCTTGTTTCCCCATCCCTGGTTTGCATCAGATTGACACCAGCTAATTATTTCTTAAACCTCTCTGATTGGCGCCTCTTTCTGGTCCAGCTGAAATTGGGGAATTGTTTCTACAGTCATGAGCAGAGGGAGGACGTGGGGCAGAGCAGCATCACCATCCTTCCTTCCCATCCATCCATCCATCCATCCCATCCATCACCAGCCTTCCTTCCCAAGAAGGCAGGCTGGCAAGCAGGGCTGGCAGCATCGCTCCGGTCACTGATGAAGGAAGAAAAGCCTTCACATTCTTTTGCGGGCAGGGCTGAAAAATGCAGCGTGCCCCCAACTTGCTGCTTTAGTGAGTGTTTGTAGCGAGATGTAGTGTGGGTTCCTCAAAGCCGAGTTGTGGCTGTGATGCTCTGGAGAAGCATCTCTGGGTTTGATGGCAGTGGCTCCTCTAGACTTCTGTTCTGGAGAGCTGCTTTGCACTGGGAGGTTCCTGGCTGAAATATTTGGCCCAAAACTGGGATGGGCTATAGGTCTGGCTTGCCGTGGAAAGGACTTTGCCTGTGTCCAGACTGAGGTGCTCACCCTGCACTGAGCTAAAGTGGGGGAACCACTTGGGAGCTGCAAGCGTGGAGTGGCATGAGTGCTCTGCCTTCCCTTTGGTGCCCAAACGGTCTCCACGCTGCTATGAAAATGCCTTGTGGAAAACTTGCAGACCTACTCTTGGACTGAATTTTATTTTTTAAGTGAAGGATACTTTTTGGTCTTGGGGCAGGGAGATGACTGCTCCACCACCTTGCAGCCCGCCTGCCCTCGGGAAACTGGGAGCCAGTGAGGGTTTCTGGCAGAGGAGATGGTTTGTTTGGCAGGAGCAGCATAGGGCTGAGCGGGGCAGCGGGTAGCGTAGTTCTCTCAAACTGTCTTAGCTTGTGAACCGTCTAAAAATTAATTTCCAGGGGGGGCCACAGCCCACTGCATTGCCACCTTCAGACCACTGCTTATGTGGGTGCTTCCACGGACCCCTCCGGTTGTCCCTGGACTGCAGACCACAAAGCTAATACAAAATGCTTCACAAGAGCTTGGGGGGGAAAAAAGCATGGATGCAAAATACACAAAAGGCCAGATTTCCAAATGCATCTTTTTCCGGAGTCTCTTAACCTGTTCTAAATTCTCCCGTTATCTGCATGGTTGCTGTGCTTGGCCAGCTAGGCAGGCAGGGGAAGGGCTTGTTAATGTGGGTTTTCACATGGATAAATGCGGTTGTGAAGTGCTATTGACACATGGAAACGGTGGATGCTTAGAGAAGAATCAGCTGCTTTGTGATAGCTCTGCCTCTGTCCCTTCCTTTGAATATCTTTACAAAACCCGGTTGTAGGAAAACACGTCTTTTAAAAAAAAAAAAAGAAAAAGGATGCATATTTCTGCGGCTTAAGTAGAAAAAAAACAAAAACAAACCCCCAAAAAACGCAAACCCAAAACCACACACCCCCCCTTAGTAAGTTTTGCGCACATCGGAAACAAAGGCATCAGCATTTGCTTGTCAGAGCTAATAAAGTTTGCTTGGATCTTAATTTTTCTGCTTGATTTCACAAAGTAATTGAAACTTCCTTTTTGCTGCAAGCTCTTTTTTTTTTTTTTTTCCCCTCTTTCTTATTTTTTTTTTTAAATATTCTTAACATCTTTTGGTCAGTGAGTTGATGGAATTTTGCTCAGAAGGCAGGCGTGGTTTGAGCACACCAAACGAGTGGTCATTCAAAGCTTGTGTCTGCAAGTCATTCCTCCCAGTTGAAAACCACCTACTCCAAATAAACCTTGAACTAGAGGTTGTATAGGAGCTCTTGAGCATGTTTAAGGGAAGCTTTTTGTAATCGCAGTGATCTGATAAAACCTTAAAAAGCCAGGGTTCCCATAAAGAAAATGGTAGTTCCACTTCAGGTGATAAAACCCACATCTGGTGAGCTCTGCTTGCTACCTCCTGATGACCTGTGGAACAGCGAATGGTCCCCGCAGCAGAGGAGAGGATGCCAAACTGCTGGTGCCAGAGCCTTGCTGTGGAGGGGACACACCAAAAAAAAAAAAAAAGTTCATTTGAGAGCAAAACCAGTGGCTTTTGAAGAAAGGAGCATCCTCCAGCTCACGTTTGCAGTTGCATGACTCTGATGTCTTGCTGGCCGCCGGCGCGGCACAGGGAGTTTTTAGAGGTTTGGGGGAAGGAGGGGCCCGGGTAATTGAAAGCAAACAAACAGCAAAGACAAAAAAAGAAACATAAAACAGCAAACCCGAAGCCACAGAATAGAAAACAGACTTTCCAGATTGATTAGTTCAAATTTGTTTATTTGAAGTCCCGAAAGTTCACATCGTTGCTCTTTTGGGGTGTCTCTCAAATTGGGCAATGTGTTTACCATGTGTTCCCTGACCGGCTTTTCACAAGAAAAACCCTGGGGTTTGGTGTGTTGGTGTTGCCTTAAACTTCTTAAAATTGAAAGAAGAGTGGCAGGCTCCGAAGCCTAATTTGTAGTCTTGATATGCAGTTGCTGCTCTTGAGAGAGTGACGCTCTGCAAAACTTCCCTTTGGTGGAGGATTTTCCTCGGGCGCGTTAAAGAGTACGGAGGGTTTTCATGGAACTGCCAAGACATTTACCATTGGCTTTTTTTTCCCTGTGTCCCTCATGGAAACAGGTTTAGGAGTAACAAGGCACTCACTGGCTTTGGGAATCGGTGGAAACCTTGTACAGTCTGGTTTTATTTTTGGTTTTTCAGGGTGGTTTGGACTGGACGGTGCTTCCTACCTTCAGTACCAGATCAATAGAGCAGCTGTAATATATATTTTTTTTACAGGTTTGGCTAAAGCACCCCCCAGAGGAATTACAGCTCCAGCCTATTAACTCTTGGCCATTAATGAGTGGAGTCTAAATGCCTTGATTGTGCCTGAGATTTCAAAGCTGAATCCTTTGCATAATATTGGTATGGCCAGAATGCCTCATCAGGACAAGCAGTAACTTCTTGGTGCTGGGGCCGTGGCTGCCCAGGAAGGAGTAGGTACGTTTTGGGTTGTGCTGATGCCATCTCCTGCCTTGGTGCTACCAAAGCGGGGGGAGATTCCTCGCTGTGCCAGCAGCCCAGCTCTGATGTTCTCTCACGTCCAGGCGTGTTTATTTATCTTTAACCAAAGCCTTGGATAAACTTCCAAAATAAATGAATGCAGTAGTCCGACTCGGTCTGCTTTGGCGGAGGTTTTCTGGAGTGACTCAAATGTTAGAAATATGAAAGTAGAGGGCCTTCAAACGCCTCCTTTGGACAAAGTGTTCATAGTTGTCTCCTAAAGCAGCGAAGGGCAATGTTTCCTTGAAGAAAATCTTTATTTTTTTTATTTTCTCCCCCCTCCCCATTTCTCCCCTTCCCCTTTTCTCTTTTCATCTGCACCCTTCGTTCACGTCTTGCCTTCCTGATTAAGAACTAATCAGTGAAGATAGATTAGCGCGGGAGCGTTGCAGCCTGTGGGA
This sequence comes from Numenius arquata, assembly GCF_964106895.1. Classification (NCBI taxonomy): domain Eukaryota; kingdom Metazoa; phylum Chordata; class Aves; order Charadriiformes; family Scolopacidae; genus Numenius; species Numenius arquata. The sequence continues at coordinate 22,975,032 of NC_133580.1, read as the reverse complement.
GTGGTGCAGCTCCGGCAGGTCAGGAGCCTGGAGGCACCACAGGGTCACCGTCACTGCCGGGGCTGAGCCGCGCTCCAGTGCTCGGAGGAATGCGGTAACAGGATTTAAAGGAAACGTACAGAACCAACGCGGATTAAGGCTAATTGTCTGCCCCTGTTCCTGCGAGGGGCGGCAGGATGTGGCCGTGTGGGGAGCGACCCTGGGCTGCAAGGGGGAGAGTCCAGTGTTTAGGGGCTGTTCCTGGAGGGCTTGAGGAGATTTGGTTTGGTTTAGTCACTGGATGGAGAAATGGAAAATAGTGGATTGGAAAGTTGGTGGGAAAAAAAAGAAGGAAAAAAAAAAAAAAGTTGAGTTCCTCATTAAAGATTTTGAAGGCTGTTGGAGGAAATATTTCTGTAGTTGGTGGGAAACATCCTACAAACAAATGATTCTTGCCATGCCTGGGCTCTGTTTTTGCCGGCATTGCAGAACCGTTGCTTTGTGCAGAGACCTGATGTCCCCCACCTGCTAAGCGCTGGGCCTGGGCTCAGCCTGGTAGGACGCCTCCTGCTGAAGGACTTCACCTGCCTGTGAGTTTGTTGTGAGGAAAGGCGTGATGCTGTCAGAGGCGTTTTGGGGATCTTGCCTCCCCTTGCAGGTCGGGCTGGTGGCTCGGGTCCTGCAGGAAGGTCATGGGTATCCCTCAGTTTGAATATGGAGTGAAGGCCCTTAGGTTGGTCCTTGGCAGGCCAAGGTGGCCTGAAACGCTGGCTTGGAGCCAGCCATCCATGGAGCAGGACCTGAGGTGGCCAGACCGAAAGAGTTAATCACTTTGTATTTCTGAGCTCTGGGAAATCATAGAATCGTTTTGCTTGGAAGAGACCTTTAAGATCGAGTACAACCGTTAACACTGCCAAATCCACCACTATCCCATGTCCTTCAGCACCACGTCTGCCCATCTTTTAAATACCTCCAGGGATGGTGACTCCCTGGGCAGCCTGTTCCAATGTTTGACAACCCTTTCTGTGAAGAAATTTTTCCCAATATCCATCCTAAACCTCCCCTGGGGCAACTTGAAGCCGTTTCCTCTTGTCCCATCGCCTGTTCCTTGGGAGAAGAGACCGACCCCCCCAGCTACACCCTCCTTTCAGGGAGTTGTAGAGAGCGAGAAGGTCTCCCCTCAGCCTCCTTTTCTCCAGGCTGAACACCCCCAGCTCCCTCAGCCTCTCCTCACAAGACTTGTGCTCCAGACCCCTCACCAGCTCCGTTGCCCTTCTCTGGACACGCTCCAGCCCCTCAGAGTCTTTTTTGTGGTGAGGGGCCCAAAACTGGACACAGCCCTCGAGGTGGGGCCTCACCAGTGCCGGGTACAGGGGGGCAATCACTGCTGCAGTCCTGCTGGCCACACTGTTCCTGATACAGGCCAGGATGCTGTTGGCCTCCTTGGCCACCTGGGTGCACTGCCTGGAAGAAAGTGAAGTTTGCATGTGGCCTCACCAAGAGGATGGAGGGATGATGCCCTTCAGTGCTGTGGGTACCAGCAGGACCCTCCGGGCTGGCAGCACCCAGCAATGGTGGATGGGCCATGGGCATGGCTCCAGCCGGGCACATTGTACTGCCGGGTGAAAATGGATCTTTTTCAAACCAGGCCTGGAAACAACATTGCACGCAGCTGCTCTCATCTGAATGCTGAGGTTGGACATTTCTCAGCCTGGTGAACTCTCCTTGGGTGGCTCGGTGGTGGCAGTGAGGTCTGCTGGGCAGGGTCGTGGGGTGGTACTTGCCCTTGGCTCTCAGCAGATGTGGGTGAGCAACTTGCCCAAGCAGACTCGTACTTCCTCGGGATTTAGCCTTTTCTGATAGCGGTCCATGGCTGGCAGTTTCCTGCTTTGGGAAGCGCCTTTGGGGCCGGTGGGGCGGTGCAGGACTCAGCTGGTGGATTACAGCTGGACTTTGCTACACTTGAACCCTTCCATCTCTTCTTTGTTTATAGTTTCAATTGCCAGAAGTCATAACTCCTTCCCCCCCAAAAAAAAAACCGAAACCCAAACCCAGCAATACTCTTGCACGTTGAGAAGACAGAGTGTTTCTCCTTGGTGCAAAGCTTTGGCTCGCTCCTGCTCCTGCCCCAAAGTGGGGTTCCTGGGGCTTGATGGTACTGGCTGGCCAGTGGCACACGAGGCGGTGGGAGGAAGGAGATAAGGAGTCAGTTTGAAGTCCGGGCTGCCTGTGGTGGGTGGGCAGTAAGACCTGCCCTTGGTGGCTGCGTGGAGCAAGGGACCTGCATGGGTTTTGCTGTCAAAGCAAGGGGAGCAGGAGTAGACCTCCTGTCTGTGTCACCAAGGACTTTGGGGTGGCCCTGGGTGGTCCTGGCTCTCCACCGAGCCTCTACTGCCCTCCCTTCGCAAAGCCACCTCAGGCAAGGTGAAGGAGAGCATCTTTAAGGGTGAAAACCATCACCCTGCTAGTCCAGATATTGCCTATTTGTATGTAGCCCTTCGTGGTGGCTTGGGTTGGGGTGGGTGGTTTTTTCCCCCTTTTCCTCCCTTCTGCGTAAACTTGGTCTCAGAGTTGCAGCAGGTTCCTCAGTGTCTATTTTGGATCCCGCAATAGAGAATTAATCTTTCTGGAAGTTAATTAACATCTCTCTTGCGTTCCAATTTATAGATTACATTATTATTTGCATAAAGCCTGGGATATTTTTTTTTTTTAATTTTAAGTTGAAAACAGGAAATTGTGGCTGGATTTCACAAGCTTTGTTTCTTATTTGAGGAATTAAAAACGTCTTTAGGTTTTTCGGGGCTTTTTTAAAATTTTTGCTTGGGTCATAGCTGCCAGTTCACATGCCATTAGTACTTTTATTCCTGTTAGTGCGCTGTTAACCTGTGGAAATGGTAGCTCTGCTTTGTGCAATGATGCATGCTTTTTGGGTTGGTTTTTTTTTTTTGGTTCTGCACGCATGAAAACTTCACTTCTGCCAAGCCTCTGCATTGCTGGCCATGTGGGGAAGGTGGGATGTTTGGAGGGGCTGGCTGCACAGGCACCAGCACCTTGGGACAGTGGTCCTTGCCTTGAAATGGGCCAATGACACCATTTGGGAGAGCTGTGGCCTTCCGTGGTTGTGCAGCTCTCAGCTGGGAAGGTCTCTATCAGTTAGTGCCTCCACAAAACCATGAAAACCTTCTTTGGAGCTTTTTTTTTTGGTGTTATGTCCTGGTCCAATTGTTGGTCTGGGGAATTTCGTAATAATTCTGCTCTCTCTGTCAGTCTCTTACATTTTGATCATTTGTTTGATTTTTATTTTTATTTTTTCCAAACAAAGCACAATCCCCAGAGTCACTAGGGCTGTACAACCTCAAAACGCGGCTGAAGCTTTCAAGGGTCATCTGCTGCCAAATGTGGGACTGGCCAGCAGATGACCCATCTGCTGGCATGAATAGGTGAGCCTGGGTGCATCTCACAAGAAACTACTGTGCAGCTCTGAAACGTGTTTTTGTGCATTGAGGCTGGATTTGGCCGTGTTTGAAAAGGGTAAATAAATAAATAAATAAATACAATTACTGGAAAAGTGGTTGCCAGTGCCGTGCTCTTGCTTTTCCTACCTGGCCGTGCCCCGTGCTGGGGTGACATCCCGGGAGGTGCCTGGCAGAGGGTCTGGGGACCACAAAGGGAGAGGGGTTGGAACTAGAGGGAGGAAATGTTCTGAAGATGGAAAAATATTCCATTTTGAATGACAGTATTGGTTGGTGGAATCTGTTTTGGTTAAAAGCTGCTTTTTTGGCAAATAGTCCAAAGCTTTATGGAAAAAAAAAAAAAAACAACAAACAGGCAGGTTTTTTTGGCTTTGTTTTGCCTTCTTAATGGGGAATTTGAGGAAAAAAGAAGAAGTCAAAGTAACTGGTCTCCCAGCCACATCTCTTCTGTTTACTGTTCCTTGTGCCTGAGGCTTCAGGAGTTCTGTGTATTTGCTGTTCCAATGGGTTCTCTTTTTGTTTTGAGGGATTTTTTGTTTGTGTGTGGGTTTTTTTGGGTCACCCCCGTAAAATCCGCTGACAATTTCTCTTGCATTCTGAAGTCCAACCACCGGCTGTTTTTTGGTGGGCTTTATCACAGCTGTTTTATTTTTACCTTTTATGTGTACCAGTAGAATTACTGACTGCAAGTTTTGGGCTTTTTAGATGTTCTTCGGTGGCTGATACAGAGACAACAGACAGGGACACTGCCCATCTCAGCTGTCCTGGAGATGGGTCTCTTGCGTGCCCTGTGCATCCATCCTCCTCACCAGAGAAGTGGAAAAAACCAAAGACAATTCTCAGCATAACTTGCCGTTGTGTAACGCCTCTCACTCAGGGCACATAGGCAGAGACACGTTATTAAAACTATTTCATGCCTAAAGAATTTGGTGATGATAAAGAGAATTTGCATTTCCTAAGTTCTCACTCAGTGATGTCAAGTAGGGTTTTTTGGTTTTGTTATTTTTTTTTTTAATTAAGAAACAACTCTTGGGTTTCATTGAAGGTTTCTGTCTTAGCTGGAGCCAGGGAGAATCCTGTAGTTATCCAGAGCTATTTTACTCTCCAGGCTTGCTTAAATAATAAGTTTAATTATGTAGTATTCTTCCCCCGTCTCCCCCCCCCCCCCCCCCTTAGCCTTATTTGTATATTCAGGTCTTTGTGTGGTTTCTCTCTCTTTTGATGTTTGCAGAAATGCATTATCTTCATCTGTCTGGTTTGTGTTTGGTGTGCCACTAATTGACTCAATATCCTGTTTGTTGGAATGAACGCACCCTCTATCATGGCATGTTTTTCCAGGGTGTAAAACCTTGCAGTGTTCGGGCCACCCAGAGAGGAAATTGTTGGTTGTGCTGTGGAAATGAAGTTGTGATGGTATTTTTCCTCAGGTGAGCAGGGTTTTAACTTGAAATGAGCTCTTAATACCCTGCTGAAGGCGAGATCCTGCATCCTCCTCCTCTGGAAGCCACCTGCAAAGGGCGCAGTCGTGGGCTCAGATGTGCTGCAGAGAGTTTTTGGGTTTGGTCCTTGGGGACCTCCACCTGAACCTCTCCATTGCCCCAACATCAATGGGAAAGCTGAGCAAGAGGGGACGTCGGTTGGCCGATGATACTTCTCTGGGGTGCTGTGAAGAGCAGAGGAAGGTCTTTGTCTCTTGTTTGGGGCTGAAGAACTGTGTTAGAAGACTGGGAAGTGCCCTCCTGGTCTGCCCCCATCTCAAGAGGATGTCCTAAAATCCCTCTGGTTGGCCTCAACAGGCAGCGTTTGCCCAGACTTGGTCCTTCAGGGACCTGGCTCTGTCATCAGCTGGAAGACGAGCTTTGCGGTAGTAGTTTGGACTTGGATAGATGGAAGGCAAGAGCCCTCTTTGTGTCCTAAGTTGCTCTTTCCAGTAGAAAATTAAGGTTCCTAATGTGCGTTTGGCTTAATATACACACATGGATATAAATCTCTCTTGTTCTCTTTGGTCCCTGACCCTCTTGGCAGTAAATTTGGGAACCCGAAGCTGTCAACAAAACAAAATGGAAAAATAGAAGCCAGACAGACCTCGGTTGTGTATGATATTTTAAGTAACTGTAGGTACGCACTATGGAAATAATTAGGATTATTTGTTGTGTTGAAGGGAGGTATGTCACTGAGGTATTGTGTGCAGCAGCATTCCCCGCGCCTGCAAGATGGATTAGCAGCTGAGTTAACAGATGCAATAAAGCTCTGCTGAAAATAGTTCACTGTTGTTAAGCGTAGGTGAAAGGGCTTTGGTTTGGGTATCAGAGAGTGTATTTTGACTGCTTGACAAGTTTGAAAAAAAAAAAAAAAAAAAAGAAAAAAAATCATTTCAATATTATAAGCTTTCTTTGTGAGTCTGGGGAATTTTTCTGTGCCATTAGAGTAATCAGTGAAAAACTGAAATGCACATTGATTAATAACCTAAGTGGAAGCACAGGGGAAACAAGTGGCTTTAACATTAATAAGGCAAATAAACCATTTATATAAAATGGTTGCTAATTGAGTGGGACATTAAATATGCTGCATGCTGGCACATGCTGCCTAATTGCGGTACTTCCATAACCCTACCAGTCAGCTTTGGGAGCCGGCTGTGCCTGAGAATGTCTTCTGGCTTAAAAACTCACGGGTGGCTGGAAAAAAGGGGGTACAGGTGGAGACGATGGTGGAATCCAGGACCAGGGCTCCTGTGGCTGTGACAGGGCTGGCATCCAAGTGCCTAGCTGGAGGGTGATGCTGGCCGTGGACCTCCATGGCGAGGACCTGGGTTTGGGTATGTGGCGGGCTCTGTCTCTTTTGGTGCTTTTTTGGGTTTGAGCTCCCGATGAGAATTGCAAATGTTTCGAGGATGGAAGGAGGGAAAGCTGACTCTGGTTGCGTGACGGTGGCGTTTAGGATGGGAAACGATTTGAAATGGGCTCTGTCATTTTGTGTCTGATGGTGGTAGATGCAGGGAGGAGGTTGAACAAAGCACGTCGCCTGGAAGCGTGCAGCTGAACTAGTGGTTTGGGCTGGAAATAGCACCGTGTGCTGGGCAGCATCATGGGAGGCAACAGCTCCAAGCGTCTCTGCCCCATCTCACCCGCTCTGACCAGAGGGTACCGGCAGCGCTGCATCGCTCGTAGCGCATGAACTTAGAAACTTCTGATTCTGCTGCCCTTTGTGGGCACATCGCCTCCCTTAGCAGGACCTTGGTGCTGGTTTGCATCTCTTCCCTACTGGCACGGCACCGTCGCCGCAGGAGGATTCTCCCCAGGTAAAAGAAAAACAAGTCCCGCAGCAGCACAGCTTCAAAGCGAGTGGAGAAGATTGACCACCCAGCAGAAAAGGAATACTGTGATGTAAGCCAGCAAGTAAAAATTCCAGTTTGCTGCTTCTGCCAGGCAAAAAGCATCCTTCCAAGCAGCGTGGGTGAGTGACACCATGGGAGGAGGCAGTAGGGTCGCTTTCTGTCCCTGCCCTTTGGTGTTTGCAGCTTGGTGTTGTTTCACCTGGAAATGTTTGTATGCTGAGAGGCTCTCTGCATCTCTGCAGTGCTCTTCCTTAGCAAATACCTAAAAGCTGCGTGAGGAGCGGTTAGGGTGAGCCAGCCTTGCCTTGGGAGCAGGGACTGTTGCGGCTGTGGGTCGTGCCCATAGCTCCTATGGGTCACGGCAGCACCGTTGCAGGTGGGCGAGAGCTCGCGGGCTGTTCCTGTTGGGTCTTAGCATCCCGTGCTCATTTTGTAGCCCAGAAAACCAGGCAGGTCTTCGGTATTGTGGGTAGAGTTAAAGGTGATGGGATCGGGTGGAGGGTTCGGGAGCCTCGTCTGCCTCGATGACTCTGCCGGAGTCGATCACAAGCTCAGGCTTTTCTTTCTTCTTCTCGCCCCTTGTTAACGTGGGGCCTGAGCAGCGGAGCCGTGCTCGGGGGTGTTGCTAGTGTTTCTTCTCATCTTTGTTGGGGGTTTGTAAAGCCTGGGTAGCATGTCAATTATATATGATGGGTGGAAGCCTAATATTCTGTGATAATTAGAAGGCAAGTCTAGTGTGAAATCGGATTAGAGCCCGACATTACAGTCCGGGATTCCTTTGGTAGCTGGTTGAGAGGAAGTCATAAAACTCTTTTAAAGACGCCGCAAGCCAATGTGTGCTTGAGAGAGGGGGCAGAGCACGAGGCTGAAATGGTGGCTAGGAAGGCGTGTGAGACATCCAGAAACAACATTTTGAAAAGGTCTTGGAAAATGGATTGGCGGAGGGAACTGCTCTTCAAGATCAGGGAGCCCCCGAGTTTGCGCTGCACACTTACTCATGCCATGAAAACTTGTTTTCCAACACATTGCAAAATAGTTACTCGATTTGGAAGAAACTCTGTGTGCCTGGAGCCTGCTAAATGTGGTGTTTCTGTAATGGCTTAAATAATCAGTTTGCAAGACTACCTTTCTGAGCACATTTCCTTGGATGTACAGATGGTAACATCGTGTACCATTGCATTTCTATCTTTAAACCGCCACCTCCGTTCCCCAGAGGTGTGCCCTCACCTAGCCACGGAGCAAACTTCTGTCATTTTTGGTCCATCATTCTCTCCCTGTATTCCCGTGTAATACAAAATAGAGAAAAAGTCGTGCTGCGACGAGCCATGGGAAAGATCTGCTGCAAATCCACAAGCTGCGGTGATGGTGGGGGGATGGAGGGTCCAGTCCTCTTCAATATATTCATCAATGACCTGCATGAAGGGGTGGAGTGTACCCTCAGCAAGTTTGCTGACGATACAAAACTGGGAGGGGTAGTTGACACACCAGAAGGCTGTGCCGCCATACAGTGAGACCTGGACAGGCTGGAGAGCTGGGCAGAGAGGAACCTGATGGAATTCAACAAGGGCAAGTGTAGGGTGCTGCACCTGGGGAGGAATAGCCCCATGGACCAGAACAGGTTGGGGCTGACCTGCTGGAGAGCAGCTCTGAGGAGAAAGACCTGGGAGTCCTGGTGGACAACAGGATGACCATGAGCCAGCAATGTGCCCTTGTGGCCAAAAAGGCCAATGGCATCCTGGGGGGCATCAGGAAGAGTGTGGCCAGCAGGTGGAGGGAGGTCATCCTGTCCCTCTGCTCTGCCCTGGTGAGGCCCCATCTGGAGCACTGGGTCCAGTTCTGGGCTCCCCAGTTCCAGAAGGACAGGGAACTGCTGGAGAGGGTCCAGCAGAGGGCTACAAAGATGATGAGGGGCCTGGAGCATCTCTCTTAGGAGGAAAGGCTGAGGGACTTGGGTCTGTTTAGTGTGGAGAAGAGAAGACTGAGGGGGGATCTGATCAATGCTTATAAATACTTCAAGGGTGTGTGTCAGGAGGACGGGGCCAGTCTTTTTTCAGTGGTGCCCAGGGACAGGACAAGAGGGAATGGGCACAAACTTGAATATAGGAAGTTCCACCTAAACATGAGGAGGAACTTCTTTCCTGTGAGGGTGGCAGAGCCCTGGAAGAGGCTGCCCAGGGAGGTGGTGGAGTCTCCTTCTCTGGAGACATTCAAACCCCTCCTGGACACGTTCCTGTGCGACCTGCTCTGGGTGGACCTGCTCTGGCAGGGGGTTGGACTAGATGATCTCCAGAGGTCCCTTCCAATCCCATAGCATTCTGTGGTTTGCATATGGGGTAGATGTTTGGAGTCGTCCTGTGCTACTTAAGCTCTTTTTGCCAGGCAGCCCCCCATGTGACGATTGTGCACCCTGCCAAGCCATTCAGTAAAAAGCTGAACTTGAAAGGAAGTCTGTGTTATATTTTTGCTGTGCTCACATGGTGATAAATTACAAAAGCTGCTGAGTCTTTAACACTGAACAGTAGATGAAGAGTTGCCTTCTACGGTCATTGTTTGATGAGTTTTAACTCGGGAAATAATTATTGCCGATTGTGTCCTTGACAGTGAGTGCACACCATGAGTGTTCTTTACATAACACACATAAACATTAGATCTCTGTTTTAGTGAGCCTAAATACTCGTGTTTTTCACTCCTTTTCCTCAGAGACTGCTAGTTGGAAAAGCAAATAGTGCTGTCTTTGGTCTTGGCTCTAGGTCAGTGTTGTCTGTGTCCGTAACCGGTCCGTGCTCACGTGGAGTGCTGGCAGCGGCTGCTTTCCAGGCTTCATCATTTTCACTCTCCCCTGCACGCCGTGGTTGTAGTGCTGTTGTGTTTTGAAGCTGTTGTCCACCGCTGCTGTGCTTCGAGGGGTCTGTCCGTGGAGGTGTAAGCAGTTCCCACCACCGTAGCCACTCGCCCAAGGGGCGTGTGATGGATCCAGGCGATGGGACAGTGGGACGTAGCCTTCTCTCCCTGCAAACTCAGGTGTGGGATGAGTCCTGTGGACGGATGCTGAGCGGACCAGCGCTGCTCGCTGATTTTAAAATGAGATTTCTCGCAAACCGTGTCAGTGCCTGTCGCTTTGCTCAAGTGAGGGTGTATTCTTAGGGATGCAGAGGTATTAAGGACAGCCCTCCCCCACAGGCAAACTGGGGCCCCAGTGCCTTCCAGTAACTTTCCATTGGTATCTCCCACTGTGGCATAAGAAAACTGCAAGAAAAGCAGCCTACAGCCCTAAACTCGGGGTAACACAGTGCATCCTTCTGTGATTAGCACTGAGTGGCCAGAGCTCCTCAGCTCCAGACAGAGCTAATTCTTGATCACAAGCCAAGACCACATAGTGCTGACATTACTGAGAAATATCTTCCATAATTAGATTGCTTGGTCATTCATTTTTGAATGTCTGAGTTGCATTTTGGAGCATAATTTCTTAACGATCAACCAAATGTGATCTGTGCAAGCCTGATTTAGTGTCAGTAGCGTTATCCTTGCTCAGCTTTGCACGTGTCCCAGGGATGCAAATCTGAGATGAGGGGGATCACAGATAAATGGTTTTGCTTTGTAGTATTAGGCAGGATGGTAACTTTAGTTTAATACTATAAATAGATATAAAACTGTTTCTTGTATTTGTGAAATACATTGGGCTTTTTTTTTTTTTTAAAACATTGTAAATAAATTAGTCGTCGTTAAAATTACTGTTTTAGGGCTCCCAGGGCATATGTGACAAATTCAGAAGTGTCTGCAAAGTGTAACTAGGAATAGACGTCCTGCTATCAGTAGGTTTGTGTTTGCCAAGTAGGGGAGAGGTTTACCCCTCTGACACAAAAGAATGGGAAGTATGTCAGTCGTAACCACCAAAGGCAGGCATGCATCATGGAAATGGTACTGGAACCACAAAGTGCATTTCAGGTAATATATTTCCAACATGCTCCCCTTCCATAAGAAATCGGGGGGGGGGGTGTGGGGGTGTGGAAGAAACTGTTTCAAGACTTTTGAAATTAAATTATTTTGACACTGGGAGACTAGCCGTCACTCTAGCTGTAATTATTGCTTTGCTGCTGTTTATTTGTTTTCTGTTGTGTCAAAGAGCCTTAGTCCTATATTGGAGCCAGAGCAAAGAGATTCAAAGTGAAATAAAGCGGCGGCACGTGGGCACTTTGTTGCTTTTTAATGCTGGCTAGTAAGGCAGGCTCATAGAGGAGTCCCCAGGCGTGCTCCGGGATGGATTTGGTGGGCAGGATCTGAAAATCCTGGGTGTGCATCTTCCTCTCTTTTAAACGACTTACCAAGCTAAACAGAGCTGCACCCCGTGGTGCTGCACCTCTCAGCGCCGTGTGTTTGCCGCTGGAGGTGCTCCTCTGAGATGGAAGGAAATAGAGTCCATGAAAAACAGATCTGTAAGGAGATAGCGAGCTTTTTCTGTGTTTTCTGGAGGCTGTGTCTAAGCGGTGCTGCTTCCCCTAACAGACTTTGAGCTTTCCATAACTCAAGAGTGGCAAATGGTCTTGTGCAATAAATCAGCTGTGGCAGAATTATCTGTTGGTCAAGGTCTCTCCATGATGCCAGGGAAAACAAACAAACCCTGTAGCGTAAGAGGAAGATAGATTTAGGAGGAGAGGTCCTTAGGAGTTATGCACGGAGAGATATAAAAATATTTATATCTTGTTTTAAAACGGTCCACAACTGTCTGAAAGGAGAGATACTGACATTTCTGTGCTAGGATGTCGTGCGAAGGGATGCGAAAGTTCAGTAGGTGGCCCAAAGATGTTGGTAGGCGATCGTGCAGGTGGCAGGCAGAGAGGCGACCGCTCGTGTCGGTCACGGGCAGGCTTGGTTTCGCACCGTGCAAAAATGGCTGGTGTTTTTCTCTTAAGCCCCCTTTTGGTGCTCTGGCAGGTGGGATGGCTCTGCAGTAAGCGCACAGTTGTGGAGAGCGTGTTTTCTGTGCAGGTCCTTTTCAGCTCTCGCCCTGAATCTCTGAACGGCGGTGGCGATTGGAGGTTGTTGGTGGCTTCCAGGGTAAGGAAGAGCCATCTTCTTCTCCATCTGCTTGAAGAGCCATTATATTCTCCATCTGCTTCCTCGGGGCGGAGGATAAGGTTTGGCAGCGGGGTGTGAAATGGGAGGGAAGGCAGCAGCTTACATGTAGGCTGTGTCTTTTAAAATACCATCTGACTTGGAAGGATGAGTTCCTCATCCTCACTGCTTGTTTGGATCATGTCTTCAGCGTTGACAAAAGATTTGCACAGTTTGCCCAAGTTTGAACCGCTTTAGCGTCAGCCCACCTGCCTGTGGTGGTGCGGCGTTGTGGGACCTGTTGGAGAAGCTGGAGCAGAGCGTTGCTATGCCAAGGGTTTATCTTGGCCCACAAAACTTGACAGCAGCATTTTACTGGTGATGCTAGAAGGGCAGATTCATCCTGCACTGCAGCAAGATGCTCTAAAAGCAAATTATATGGGGCCAGATCCCGTGCCCAAGTTGTCTGTGAAATTTTGAAATGGAGTTATGGTAGACACTGAAGCACTTCGTGATTCCTCTGACCAAGCCAGCTTGAGCCAGATGACTCTTAGGAGACATTTATCTTTCAGGGTGAAGGAAGAAAAATCTGTTTGAATTCTCCAAAAACAAACACCCAATTTTGCCCAGAATGGTGACAGAAAACTGCAAAATTAGGAGCTGGGAAATATAAAGCTTTTTCATGAGCTGTTGCATGAAACAAGTATACTTTAATATCGCTGATAGCTGTGTTTCTGAGGGAGATTACTTCTCCTATGATAATTGGAGGTGAAGAAAAAAGGATTTATCTGTACCAAAAGGACCATTGCCATTGACACTGTGATGTGTATTAGCTGAATGATCTGGAAGTAATTAAAATACTCAGCAAAAATTTCATGGAAGATATCATAGTATATACAGGTCAATTTGCTGGTTCTTCAAATTATACTGTGCAAGATGAGTATCTGTTTATTCCATTTATTAACAGAATAAATAAGAGGACTTTTTTTTTTTTTTAATGTTCTTGCAGAAAGACAAGCTGTGGTATTTACACGTGTTGCTATAAAGTTCCTCTACAGAATGAGGTTTTGGTGTGCCTGGTCCAGCGCTCAGAGCGAGAGGGGGTTCTCCTTGATGCTGTGGGTCCTCGCCCTCCCCACCTCACAAACTGACCTCTTTCCCCGTGCGTGGAGAATCCTTTTAACTTGGGACATTTTCTTCTCTGCTTTTCAGGTGACCACTTGAAAGTCTGCTCACAAGGCTACACATGCTGCTCTCAAGAGATGGAGGAGAAGTACAGTCAGCAGAGTAAACACGACTTCAGAAACGCCGTCGTGGAGCTTAGCAATCACCTACAAACCATGTTTAGTTCCCGATACAAGAAGTTTGATGGTAAGTGCAGAGACCTTGAACTTGCTCTCCTTGGGATAAAAGGTAAAAAAATCTCCATCTTGTTGTTCTCTGTACAGTGACTCTGCTCTGCCTCCCCCTTCACTGGGGAAATTCATGACTCATGGCTCAGAGGGCAGAGCATGCTGTGTTTTGCAATCCTGTGAGAGAAATATTTGCTGATTATAGCTGCTTGTTTCCCAAAGAGAGAGATCTTTCTTTCTGATTAATCTTTTTAAAAACCATTTTGCTCTTAATGTAAGATTGCAGTTAGCTTAGTTGGTACATCCCCACAGTGCGTGTAACTGTAATGTGCGTTAACTTGCAGCTCTGATCCACAAAAATGCTGATCTTTCCCAGTGTGTTGTTAACCAACAGGATTTGTATCCATCTCCCTTCGCCTTTGGGGCTCAGCAGATAAATACAGAGCTGCTTTCGTGCGGAGGGTTCAAGTGTGATGCAGGGTCAGCAGCAAAAGTCTCGCAAAAAGCAAGACCCAAGTCTCGGCTGATTTCCCATGGCTGGAGTGACAGTGCTGACTGCTGGCTGACAGGCAAATGGCTGCTCCCGGCATTGCCCCAGGATCCGCAGCCGTGTCCCGTCAGACTGGGTCTCCACAGGGCACACTTCGCTCGTGGGAGCTGCAGGGAGAAGGTCCCTCTGGAGGTAGCTGGGACATACCCTTCCAGCGTTGTCCATCTCGCAGCCAAGCGCCTTTCAAGAACACCTTGGGTACGTCCCTCTTGCAAACAGCTGAAGCCGATGCCTGGGTGTTGGGTGCAGCACCCACCATGAGTCTGAGTCCCATCTCTTGGGGGACCCTGCGGGTGCCTCGGTGCTCCCGGTCCTGGACATCCTCAGGAGGGAGGAGCAGGGCATCAAGCTTCTGCCTGGGTTGTCCTCATTGGCTGGGGGAACGAGGTGACACCCAGTTGCAGGTGGAAATATCTGAAGAGGCAGGTGGACTGGGTTGCTGAGACTGTTGTTCTCCTCATACATCATCATTGCTGTCTGGTAGCAGAGGGTGATTTCACTGTACAGCTCTGTGGTTTTTTTCTGGACTCTTCTCCCTTGTTCAGTCATTGGTTTGACATGGATTTTCTGCTAATATCCCAAAGTCTGGGCCTTCAGCCTCCCAGGGACCTCCTCTGCACTACTGCAGCAGGTAGCAGCTCCTTTCTTTCAAAAGGGATTGGAACTCAGGTGAGCGAAAAAGTCCCTGGATATGAAATTGCAGTGAGTCAAAGTGGAATTATGCAATCAGCCTGATAGCATCTAAATCTGCTAGCTAAATATTTCCCTCTTAACCTCTGTTGTCTCTACCTGCTGGTACACCAAAGGGGTGATAGAGGGAGAACCAAAGTGTCTAGACTTGCAAGTTATTAAATGCAGAACAAGGCACTTAATGAAATCCAGCCCATAGATAAGCCCTTTCAAAGAGACCAGAGGAACAGCATCTGCTTCACCTTAAATGAACGACGAGGCTTTTTGAAATGCTGCACTGAAAACAAAGAGCGTGCAGGGTTCACTGCGTTGGCATCCCTGAGGTGGTGCTAGGTGTGCCTGCCCCTTTGCAGGGTGAGAGATGGCTTGCAGGATGGCTGGGTGATATTAAGCCAAGCTGAGCTGGGTACCTGTCAAAGCACAAGGCTTCAAAACGGGGGAGTTTTGATAGGGAGCCCTGTACGAGCTGTTCTGTGGGTGTTGCACAGTTCTTCCGTCAGCCCCTCGCAGCGTGCCCGGTGCCGGTCTCATCCTGATCTTAGCCCTGGGAGCCCTTGACAGGCAAATCTGGAAGGGGATGCTGTGATCCTGTTTCTGGAAGCGGGATTTACTGTGCCCAACCTGTCCCTGGAGGGTGTTGCTCTGCCCTGTGCAGAACTAATGAAGGAGACTTAGCAGCCTCCTCAGCTTGTCCCACAGCCTAATGGCCCCGTCTTTGAGCGTTTGCTAATATCAGATCTCAGTCTTCATCTGCTGCAGACAGAGTTGATTTAGGGATTAATTTTTTTTTTTAATCTTACCTGGGGTAGAAGCAGAGATGAACTGATTACTATCCTCCATCATTTGCCTCTTAGAAGACTTATAATTATGACTGCTTCGCTCCCTCCAGCCCAGTCACCTGGAGGCTGAAGGCACCCCTTCTTCAGCCACGCTCTTGCCGGTGGCTGGGTCAGGTTGAAAAATGTCCCTTCTGAGCTCCTCAGACTCTTCTGCAAAAATTGTGGAGTGCAGTGCCTGGAGTGCAGTGGTAGTTGTGTTTGTTTAAGAGCCTGCTTTTGGGTGACTGTGATGGCTCGTTGTGGTGTGGTGTTACCTTCCTTTGGTCCTGGTGCTTGGTCATCAGGTCAACTGTGGTCAGTTCTGCCTTGCACTTTGGAGTTCTCCTTGTCCAGTGTTATTCTTGCCACGCTTCTTGATGTGATGTGCCCAAACTACAGGAAGGAGAAATGATCAAGACCCATATATTTGTCCTGACCTTTAAGGATGAGATTGGAAAAGCACGTGATCCCTTCCAGAGCTCTTCCTTCGCATGGGCCCGTGCTCTGATTTGAGGGTTTGCAGCTCTTTAGGGCAGCCTCGCGACTAGTAGCTAAATCCATTCTGATGAAAACAAAGCTGATGCAAAAGAGCTGTGCACCTTCCTCTCTTTAACAGTCATAGAATCGTTCAGGTTGGAAAAGACCCTTGGGATCATCGAGTCCAACCATCAACCCTACTCTACAAAGTTCTCCCCTACACCATATCCCCCAAGAAATCCTTGGTGCTACAGCTGTGCAGAGGGACTGAGCCGGTCACTGCAGAGAGCGAATTCACTTCACCTAAGTGGTCTCCCAGCTGGTGGAACAGATGCCCCTCGTGCAGGGTGACACGTCCCCGTGCTGCCCAGGGCCATTCCAGGGTGCAGCTCAAGCAGAAAACCGTGTCCTCCAGCTCTTTGGAGCTCTTTGGTGCGCGTTCCCTGGCTGCTAATCTCTCAGCCTTGACATTGGGGTCCAAGAGGAGAGGCAAAGCCGTGCTGCTGCCTCGGTTATACTCCAACTCCTCCTCCAACTGCTTGACCTTTCCCGCAGTTGCCGCTGCAAAAGGACAGTGGAAGCGGCAGCACGTCCCTTGGATGGTGCCCCGTGGCTCCTGTAGCCTTTGCATCAGCTGTTGCCAGAGCACTGTGTGTGCTGTTGGAACTCTTGCCAGAATTGCTCTGATCTGACACCAAAGCCGTACAGAAACGGATTATCTCCTCTTAATCGGGAGCAGGGAACAAGCTGCTGATTATCCGTCCCCAAAGGGCTGACCAGAAGTCATTCTGGCTCCTCGTGCGTAATGTGACAGCGTCAGGTCCTCCTGCGCGGGTTCGATTTGCAGATGCTGGGAGCAGACTGGAGCTTTGGAGTCCCATATCTTATACATCCTGTCTAAATATTTGCTTACAGTACAGCAATGTACGCTCCTGAGGGTCTCTCCTGTTGTAATTTAAACCACTAGCCCAATCCCAGTGTAGGAGTAAGGTATATATTTTCAGCAGTAAGGGAAATGCTTATTTAATAAAATAAAAAATACTTCGGGACTTGTCACGTTCCCCATTGCTAAATGTTTTTAAGGTGAAGATTTGCTGTTTTTTCTGGTGTACGTGATCTCAGGGCTTCATTGAGAAATGTGTGGATGAGATTCTCTGGCCACGTCAGCGTCTCTCTTTGTGACAGTGACAGCCATGGCAAAACCACAATGCTGTGCGTCTGCGATGATATCTCCTGTCATAGAAGCAGCTATAGCAGTCAGGACTTAAAGTGTGCCATCCCCCCCCCACCTTTTTTTCCTTTTTTTATTTTTTTTTTTTAAATCTCCTTTGTCGTGTCTCATCTTCACCAGTTAGTGCCCTCCCCCTTCCTCCCTCAGGGATTAATAGCATTAATAGGATTAATGGTGACATTAAGCCTGCGTAAACGCTCGGTCCAATTTATTAAACTCGAACTTTCACCTCTTTTGCCCTTAGAGACTGAAGTTTTCCACGCCGGGGGCTGTGCTGGCTGAGCAGCGCTTTTGGGAAATGGCTCAGCTGTTCTGAGGACCTGGAGCAGGGACAGGACATAGCACATAACTCTTCTGCAGCCTTTCCGCTATTCTCTTGCTTCCTAGATAAGAAGTTCTTTTTTTTTTTTTCTTATTAAAGGCACCTCCTGAGTTTCTTAGAGGATGTAAGCGCCTGCTGCTTCTTCTGCCCCTGCGTTTCACAAGGGCTTTTGCTGTTGCACTGGAACCAAGTCCTGTCCCTTTCTTCTGGGTGCTCTGGGTTCAGGGGGGGCGAACACGCTTCTGCAACCCTTGTCATTGGGGAATGCTACGTACAGAGATGAGCGCGAGGTGGCTTGTCCCCGGCCAGGCTGGCAGTAGGGTTGGTGTTTCCAGTGTTCCCAGTGCCCGAGCGACAGAAGGGTTTGTACTAAATGGTACTGTCTGAGATGGTGTCTGTCTCTCTCTATTAAATGCTGAGAACCCTGTTTTTTTCCAATTTGCTCCCCCTGACTTTTCCATTAGCATTTAAAATAAAACAAATGCAGAATGTGTAAACAAAACCCTTTTGGGGCAATGAGCGGAAAGAAACCAAGCCCCAGCAGCAGGAGCCAGCCAGGGGTCCCCAAGACCATGGAGCCCCCACCCCTCCCGCCATGGGGGCTGGAGGGGGACCCCTGTGCGTGGGCTCCGTGTTTGTGTTGCACAGAGCAGCCACAGCTTCTCACGTCCAGTTTCTCACGTAGCTGTAAAGTGGGATCATGCCATGCATCTTTGAAGCATCCATCCCAGGGTGCCCTTGATCTTCCAGCACCAGCTTTGTGTTACTCCTGGGTGCCCAAAGGCTAATTTACTTCTGATAACTGGCTCGTGGCTGAGTCCGAGTAGCTTGTCAGGTGGAGCATTTGCCAAATGTCTTCCAAACTCTGCTACAACTGTTGAAGAACCCCACTTGTAATCTCATTTCTTCATCTAGATTTCATTGTTCAGATAACCCTTAGTTTCCAGCCGTTGTCTCCAGGTAGGATTTAGGTGTGGGCACATGGCTGGAAAGTATTAATATCTGGGATTAAGACAGGATGGATGAGGGGAAGCTTGTGGTGGTTTCATCTCCGCTGCTCGGGGCAGTGCGGAGGCAAAGGGTGAAAGACGAGCCGGCGGGTGCCCAGCCCACCGCTCCTATAGTTAGAATTTGGCAGACCATCGGGGCGCTCTGCCTTACCGAAATAACTGCCCTTTGGGGACCTTCATCTCCCCTTAACTCTTTTATTGGAAGGTACCTGCAAAAGCAGAGACCTGGGGCCTCATCCTGCTCATGTGCCAGGTTCCCCCGTGCACCCCAGACCCTGGGGTTAGCCCTGGCTGCTGGCACGTTGGTCCCTGCTGGAGCCAGCTCTGGGTGCTGTGGCAGTAGAGACCTGGGAGTAGAGACCTGGTAGCCCTTTGATGCTTGCTGTGCTGGAGCCATGGGATGTTTGTGTTTCTGAATAAATCTGTGTGGTGGAGAGAGCTCTACCATTACAGCCCGTCCTCCGGCAAGCGCGATGGTGATGGCTGCATCGTTAACATAGTTTTTTGTCTGTCTGCTGCCACTCACGTCTAGATGAAGGCACTGCCTCATTCTACCCTCTCCAGAAAGGAATGGCAGTAAACCTCGTACCCACCAGGGCAGAAAATGGTGGGAACGTCCCTCACGTTTTGCAGAAGCAGCAGTTGCCTTCTGCTGAGAGCCAGTCCTTCAGACTTGGTTTCGGACCCATTCTTCCCCAGGGTAGAGATGGAGTGATTTAGGAGGAGAAGCAGAAGGGAGCAACCACCAACACACTTCCTTTAGAAAATCCCACTTGTGGGCTTTTGTTTGTGCTTTCCCACTCACTGCAGCAGCGCTGAAACAAATTCTCTGCTGTCCGTGCTGGGGAAGCTTGTTTATTCTTTGTTGTCTTTTAATGGGCTTCTCTCCATCTGGAGATTCTTAAGGAGGTACAAAAACCACTCTGATTTTTAGTCTTGTTTGTTGAGAAGGGTGATGCTTGTCTGACAGGGGCAGGAACTAGACCTCTGTTTTGGGAGGCTCAAGAAAGATCCTGGGGTCAAGTTGTCTCAGAAGGAGAAGATCTCAAAGCGGGGGGAGGCCCCTGCCCTGTAGGTGGGAGGTGGGAAAACGAGACTTTTGTAACTAGCAATGGGCAAAGCCACTTTCTGTACAGGAGGGATCAAACAGTCTTCTGGTGTCTTGGGTCCAAGCAGTTCTGCTTTTAAGATCACGGTAAACTGCTCTTAGGCTTTTGATTATTTTTTTCCGAAAGCACAGGTACGGGCACCAAGCTTTATACTCAGCTACAGGAAACGTGCCTGGTGCTCTCTGGTTACTAATTCCTGTCAACCAGTCAATAAGCTATTGTTTGTCTGGTTAAAATTAACTATCTCTTCCTCTTTCCTGCACAACGGAACCACCTCCCCACCCTGTGTGCGGGCTTGGATTGCTTGTGGAGTCCTGGGAGCTGCTCCCCTGGTGCTGTTTGAGTTGGTGGCATCTGGGGGTCTTGTGGTGGGCTTGGAGGTGTGATATTCCACCAGTGCAGAACTGGAGTTATTTTGTTAGCATTTAATGTACTGTCATGTCTTAGCATTCAGCCGTTGGCATGCTGGATGAACAGAGGAGATGGCCCTAGCTGGAAGAGCTCTTGAGGCAAATATAATGAGATGAGGGGAACTGAGGTAATGGCAACAAGAAAGCCATCCCTGTTGTTCAGCAGCATAGGTCCTCCTCAAGCTCTTCAACAACAGCCGTAGGAAAGGCGGCTTGGAAAAATACGTATGTGTGAAATACCTAGTGAGTGTCCCAGAAAGCTCCTCTGAATGGGGGTATGTGGCAGGCAACCTGAAGGAATTCCCTTTCAGATTTTGTGGGTGATGTTTGCTGTTCGGGATGTGTGGGTACCGAATGGGCCTGGGTCAGCAGGCTAAAGCTGCTGAGAAGTAATAGAGGTGTTTGAAAAGCTGGGTGAGCTTGAGGAATGGGGGGCAGTGAACATTAGCCATAGGGAGGGAGTGGAGGGAAGAAGACACGAAGTAGTGAGGGAGGTGTGTTGAGGAAGACTGCCGTTGGCTTGTGGTCACGAGGAGGAGGATGGAAGGACTGGGGATGAAGGATCTGCTGCTTGGGAAGGAGGCAGCGTGGGAGCAGCAGGAGAGACCCACTATAGCTGATCCAGTAGGGGATGTGATGGTTTCTGGAAATGGGGATGAGGGAGCTGCAAAGGTTGGGCTTGTCCTGCTGAGTGGGATGTGGCAAAGCGGGATGGACCAAGAGGGTTCAAGGGAATTTCTGCTGTCGCCGCTTTCCTAATGTGATGTGCTGCTGTTTGCTTCTTGAATCACAGACGGCCACCTCCATACTGTTTTTTTTCCCCCCTCCTTTGGTGCTTCTTATTCCTTTAAGGAGCTCAGTCTCAGTGTGATGGTGGTGAACTCGCGCTGTGTGTCCTTCCCTGCTCTTCTGGGATTCTGCCAGCCCCGGGCAGGCAGATGAAGATGATGTTCTTGGGCCCTCCAGAAACAAGAAGTTATAGAAATCCCTGGGTTTTGGTGGTGCTTTTTTCTCCTCTGAGGCTGCAGCCCAATTGTTGTTGTTGTCTTGAAACTTTTCACTAATCAAGCAAAGTTTGGGGCGATGTTGTTGTCCCTCCCAGCTCTCCAAGGTTCACATCTCGGGGCTGTTGCTGCGACACTGGCATGATTTAAGCCTGTACTTCTTCAGACTCCACGGAAGAGTTCTTCCTGTGTCAGTAAGTGCTAACACATGTTTGAAAACAGGACAGAGAAACAGCTTGTGGATTTGCCCTGCCCTTCCTGAGTTCATATTCAATAAATGTGTTAACACTATGTATTCATCGGTTTCTCAACACTTCTGGAAAAAGGTTGTTAAGCTATGGTTTGTTTTTCCCTGGTGGAAATTACAAATGCAGTATATGCAATAAAGGAAGTGAAGGCATATTAAAAATAATGAGGCACATTCAGAAAAAAAATAAAAATATCTCTTTTTCCTTTGGAGTAGGTGGCATGGCTACGGATGGCTGCACCCTCAAGGTGAAAAGAGCTGTGAAACATTCATCTCTTCCTTTTTTTTCCTCCAAATTCCTTTTATCTGTCTGGATTGAATTTGGCTTCGCATGGTAGGAGCAGCTGCAGGGTGGAGTTTGCATCCACAGATGCACCTCTACGAAGGCGCTGGGACGGTGCCGGCACCGGAGCCTTCGGGGCCACGGCTCGGGCAAGAGCGTCCGTCTGGGAATCCATCTCACTGTAGTGGACATTTTATGAGTAAACCATTTTATGAGAAAATATAATTAGTCTCTTTGTGGCAGTCTTCTCCTGTATGCACTAGAAAGCATAATTGTCTACACAGACAAGCAAATTAAAGGTTTCAGTAAGACAGACAGTCCTTAATTAATCATAATCTGGACAACATATTAAGAGTATACCCGAAAAGCTGGGTGGCAAATTATCTGAAACTAATTAATTGTGCCCATAAAAATTCAGCACATTCCCTCTGCATGCTTGAGCCTGGCTTTATTTGGTTTTTAGGGGGTGTTGAGGAATTGCATGTCTACCCAGTATCTGTTTGCATTTGTTAATTTGGAAAACTCAAACAGAACAAGACCAGCTGAAAACAGCTCTAAACCAAGCAAACCTGGTGCATGGGAAGTGTAGCACTCCTGGTGGCCTTTCGGAGCAGAAAGGTGCGTGGTAGCCTTTTCAAAGGTCTGCTCTTTGAAGGCCATCAGCACACCTGAACGTGGCCAACAGATGGGCCTCTGGAGAGCGCGTTGGCTCAACGGCTTTGTCGAGCTCTTGGATAAGACTCTCTGCCTTTTTTTGCACTGCAGTTCAGGTTTTGTCTGCTCTGAAAACCATGGATTCTTGGTGCTAAACCCCGGGTTGCTCGTGGTTTGACTCTTTGCAGATGCTGGAAGAGCAGCAAGCCGGGTGCCGTGGAGCTGTACTTCTCTCCAGGAAATCATTTTCTGAAATAAATGTGTTTCATTCTTAAAGATCAGGAAATTCAAGACAAAACTTTGCACTCTGCAGTGGTCGGCTGTGGGGTCAGCCCTGAGGTCTCCCCTGCCAGGGACATGGCGGGAGGGACAGAGGACACCGGTACTGGTGGTGGCAGGAGGCATCTCAGGCCAGGCAGTTTTGCTTCTGCTTCTGTCATCAGCATTTTAGGGAAATGCCAAACCTGCCTGTGGGTGAAGAGGAACGTGCCCTTTTGATGCGTTCATCTAATTTCCAGGAGCTGCCTTTGATTTAGGTAGGACTGTGCCCTGCAGCAGCAGGCTCTCCTCATCAAAAGCCCTCTTGTATGAAAATCCTACTTTTAATATATATCAAAATATTAGCACGAGGAATAGGAAAATGTTGCATCCCTTCTTATTTCAAAAAAAAAAAGATATTTTCAGATGAGACCTATGTATCCAAGATAAAAAAAAAATACTGGGTACGAAAATCCAAGGAAGGGGGTATGTTGTCCGGAGGTGGGATTTGCCCTGCGTCTTGCAGTGGGTGGAGTGATTGTGTTTCTTCGAGTACCTCCTGCATCTGCAATTGGGAATAAAGGTTGTTTTGAATTATTCTGGGAACTGATGTCATGTGGAAGCTCCTTGGGGAGGTGCGGTGCTCTCCTGCACTGGGTTACTGGGAGGGCTGGTCTGCCCTCCAGCTGCAAACAGGTAATACATCTTATTACCTGGAAAAAAGGAAATTGCCAAGTAACTATGGTTATCTTTCCCACTGTGCTCTTTTATGGAAAGGTTTGTTCAAAAGCAGATATTTCTTCCCCCCCCCCCGGACTCTTATTGCAGAAATACCAGATACGGCACATCCAGTCTTTCTACTGTTTCATGACATCTCTAGGCTTTCCCTGAGTGTTGGGCATTGAAATTCTACCCTGAAATTCAGACGTGTTAAAAGAATAAACAGAGCCCAGAGCTGTAGGTTGCCTGACTGCAGATTACTGCCTTTTCTGTCTCTAAAAGCTAATTGCATTGGAAGTGTCATCTTCCTTTGAGCTTCAAAGTCGGGAGTGTCCACAGGATTTATCTTGCAATCCAGACAAATTTTAAACTTTCTTCTTGGGGTTAGGAAAAAAGGTTTCGTGGCTCTGGTCCCACTGGGCAGCTGCCAGTACCCTTGTTCCTGCACTCGTCCTCCCAAGCATCACCCCGAGGGACAAGATAGATGGCTTTGCATCAGCAAGGTATAGATGAGATGGGTTGAAGCAGTAAAATGTAGCCTTGCTCCTGTATCACGGACCAGAGCTGGTTGAGCCCCGTGAGCCCAGCGCCTTGTCTGTCCTCTCCGTGTAGCCCAGGCATCTCTCCATGTTCTTCTGCTCTCGGGCAAGAGAACCAGGGAGACCTTCAAGCCATATGCAGCTCCCAGGGGGAAATTTGTGAAGCCCTTCCCGGCGCTGTGTGTGTGCTTATGCCTGTTTGTCCACAGAGGGACCAGCCCTTGTCCTGGGCACTTAAACAAGGTGACTGGGAGGGAAGAGAGAGCCTGCCATCCTTCTGGATAGCGGCATCTCGGGGAGCACCAGCAAAGTATGATTTGTCGGCTGTGAAAAATGTTTGCCTTTGACAGCTTTTCACAGGAAGGCTGTCAGAGTGATAATTTAATGAGTACAGATTGCTTGCAACACAGCTGTAAAACGTGCTTTTACAGTGCTGTAAAATAAGCAACCCAGGCCTTTGTGTGTTTGCTTTCTTTGAGAGCAAGTCAACTTCTCATACAAATGAAAGGTGGTCATTTATTTTACCCAGCAAACAGTCAAGACATAAGAGAGGAACTTGCCATTTTTCTTCTTGTAGTGGCAAGGTTAATGCTGGGTTATGTTGGTGTTTGCTAATCAGCTTGTTTCTGGGAAGGGGAGAATTAATATCTAATTAGATGTAGGGAGTTACTAGTCAGATTAGCATTTAAGTCATAAAAAGGAAAGGACTGGTGGGCTTTCTTCTCTTCGTTGCAGACATCTATGCCCATGGTTTGCGAAGAGAAAAGCTTAACCTTCCTTCCTGTCCCCAAGCTGGTTTCTTGACGGGGAGAGAGAAACTGAGGATGCCACGAGCTGGAGTAGAACCTAGCGATAGATCTCATTTAATCCCGCTGCTGACTGAGTTAGGAGCGCTGTGCGTTGCGTGGAGGAAGGTCCCATTGCTGGGTGCTCGCTGGCCCCTCAGCATCCTTCCTCCACACCTTGCCCCCACCCCAGTAGGCTCCAGGGGCCAGCGAGGCCACCCATGGGCCAAGCCACTGCCACCGGTCACCGGGCCATCCTGTTGGCATGGCACGGGGATGTGGGGGTGTGTGGCGGGGAGGCTCTGTGGGATTTGGGGCAGGAGGGTGGGTGGTGGACACACAGCCACCCCTGTCCTCCTCCCCTTCTTGTTTGGAAAGGGGCACTTGAGAAGGGGCCTGAGAAGACGCTGGCTGGGGCTCGAGCAGGGACGATGGCTTTGCACCTGCGTACTGCCTTCTCCAGCAGCAGTGTGTTGGGGTTTCAGAAGTGTCTGGGTTTGGTGGAAAGTTCTCATTTCCTTTATTTACCTTCCTTTTGGGCAAGGAAAAGCTGCTGGCTGGAAGACTGCAGGTACATAGGTATTTGCTGCTAATTAGGCTGCTTTTTTTTTTTACCCCCAGGATAATTAATGAGCATACCTGGTTCTAGCCCACATGAAAAATAGCTAAGAAATTTCATTCACTCTAAAGCCTGGATACAGTTTATTCAGCTTCCACGTTGGAGTGTAACCAATAAAAGGAGTTTGGGCAAGAGAATAAATTGGTTATGGTAATATGGATGTATTACTTGAGATAACTTTCCTGGCTTAAAACATTGCTTTGGATTCCTTTAGTCTAGTGGTTAGAAGTATTTAATGGATTTCCCATCAATATAATTTCAAAATCTAATTCCTTTTGAAGAGTTTCTTGATGCATCTGCCAGTTCTTGTGCCTGGCACAAAAGTATTTAAACGCACAACTTATTTGGTGGTACTAAAACGTCTGAGCAAAGGAAGGAAGTGAGCCTTCAAAATGATTAAGTGAATTAGAAATTAATATACACCAAACTAATCTCTATAGTATAAACTCAACAGAAAAAAATCTTCCTGGAGAGGAAATGCCAGTCATGGGAACAAAAGTGGAGGTTCCTGCTGATATTGGACAGAGGACATGTCGGGTGTTTGAAATCAATCTCTTCTTCCCTGGATCATTTCTCTCGTGCTCCTAAGGGGCTGCATTATATACAGCTATGTCAGGCCCTGAGCCCCATGACTTTGTTCGTCAGGAACTCGAAGAATGTTTCAGTTTTTCCAGAAAATGTTTTCTGTGTTAGGCTTTGTTTATACTGGAGCACTTTGAAGATGAAAATCTGAACTTCAGTATACTTGTAATACGTTTTAACAAGGTTTAAATTTACACTGGGCCAAAAATATTCTCTCCCATTCCCCCTTCTAACAACTTCTGGCCCTAAACATTATTCCTTTAAGGATTAAAAAACCACAGAGGCATGTTTTATTAAAAAATATTTATTGAATATGAGTCATAGAAAGGCAGAGGTCAGAATCTCCAATTGCTGGTGGCATGCATAAAATAACATGGTTCCTGGCGCACGTGGTGGTGGAGAGGCTGCACCCACACCCAGGGTGCCAGCATCCCCATGGTGGCTTGTCCTGGTGGCACCTACCCTTGCTTTCCTTATCTCCTTCACAAGGCAATGCAGCGTGGAGTTTTGTTCCAAAATGGCCCAAATGCAGTTGACTTAATGGACCCCTCCCCTGTTGTTTATTTTATTGTAGCTCATCTATACCAAATACCCAAGGCAAAGGTTTTGCGGTAGGGTGTCTTTGCTTGGGTGGACGTGCCAAGGCTTTGGTGGCACTGTCTTGGCAGGAGGAGTTCTTTAAACTGACCTGGCAGTCATACATCTGACATGCCAGACATCGTCAGATCAGCTCATTATTGGCACCAGAGACGTATGTGGCACTGCTGAGATGCGGTGCCTTCTCTGGCCCCGGGCTGTCTGGTGTGCTGGGAGGAGGAACCCAAGCGGGGGTTTGCTTTTTGAAAGCCATGAAACCCAAGGGTCCCTGTCCATCCTTTGCCATCTGAAAAAACCTCTTTTGTCGTTCTTGTGCCAAGTGTTTAGCCCTTGGATTTTGAGCAATGGATTTTGAGCAAATTCTGGCTTAATTGTGGTTTTTTGGTACTGCCACAAACATCTGAAGCCCCATCTGCAATCAAGAGCAATTAGGTAATTAGATACAGGCCCTGTCCTGAGAGCTAGCAAACTTGCAAGATGGGAGAGAAAGAACCTGTAGGTAGATTTTGGGGTTTGCTTTTTAAAATGTATTAAAAATTGTTAATTTTTGAGGCTTGTTTATAATCATTTCAGAAAATGAACTGACAAGAACTGAAAAGACCTATTTGTGCAAAATGTCTGTTTAAAAAAAAAAACCACCTTTTTTTTTTTTCTTACTTTTCTCTTTTCTTTTCTTACTCTTACTTTTTTTTTCTTACTTTTTCTTTCTTAAAGTCTTGCGCTTTGAAATTACTTCTTGTAAGAAGGCTGAACGGTAACATAAGAAATTGGCTTTTTTTTTTTTCTCTTCATTTTGCTGACTTTTGTCATGGTATTCAGATTTGCTTCAAAAGAGATTTCACTCATGCAAGTCTGTGGATCTGGAAAGAGGTTGAGGGGGAGTGTGCTTTATGAAGAGTAATCAAGAATTGTGAGATACGTAAATGGTTTGAAAATTTTTAGAGAGTCTTTTCTTTTTCCATTTCATTTGGGTGATGGTCTCAGTGCGCTGAATTTTCCAGTTAAGCAATGGCGGTGGTTGTAGCAGTGTGTGACCACACAACCCAATGCCTGTGTTTACCGTGTCTTCTCTATCTCTTTTCTAGAGTTCTTCAAAGAACTTCTTGAAAACGCTGAGAAGTCACTGAACGACATGTTCGTGCGGACGTATGGCCGTTTGTACATGCAGAACTCGGAGCTGTTCAAGGACCTCTTCGTGGAGCTAAAGCGGTACTATGTGGGTGGCAACGTCAACCTGGAGGAGATGCTCAACGAGTTCTGGGCGCGCTTGCTGGAGCGCATGTTCCGGTTGGTCAACCCCCAGTACCACTTCACAGATGAGTACCTCGAGTGTGTCAGCAAGTACACCGAGCAGCTGAAGCCCTTTGGGGACGTGCCGCGGAAGCTCAAGCTACAAGTGACACGAGCATTCGTGGCCGCCCGCACCTTCGCGCAGGGCCTCGCCGTTGCGAGGGACGTCGTGAGCAAAGTGTCAGCGGTGAGCTCCATCTTGCGATTAGTAACATGTCCCATGGACCCGTAATGGGTAGCGTCTTTCCCTGTTGTCCTCACTAGGTACCTAAAGGCGTTGGTGGTAGTTGAGTGCAGGTGGGACCAAACTCCATCTATGTAGGCTGTGCCGTTGTGTGGTAGAGTCACGTTCTGGAGATGCCGCCATCCAGTGCTGCGGCCTGACAGCAGGCATGTTTCCCGGGTTGATGCTATCCCCCAGGAACAGCAATGAGCAGGGAATTAAATGCCTTCTGTAGTGGAAATAACCATGTTTGCCTGTGTAATGGCCCTATCTTCTTAATATTGCCTTCAAATTACAGCGAGTCATGGATACTGTGGGTATCAATTATGGAGCAGCTGATGATTTGCTGCTAGCATGCGCAAACAGTACTTTCATGATAACAGTAATCTGGAGCCATATGCGCAGGGAAGGAGGCAGTTGTACCTGGTGCCACACACACAGCATGAGTTAGACCTCAGGACCTCAGATTTTTATGGTAAAGTCACTTTTTGCGGAGGTCAAACAGATGCAATGTGTTGGTCACTTAAATGTTTACTTCCCTCTTCTTATAAACCACTTTGGAGTGGTTTAACTGGGGTGACTTTTTTTTTAATGTGAAATTTGTCTTTAATTTAGTATGAGTTGTATGGTATAAAGAACAGGTGTATTTGATAATCCCCTTAAAGTGATTGTGTGAGATAACAAATATTAGTGATTTCCTTTTAACAAACTCGGCTCATTTCCTGTGGGCTATAGGAGATTTAGTGTAGTTGTTTAATTGGGCAGAGAGAGGTTTTCTTTCTCCCTGCCTGGTTATGGGGTAATAAAGCGCCAGGTTGAAAGGGCAGGCTGTAGTTTGAATCACCTTAAGTGCCAGGAAAGAAAAGAAAAAAAGAAAAGTATTAAACCAGAAAAGAATAGCTGTTCAGGTGCTCTTAGGAGCAGAATGCAATTTTGGAGGCAGCACAAGCAGTATTGTTAAGTGAGATAATCATTCAAATTGCCTTGACTTAAAGGGATAATATTGAAATACTGTCTCTCTGGAAAGGAAAAAAAATAAAATCTGCTTCCACGTTAATTTTTCTTGAAGAGAAATGAGATAGCGTGTGATAAGCCTGCATGTGTGCGATAGGGCAGAGAATATTAACAAGGGAAGAGTTGCCACGTTAATATGTTCAGGCTCCAGGAGCAAGTTGCAAGTTAGCGGTGGCAGGTTTAGGACCTTGGACACTCTGAGTCCCCATTTAATAGTGATGACTCTCGCCGGGGGACACATCTGGGTGCTGCGGGTTGAGGATGTGTGTTGTGGAGCTCCGTGGGTGACATGTGACGGTCCCTCTTCGGAGACCACAAATTCCTCCAGCCTCAGGGACACCGTCCTGTGGTGGAAAGGAGATGTGAGAGGGAGGGTCGGTGCTGGGTGAGGCCAAGTGTTGTGTCTCCATGTGGGGTCACTGGCAAAGCCTGCCGATCTCTTGGTTGGGGTTTCAAATTTGGTGACTCTTCTTTCTGGCTGTGTAGCATCGTGGTAGATACTGTGGTCAGAAAAAAAGGGAGGAGAAAGTGTTTTCACCGCTGGAGAGTGTGGATGGAGTATTCGGGTGGGAGGTCTGTTCGCTAAGCCCCAGCAGAGTTTTCGGGAATGTGCAATCACTTGATAGGCAGTAAACGTACATGGGTGAGGGATCGTGTTTATGCTCCATCTGCTCAGAATTCATCAAAACGTCTCCAGACTTGACACGGGACCATGAGGGCTACAGTCCCCGCATCTGTTACGAATCAAAGTCATGAACCCGAGGTGGCATCGTGATTTTTTTCTCTCTCCCTTTTGAAGATCCTCGAGTGTAGAGTTGCCTTCAACTCTAGAATTAATTGCTCAAGTGTGGAAGGTTACCCAGAGACCCACTCAACTGCAAAAATAGCTCACGCACCGTGGACAATCGCAGTCACCACACTTTCCTCTTCAGTTTCACAAGTTGCACTGGAAATTCTGCAACAGCTTGACTTTTTGAAGTGGCAGCCGAAGTCTCTGCTACTTGAATACCAAAGCTTTGGTGGCAGTGGTGGAAGGACTAATAGTCTTTTCTGTAATGTTTTAATCTCAGTCGGTAGAAATCTAACATCACGTTTCTGCAAGACACAATGTGAAATTCTATATGTGAGTTTAAAAGCTGCTGGTTTTCTGCCTGCTGCTTTGTGGTTGTGTTTGTGCGGTTGTTACATTACTTATAGATTAGCCTGGCTTTGCTGAGCTCTATATAATGACTCTATTGACTTTGCTTCCTTATTATTTTTACTCTGGAGTTGTAGTGGGATGGCTGCTTATACCAGGGATTAACTTGAGGGATATATCTTCTATTCTTTATGAAAAAAATGTCCAAAGTAATGCAAATTAGTTTTACTTTTAATGCATTTTGTAGCAGGCAAATTAAAAATGTTTAATTGAAAATCCTCAGGAGGAGAAATACGAACTAGGGCAAGACCCATCTGCTTTTTGCTTTCTTGGGGTGCTATCAGGAGAGCAAAGAGCGCTTTACAGTAGAACCACCTTGATGGCTTTTTAATGACCCTATATATTTTTTACATCTTCACTGGGGAGATGCGTTTAGGAAGGTATTGTCCTTGCATGAGTTTGGGACCAAAGGGGAGAAAGAAGAGAGAATATCGAAGAGCTGCAAGTATGCTTGATTTCTGTGCCAGAATGCTCGGAAATGACTTTTAATTCAGCTCAGAAGCCGTGTGCTGCTGCCCAGACACACAATGGAGAGAAACCACAGACTTCTAAAACCCGTAATTTTGATGCTCAAGTCTTCACCCTTCAAATTCCCTTTTTTGGACCCAAAAAGTACAAAATTTTCCAGCTCAGTCCTGAACAGCAGATCCGAGAAGAAAACCTAGAGTGCCGTTTCTGCCCTCTGGAGATGAGTCCTGTGCCTGAGGTGGGCTTCGAGGAGCTGGGGGCCTCCAGGGCTTCTCTCCGCTGCCGGCGGACGCCGGGTGCTTTCTCTGACCTTCTTGCCCTCACCTTCAGGAGACGGAAACTTGCCCATCCCCTAATCGCTTGTCAAGCACTCAAATCAGCCCAGTTAAATTGCTGCCAGCAGTGACATTTCCTGCCCCAGCCAGAGGTGGAAAAAAGGAGCAAATACAACCCAGAGCCCAGAGTGACCGAAAAAGGGTGAGAACCTACAACTGGGCAGTTCTCAAGCTGCAGAGATGTTCCCTTAATTAGTTACATGCGATTAAACCCGCAGCCCAGTCAAGGGTCATGACATCTTTGAGGGCAAAGTGCTTGTTGGGTGCACGTCAAGTCTAGCTGTGGGATGGAGGTCCCCGTCGTGGGGGGAGAAGAAGAAGAAGGTGAAGTCAAGGAGTGAGCCCCCTGAGAGCAGTTTGTAGGATCGGGAGGAGCCTGCTTGACCTGAGGTGAGGTCTGGCTGGAGGTCAGCAGTGGAGGGGCAGGAAGGATGAAGCGTGCAGCCACGCTACACCGAATCCCTGCATCTGTCTCCCCGCAGAGCTGCGGGTGGGGATGTGCAGAGGGGACCTCCTGCAGTTGCAGCGGTGGTGAGAGTGTTCTGCAGCCCCCCCAGGAGATTTATGCTGATGAACTGTTGTTTTGGAGCTCTTTTACCCCTTTTTCCTCTCGCCCTTCTGTCCAGTCATTTGAGGAACTGCTGGGAGCTCTGCAAGCTCCCAAATTGCCTCCCCCACAAGCATTTGCGTGCTGAAAGCCACACAAGATGCAGTTGCCATCAAAGCAGCTGAGCTGCTGGAAAGGCCCATCCAGCCCATCCTTGGGAACCCTGGGAAAGGCAGGAGCTTCAGAGTTGTATGCAAGAAATGGTGTTTAATTTGGAAGTACAGGTAGGATTCATGTGAAATGATGCACAGCTTCATGTGAGGAATACACCTACCTCCTCATCTGCTGTCCTCAAGAGATATGAACAGCCGAGAAGAAAGTGCTGGAGATGTTCGTGGTGGGGGGAGGAGGCTCAGCTTCCTTGGTGCTGAGGTTTCTTCTCTAATGAAGTGTGATGATAGCAGCCCAGGAAGGAACTTTCTTCAAACCCTTGATGGAAGAGAATTGCAGAGGGGGCAGGTGATTGCCTTCCCACAGCCACCCCAAGGCTGGAGCCAGAGCCCAGTGGCTTTTTAGCCCCTTTTGCTCTGTGTTGCCTCATCTCTAACGAGGCATGCATGGAGCACAAGTTGAAGCTCTGGACCTGCATAAACCAACGTACTGCTGGCCTGTGTGAGCTCCCTTCCCGCCAGCTGCATCCCCTGACCCGTGGCTCCTGCCCTTTTTGGCATGGATGCTGAATGTGGGCTTAGGAAAAGTGGTGATGAAATAAGAAAACAATGAATTAATAAGAATTAAGGCCTGTATTGTCAAAAACATCAGGGCACTGAGCTCTCATTTCAGTAAATGTCATGCCTCTCGTAATTGGAGAGAGCAAAGGTCACAGAATCACAGAATCACAGAATCTTAGTGGTTGGAAGGGACCTTTGAGATCATCGAGGTCCCCCTTTGTGCAGTCTTTGCCCTTGGTTTGACTGAAGGGGAATGGGACCTTAATCTTTCTTCAGGAAGAAGTTCTTGTTCCTTGGAGCCCCTTCCAGTCCCTAAAGGGGCTCCAGGAAAGCTGGGGAGGGACTCTTGATGGGGGAGGGGAGCCACAGGACGAGGGGGAAGGGTTTGACACTGAAAGAGGGGAGATTGAGATGAGATGTGGGGAAGAACTTCTTTGCTGTGAGGGTGGTGAGACCCTGGCCCAGGGTGCCCAGAGAAGCTGTGGCTGCCCCATCCCTGGAGGGGTTCAAGGCCAGGTTGGAGGGGGCTTTGAGCAACCTGGTCTGGTGGGAGGTGTCCCTGTCCAGGGCAGAGGGTGGCACTGGATGGTCTTTAAGGTCCCTTCCAACCCAAACCATTCTATGATTCCTATATCCAACAACGCTGGGCAGGCTTCGGGCAAGAGCAAACCCTCCCAGGGAGGTGACAGAAATGAAATGCGTTCCTTGCGTG
This sequence comes from Numenius arquata, assembly GCF_964106895.1. Classification (NCBI taxonomy): domain Eukaryota; kingdom Metazoa; phylum Chordata; class Aves; order Charadriiformes; family Scolopacidae; genus Numenius; species Numenius arquata. The sequence continues at coordinate 22,942,419 of NC_133580.1, read as the reverse complement.
CATTGAGAGGAGATGGGGGGCAGATGCTGCTGCTTCATGGGCAACTGAAAACTGGCCAGAAGAGCCAAGGAGACCTTTTTGTGCTGCAGAGGGACCTCCAAAAAAGCAGTGCTGTCCAGGCAGCTAGTTGCAAGCCATGGGGCCAGACTGAGGGGCTGCCGTGCACAAGGACGTTGGCTTCCACGTGCCAAGGGCAAACATCAATGCAGAAAACAATACCAAGCACTTCTCCACATCAAAGATGACCCTGAGAAGACCTGCCAAGAATGTGACTGCATCTGCCTCCGCTCCAGCCATCTGAGGGTCTGTGTTTAGGCGTAGCCTTCAAAGCATGCTTGAGCGGCAGTCGTGGCGGATTTAACGTGCTGGGAGCGCACGTGGATGCGGCTGCAGGTTTGGAGCTGATGGCATCACGCAGGAGACTTTCAGTCCACTGGGTTGTTGTTTTGTTTTGTTTTCCCCTTTTTCTTCCTTTGTTTCTCCCCACACTGTGGTTCTGCTGCTAATGTTGAAAACAATGCAAGGGATAACTTAAGGAAGTTCTTTGGGTGTAGCTGCCAAGATAAATGTTCTCGCTGTTTTGCTCATTAAAGCAAACAGAATGCTCCTAATTACCTGCTGTGTCTCTGGGTCGGGGAGAGGCAGGTGCTTTGGATAACAAGCTTTGTTGGAAAGGGGCATTGGTCCTGAGGACACCAAGAGCAGGAGATGCTGACCCTGGTGTTGCTCCATAAGTGGCCTGTGGAAAAGGTGTCTGCTTGGCACCCTGAGGTCCCCTCTGCCCCGTGTGGGTGCCAGTGTGGAGACAAGCACACGGTGCCTCCCTTTGGACACATTAATGTTAAGTCCAAGCAGGTTGAGTGACTGGTGGTGTGATTCCCAGCTCTGGCGTTCCTCTCTGGCAGTGTCACATCTAGTGGGGGGTGGAAAGCAAGCTACAAGTCGGGAATCAAGCGTAAATGCATTCTTGAACTTTTCCTCGCACAAGATGGTGCTGGGGCAGACATCGCCGGGGTAGGGAACACTGATGAGGCACGGAGTCCTGCGGTTCCCAAGTATCGCTCCTAAATATGCTCCCTTGTGCAGGACCTCGGGGGCCCGAATCTGTGGTTGAAGCAGATGCTTTCTAAATTATTCATCTGCTAGCACTGGGCCAGCAGAATTGGTTAAATGCATAGTTAATTCCAAAACACTTTCATTAGAATATTTGGGGTGGAGAAGCAAACCAAGAACCGCGTCTGGACCGGCATGTGCCAAGATGATGCTCTTGCACAACAGAGGGAAGGAAAAACTGATGCAAGTAAGGTTGTGCCAGTCCCAAAACTCGATGGCACTTCACTTGTCCAAATTGGCTGCTCACCTGGAGCATCCCACAGCCCTTTAGTTACCTTTGGAGTTAGTTTGTGAAGTCATGAAATCATCTTTCTGTGTCACTGAGAAGTTATTCCTTCAGTCTTCCTTATCCAGTATTGCCTTAACTCAGTTATTTTGCGAAGAAAACACAGTATAAATCAAAAGTAATTTCAGTGCATTAATTTTCAAATTGTTGGATTTTTCTGTTTTCAGGTGGCTGTGCTGCTGGCATGGCAACGCTGCTGTTGTGCAAGCTTGGAAAATAAGAAAGCCCGAGTTATCAGTGTTATTATAAATAGTTATTAAAGCTGACAGGATTTAAAATGTTGTTATTAACATTCTTAATGTTAACTTGAGGGTAGAATGAGAGAATAAAATGTGGCTCTGGCTGTCTGGTGGCTGTTGGGAGCTCCCTGCAGGATTGTCCATGGTTGGAGCTCTGTCGTCCTTCCTCAGCTATTCCTTGCCTTGAGAAGGAGGGGGAAAAAGAAACCAGTTGCTTCTCTGAACTTTATCTGCTTGCACAGATTGGTTTTTCTTGAGTTTTGGTGGGTTTTGTGGTGGGCTGTGGTTTTTGTTGAGTTTTGGTGGGTTTTGTGGTGGGCTGTTAACAAGAAGGCATTTCACTTGGTAGGTGTGGGCTTTAATGGTGACGTTTCTACCAGATGTATGCGTCCAGCTGCAATTGCCAACAAGTTGGAAAAGGCGAAGGACGTAGGGCAAACTGTTTCCCTTATGTGAGACTCTGAAAAGGGGTGGATATGACAAGGTACCAACAAAAAACAGATTTTGTTTTACCAAGAGCATGTCGTTTTGCAAGAACATGGTTGAACCTTCACCGGTCAATGTAAGTTGGGGGGGGGGGGAACATCTCAACAAATATGATACGACACGTTTGAATTAAGCATGGAATTGTTTGCTTTTCACTTAATTTTTGTGAATTGTGTGCAAATCTGTATTTTTAAGGAGCAAGTTCGATACAAATGTGAAGATTGGTGCCAAAACACATCTGTTAGCAGCTTTTAATCTTCAGGTTTGACAAAGCGTATAGACATGGACAAATTGTAATTTACATGATGAAACCGCAGGGTGATGGATTGCTGCAGTGGTGTGGAACGTCACGGAAAGGAAATAAATTTCACAAGATAAAAGGAAGGGGTTGGAGTGCATTTACTCCTATTATAAGTTTTTACAGGGTATGTGCACTACAATGTACTACTACCTGGGTTCAAATCTACTAGAGTAAATCCTCTTCAGCAAATAAAGCTTTCTTTGCAACTCTGCTTTATTAGAAAGGAGATTATTTGGTTTTGAGGGTCATTCTAGAGTAGAGTTTGAATGAACTTGAGTTGCTTTCCAAGATAAACACAACCCCAGAACAAAGCATATCTGGGTTTACTGTTACATACAATGGTGTTTTAAGAGCTTGCACCTGGCGTGGCAGAGCGAACATTAAAAGCTTGTGAAGAATTGCCAGGGCAACATATGGCACAGCCCACGGACAGATCCAGAATTGGTCTGGACCGGCTACGGGCCCCTTGCCAGGGCTGGAGGGTCTCGTTGCAGTGATCTGCAGCAGTTAAGCATTCATCACTGTTGTAACGAGATGTAATTGCTCATACTCTTACCCGGAAAGTCTCGGAGCCGATCTCTGCTTGCGCCTTCCTGTTGCTTTCTGACACCATAAAATGCCAGATTCAGGACTTAACGATAAATTTCCCCTTTGCCTTCCTCTTCACCTGCAATGACACGGCACACTAACAGCGGTCGCTGCAGGCTGGGCTTTGGCTTTTCATCGCCCTGTTTGCTCACCCCTGTGTCGAGCTCAGAGCCACAAACCTATGTGTAGGGAAGGAAGCAAAACCCCATTTGCTTTTAAAATCATCCCGGGCCTTTGTTCAGAAGGACCTAATCCCGGTGACCGTCCCACGTCGTTCCGCCATGAAACACGGGAAAGCGGCTTCGGTTTCCCCTGCATCTGCCGGGATTCATAAAGATCAAGCGCCCCTATGAAATATCAACACGGGGCGGATGCTGCGGGGTTGCAGCCGGGAACTGAATATGGGAAGGTGCCTCCCAGGTCACGGGTGATTTTTTTTTGCAGCACCCTTTCCTAAAGCTGCAGCTTTGCACGGTAGAGTTGGGGGAGTCTCTTTGCTCCTTGTCCCGCTTCAAACTGCTCTAGCACCTGGCTGGTGCCAACCTCTCCCTAATTTTCTTCTTGAGAAGGTTGCAGAGAGCTTCTTTGAGGAGCAGCAATGCTGGGGTGGCCGGGATCTGCTGATAAGCCTCAGGACTAGGCATGGAGGTGCTGGCACCTACCACCAAGTGTCATGGGAGGAGATTTTTATCAGAGAAACAACTAAACTCCTAAACTGGGACACCCTTCAGAGCTCTGCCTCTTAGTGTGAGATGTTGTTTAGTTCCCTCTTCTATCCCCCTGCAACTCTTTGGTTATGCAAGGACTGCACCATCTGGATGGCAGATGATACCTTTACATTTGTCTGTTTTCAGTTTTCCTACTATAAATCATCAGATTTAGCTGGTTTCTGTTGCTTGAGCTCTTCCCAGTGTTTGAACTAGCTCTGCTTTAAAGCCAGGCTGCCCCGATAGGGAGCTTTCTGCTGGGTCTCCCGCTCCCGCTGCGCCTCCCAAATATATATAGATTTATGTGTGTATATGTGCTCTGAAGCCTCTGAATCAGATTCCCCCACCACCGCAAACAGCTTTCTACATCGAGTCTCCCTTTGCTCAGCCAGGCAGGCTCCTTGCAGGCAAAAGAGGGGTGAAGTGATGTCTGAATGAACGTTGCTGGCCAGCCGACATCCAGCACTGAGCTCCATCAGCTGCAGAAAATTCTCCTTCTGTCTTTCTAAGCAGTTTTCTTGCCTACTGAAGAGAAACTGTGGTCTTTCTGGAGTTGTCGGAAGCACAATCTTTATCCGTCACCTCTTTTCATAAGAAAAGAGGGTTTAAAAATCTACTGATGTCATTAGCAAAGCCAGCCTGATTGTGTAGTGAGATTGGGTTTTTTGTTGTTTTCTGGTTTGATTTTGTTAAAATCAAAATCCCTCCTAGTTTGATGTGCTGCCAACTAGTTTTTGCACCAGAAGATCGTGTTCAGTTTCTCCATAGCCCTCATGCTGAGATGGGCTTTGCAGTAGTAAGGTCCTCAGTGTCTGTGTGGTCCCAGGTCTTCCTCACATATGGTCAGCTCTATTCGGTTCTGTCCTTCTCTCTGCCTTGAAGTCGGTTTCCAGACCTCCAGGAGATGAGATGTGGAGGCCATCCGCATCCAGCCATTTGTACTGAATGACTTCTCTCTTCCTCGGGGCTGTGTGTGTCTCTCCTCCTTCAGCATGATCTTGGACCATAACCTATTTAGAGGTTATCATCTACTACCTGTGCCCCCAAAAGTCTCATGTATTTAGAAATTAATATGAACTGCAAAAGGAGTATCTCCCTAGATGCCTTACAAGAAGTCTCAAGCGCACTGCTTAAAACACCAGAGACCGCTTCTATTTTGTCAGCATATGTCTGATCACATCTTAGTTTTCCATTTTCATGTGTGGCTAATTAACACTTAAACTTGCTCTTGAGGGAGCTTCTCTGTTTAGTGCTTTAGACCCACCACGTGGTCAGCACTAGTATGTGGTGCTGGAGCTAATGCTCCTCAGACCGGCTGGGTGGAAATGGTTTCAATGAACGTTTTGAAGCCAGGCCAGAGAGTGAATCAAACATGAATGACCATGAGTCACTTTGGAAAACAGCCCTGTCGAGGGCTCAGAGGGTGACATGCCTGCTGCAGATAGCTCCACTTGCATGCCCAGAGGTTGCACATTGCCTTCGAGAGTCCTCCTGGCTTGTCCTCAGCCACGTGGCTGTCGCTGCCACCTCCTTCGGGTGTGGGGAACGGCCTTATTTAGTTTGATGAGTGCTGAGTGTAAATGAACCTGGGTGTCTGTCACAGGAATGCTGCGTTGCAGGAGTTGAATGTAAGATAACGGAGCTGCTATCTCTGCTGGAGAGCCCTGGTGGGCGATTGTCCAGGAGGGAGGAGGGCACGCTGCCAGCGGGTTTGGTACGGGGATGGCAGCAGGCCATCCCATCTCGTCTTCTTTTTCCCAAGAAATCCCAGCACCATCTTCAGCAGGGCTTGGATAGTGCAGCCCCACGTTATGCCTTTTGCTCAGTCACTTTTTACTGCCTTCCCTGCACTTGAGTGCTGCGTGTCCCCCGGGGTGCCTGTCCCTGGACCCCAGGGAGGAGTCCCGCAATACACAAAGCGTGCTGCGGTCCAGAGGGTGTTTTGCAGAGGTGGGAGCTGGCCGTGCCTCCAGGAGTGGCCGGTGCTCCCAAGGAGGTGAGCCAAACCCCTTCATCTGCATCCCACATCCCTGGACCCTGAAAGCAGGAAGCTTGGAGCACCTGGTGGTGGCTGACCCTGTTGCATCTCCTCTGCTTTCACCCACCGGTGGGTTTTTTTGCTTTAGTGACCGAGGGCTAATTTTCTTCTCCTTTCTCCTTTTTTTATAGGTGAATCCCACACCGCAGGGTACGCAAGCGCTGCTGAAAATGATGTACTGCCCACACTGCCGAGGGCTGGTGTCGGTGAAGCCCTGCTACAACTACTGCTTTAACGTCATGAGGGGCTGCTTGGCCAACCAAGGGGACTTGGACGCCGAGTGGAACATCTTTATGGGTACAACAATATGGGTTAAAACTACATGAGAGTATACGCTGATGTTTTGTCCCACACCTAAATGGCTTTAATAAGTGGCTGTGCTGAGCTGTAGCAGGTTTTTTAGGTTATTTTTCCTTCCACACCTCTGTATACAGAACTCCTTTTGCAGTTCATATTAATTTCTAAATACATGAGACTTTTGCTGTCCCAGTGACCTCTGTTGCAGCAAGATTTAGCAGCAAGGCTCAACAGAATTGGCGATGCATCTTGTTTTGGGGGCACAGGTAGTAGATAATGTTAAATGTTTTCATTTGTGCTCCTTTTCCAGGAGCTTTGATTTATCTGTGAGCGAGCATCCTTTGGGAGCAGTCGCTTCACTCCAGTTAATGTGTGATGAAGTGCACATGTGATGTATCTGCCGCTACTGACAAGGCTGCCGTGCTCTTCCCATCCCACTTGTGGGGAAGGAAAAAAAAAAAAAGCTGTTAGAAAGAAAAGATTTCCCTTTCATTAAGCTGCGAGATTAAAAAAAAAAAAGGGAAATTGCTGATAATTGGCATTTCGGGCTAGATTTAAATCTTAGACTTTGTTTTCCCATGTTTTGTGCACTGGCTTTTCACTTTGCTGCCCGTGCCAACTGGATGTGTGCAGGGTATTATTTTCAGAAGGCTTTTTTTTTTTTTTGGCCTGGGTCTTCCATATAGGGAGTTAAATGTGACACTGAATTGGGTTTCCAAGTCATTCTCTGGGAGGCTGACACCACCATCCCCCCTCCCCCCCCCCCCCAATTCCTCCCAGCTGTCTTTCTCATGAGAATATTAAGTATTTCAGCTACAATTGTTGCTGAAATAGCTCAAAGCCAGGAGACTTGCAAACATCTAGTCCAAGTAGAAAAGAGGAATCCCATGAAAGGGAAGGGCATAATGCCAGAAAACAGACAAAAGCACAAGCAGCTAATTGCTGTAGGTGGTATGCAGCTAAAAACGAACCTCGGGGGAAGCCAGTGAGCCTGTCACACCAGACTGATCGGGGACTGCATATGATAATTAAGATTATTAAACAAGGCAAAATAAATAAATGTGATTCCAGGTAGGAAGCAAAGCTTTCTTCTTGCAGTGCTTCCTGCCCAAGGGGGCTTCTTGCCCACTCATTACTTAAGTACGGTATTAGGCTTTGTTACATTTATTGGCAGTATTTGGTTGGTTAATTCTTGCAGTGGAGTACGGGTACTGAAGACCCGTACCTGTGCCTGTGCTTTCTTTAGGCAGTTTAATAACTGAACAGGTGCTGGTTATGTTGCAGATTTTGTTTTCCATCTCTATTTGCCACTTGAGGCAAATTAAATACAATCAATCTGGTGTTTGGGGCAGGGCATGCATCACAAATGTCCTACATGTGTGTTTAAAGGTTTAAATAAATAAAAAAACCCCACCCCACAACAACAACAAACCCACCTGCATGTACTCAGTGCTATTTTGTGTCACAGGTTTGAATACTAAGTTATGATAATGATTTGTTACATGTCTAAAACAGATTTTTGAACCCAGTGAAATAATTTAAAGATAGTTAAATGGGAGAGCTTGCAATAAATGCTGCAAGTATATCTGAATGTGGGTGCGTGTGCGTATAAAATACGCATGCCCATGTGTCAGCAGGTCTGTATGGAAGTCGCTTGCATAAAGCTTTTCCAAGCTGTGATGTAAAGTTTGTAGGTTTTTTGAGACAAAAAGACTTGATACTTCCTTACTTCTGAAAAGAACCAGTTAAAGTTGTGGTGTATGAAATAATGACCCAATTGTACTCTTTTCTTCTGTTTAACTACCTTTAAATTATTTCACCCTTTATTCCTGCTACAGTTGTACACCAATGAGACAAGGGTATACTTTGTTTCAGACAAGCTATTGGGGGGCAAGAGGGGGGTTATTGGAGCTTTCCTGGACGAACAGTGTTAATCTCCAGTGCCTTTTCATGATTTTTTTTTTTTTTTTTTTTTTTTTTCCCCACAAAGGTTTACTCTGCTCAAGGATGTTGAATTCAGGCCCCATATACATATATACGTATCTGGAGTACTACTTTGTGTGCAAAGGATTTTTTTTTTTTCCCTTGAAAAAAAAAAAAAGAAGAAAAAGATTGTTGTTAATGAATGGTCAAGGTCTTCCCCCTCCTTCCCTCCCCTTTTAAATCAGATCTTGGGGTTAAGACTGAGAACTGCCTTTTGTTCTTCAAGTCAGACAGTGAGGCTGAAGATGTGGGTTTCTGATTATTGGTGGCACAATGTGAAAGAATCGCTTTCCTTCATGAGAGCGAGGTGCTTTGTCGCCAAGGATTGTCTCAATGCCAGTAGCAAGGACAAATGTATGCAGGAGGAAAAGGGTCTTTAAGGGATGGAGCTATATGGTGTGGGTTGGGGTGGTTCACACACACACACCCCCTGCCAAAAATCCATTTCTATCTTCCCATCCCATGGAGGAGTGACAGTCTTTGTCACCCTGTGTGTTTGTAATAAATGGCCAGGGTACATTTTTCACTCTGCCACTCTGCCAGACTTTTTTTTCTTTTTTTTTTTTTTTTTTTTTTGTGGAGCAGATCTGAGCCACCTCACCGTGGCTTATAAATATCAATTATATTGCACCGGGGCTGGGGCAAAATAAGTGATATTTATAATCAGCTCCTCTCTCCCAGTAATGGAGCATCTTTTTGGGAGGCAAGTTGAGCTGAAGCTTCATTTCTGGTGTTGTTGCAGCATGCCTCCCTTCCTGAACCCCAGCCAACCTTATTCTGACCCAACGTGGCTGCCAGGGGGGATTGCCGCTCGCCACCACTGCTGGTGGGGACACCAGCCAGCTCCTGGTGGGAGGTAAAAGCTTGCAGGATGCCCCCCAAAATCAAAACTGTGGATGATTTAAAGGCCCCCACCCCACCTTCTTTTTAAATTTTTTTTTCCATTTTTAGTGAAAGTTTATTTCATTTAGCAGTCCTTGCCAGCATCCATCCCAGCTCCTGAAGAGCTCCAGTTGAATATGTTCTCCAAGGGCAATTATTACTTCCCTTATCTTTTCTTGCCAGCTTTGGCAGCTCTGCTGGAGGCCGAATGCATTTTCTCTATCGGCAGTCAAAGCGGAGGCTGCATTCCTGGGCTGTGATACATGGAACGCCATGGCACCCCCGCTAACAAAGGACCCAATTCGCTCTACATTCCCATGGTCTTGTGGATGGCCTGCCCGGCTCAAAGTTTACAAAGACGCCAAACAGCCAGAAGAATTGGGGTTTATGTTTCCTTTCAGTCTTTCACAAACACTTTATTGATCTGCGGCCTTTCCTGGCCACTCGGAGAATTAAGTAGTTGCAAAATGGAATGATTTTTCTTTCTTTTTTTTTTTTTATTTTTTTTTTAACTATACATTTTGTGTGTTTTATTATCTGTCTATTCATAATATTTTTATTTGAAATGAGCGGCTTCCTGCAAACTGAGCTGGGATGTTCTTTATGTGCGTGAAAAAACCCCAAAAGCTTTGACAATGATGAACACATTTAAGTTGTGCTCCACTTGTTTACAAAAGTCTCCATTTGGTAGCACATCAAAAGCATTTTTCTCCCTCCGGCACAATGGTATATTCATGCTAGCAGTCATTACTCAGAGATTTGAAGCATCACTTTATTGGAGCCCACCACAAAACAGTCTAAGGCTCTTTGTTTCATTTGTTATTACCTTCTTTTTTGTCTTTTTTTTTGTCTGTCTTTTTTTTTTTTTTTGATGCGTTCAGTTCAGACCTGTTTGTAGTCCCTGATGGCTAAATTCCAGCCGTGCCCTGCAGCAGCTCGGTTACTGATGCTGGTGGAGTGTGCCTGCTGGGCAAGGGGCTTTCCTGGGGGCTCCAGCTCACTCCCTAAAAGCCGGCACCTTGGCGGAGCTGCGGGAGTCCCAGCTGACGTGTGTTTTAGGATGGGTTGATCGACTGATAGACCTTTAACTAACACCCAGCAAAGCTTCGGAATATTGAGTTCTCCTTAAAAAGTGGATTTCCAGGCTAGGAAGACATCTGCAGTTCATTTGGGTGTTTGGCTGTTGGACTACTATTATTATTAATAATAATTAAAATAATAATAAAATCAATAATAACAATAATAATAATTTAAATACGCAAGTAGCCTAACTGTATATTTGTCATCAGTTTGTGAGTTTTTTATTGTAGTTTAACATGACTTGGGACTTAACAGGCACTAAGGCAGAGCTATTACTAAATTGTTCAGTATATGTGGTATATCTTTATAGGGCTTTAACAGGTAGCTGGAATCCACAGAAGTTTTCTGCTTGTTCAAAGTACCTCTTGTGCTTAGGAGGAGGATGAATGTCAAGAGAAACACTTTTCAAGAGAAATTAATAGACTGACTGTGAAACACCCATTTCTCCTTAATGGAAGGGAACAGGCGTATCCTTGGGAGCAGGGAGGAGCTCCTCAGGAGAGGGTTTTCCTTGGGGCCGGAGCAGCCGTTGTGCCCTGACCTCCCACCTCGTGCTAGGAAAAATTGAAGAATGAAATGCAACTGGGAGGTGATGAGTTTGTGGCAGAGCATCACAAAGTGACACAGAAGAGGAGGCCAGCAAACAGGGTGCTCCAGGGAGGGACTGCAGGGAAAACTAACGTTAATTAAAGATTGCAATGGGTGAGAAGAGATGAGCGCTTGGCACCTGGAGGCACCATCCAGGGGAGACCCAGCGAGAGGCCTGAAATGCAATGCAGGGCGAAAGCCTTAACGCCAGTAATAATTCCCCAGAGGAAGCAATGGCAGTTTGGTGGCTGCTGTGTTTAATGATGTATTTGATGAGTATGTGCATGTTGGCACAGGAGCAGTGACCCGGTGTTGGCTGAGGGACTTTTCCATCTCCGCTTGCATAGAGATGTGCCAAATATATCATCAGTGCACAGTGTTTTCCCTGGTCTCCCAGAAGGGGCCATCCCTTGGCTCCCCCAGGCCCAGCAAAGCCTCTAGCCTTCCGTAAGGGGGAGACGGTGGCGATGGGCATCTTGGGCTCTTTCATGTTGGTGTCTTGCATTCAGGACCAGCATGAGGAAGCCAGTGCCTTTGAAAGCAGCCTTGGAAAAACAAATGACACAAGGAAACCTTTAATAAATGGGCACGGAGAATAGGGTGTTAGTAATGCTTGTTCTAATGGGAGGAGCTGATTACAGGCTGCCTTTTGGCAGGCTGCTTTGGCAGGGGAGTTGGACTAGATGATCTCTAGAAGGTCCCTTCCAACTCCAACAATTCTGTGATGGCTCTTCCTTGTTTAACGCAGCTTTTGATGTCTGTGATCCCATGGCTTGATGCTGGCAGCCTGTAAATGCCCAGTGAAGTTGTAGGCTCTGGGAATGGAGCAAAATGTTTCCTGGAGATGTGCGGCAGTCAGAAGTGGCGTTGCGGTGATTAATGTCTGGGCGCTCAATCTGTTGTCCTTGTTGCTTGTTATCCTTGAAGCTCCTCCATTAAAATCCATCATTTCTCTCCCTGTGTTAGATTCGATGCTGCTGGTAGCAGAGAGGTTGGAGGGTCCCTTCAACATTGAGTCAGTCATGGATCCCATCGATGTAAAAATTTCGGATGCGATCATGAACATGCAGGAGAACAGCATGCAGGTGTCTCAGAAGGTACATGGGCCCAGAGGACAATCGGACCTTATTTCTGCAATGTGTTTTATTTCCCTGTTCTCGTTGATGTGTTTTTTTCTTTAATGTCCTTTCAAGTATATATAAAGCCAACGTGTTATTTTGGGCAGGGACTGGGTTGGAGCCTGGAGAAGGGAGGTTCCTGTGACCTCCCATTTCATAAAGCCCTTTCCTTCTCTCCTGTAGGTTTTCCAGGGATGCGGCCAGCCAAAAACACTTGCCCAGGGCCGGACTGCTCGCTCCGTCTCCGAAAGCGGTTTCAGCGCTCGTTTCAGACCCTACAACCCTGAGGAGCGGCCAACAACAGCCGCCGGCACGAGCTTGGACCGGCTGGTGAGTGCCTGGTCCTGCCGGTGTCGCGCTGGCGCTTCGCACCCCCGTGCTACAGCCTATAATTTTCCATTTGTGATTTATTAGGGTTTCTTAATATTCCTTGGCTGTCTTAAACTCTCAGAGGGGTGTAATCTGCCCGTGGCTCTAGATGTGAATTATCTCAACGCTTCTACGTCAGAAAAGTGCCTGTTGTAAAGGCTTGGCTGATGAGTAATATGTGTCTGAGGAGCGGTGTTTAATTTTGTATTAAAAAAGTAGATCAACCATCAAAACACGCAGCCTGAAGATCTGGCCTATACACGTCTGTTGTGATAAAAAATACCTTTCCAGCTTCACTTTTAATGAGTGTTTGGTATTCTGGATTATGTCCTGTGTTTCTTTTTTTTTTTTTTTCTTTTATTTAATAGGTTACTGATGTGAAAGAGAAGCTGAAGCAAGCCAAAAAATTTTGGTCATCTCTCCCTGGCAACATCTGCAACGATGAAAAGATGTCTGTGGGCACTGTCAATGAGAACGAGTGCTGGAACGGGAGCGCCAAGAGCAGGTTTGGCCATGCTGCCGCCCCCCAGTTTACTCTCTGCCTCTCGCCCCAGCCTTTCCCGGTGTGCCAGCCCCTCTCCCCGAGGAGAGTGACCCCAGTTTCCCCTAGATGGGCTGCTGCCCTTACCCCTTTTTTCTTCGTAGATGGGAGAGGTTGAATGCAAAGCTAAAGGGTTGTCCAAGCTCTTCGTGGTGGTTTGTTTTAAAGGAGGGAACTGAGTCCAGATACCCAGAAGCAGCATCTTTCTTTGGATTTAAACTTGCTCGTGGGTTTGGGGAGGTGATGTGTACAAAATCCTGTCTCCTGGCCGCAGAGTGGGGATGCTGGTGCTGTCTGACAGCACAGTTGCCCCAGTGCCCACAGTTGGTGTTTCTACCAGCAGCTGTTGGTGGGTTCCTTGCTGAGCAAAGGCAGGGGAGATGGAGGCTGGTGAAAGGCCCTCTTCTCCGCTGCTGAGGTCAGTGGCACGAGGGGGCTGGTAGTTGTCATGTACGCTTTTTATGGAAAAGGAGTTACAAACTTTTTTTTTCTTTTTTTTTTTTTTTTTCTTGTAAGGAAAAAATAACTAACACATGAATAAGCCAAAGGTTTTTTGTCATATGGTTTATGTAACTGTTTAACTTTTATTTTGGAAATAGAAGTTTCTTTTTTTCTCTTAGCTTACTGAGGAAATACAAGCAAAATCCAAGATGTTCCATTAAAAAAAAATAGTCATCCAGGGTTTTCCAGCCATTTTTCCAAGTAATAACAGTTTTTGGCCTTGATATTTTTGGGGCACAGGACTCAGCCATACAGCATAAATTCTGCACAGTTTTGCGTGTGCCTGAAGCTGCCTTGCTCGGCCAGGTGATGGTTTGGGTCTCTGCCACAAGAAATGGCTCTGCCCTCCTGATGTCTTGCTATCAGCAGCTTGTACAGGGATTTTTGTGGCAGGTTTGCCCAGTGTGTGAGGTCTGGCACCAGTAGGGAGGGGAGACAGAGACTTGGCAGCACTGGGCAAGGAGACAGAGGGGATGCTGGACATCCTGTGTGGGTTCTGCAAGATGTTTTCCTTTGCTGTTACTACTTTTCTCTGTAGTTCCAACACGCTAAAAGTTCAGTAGTCTTCCATGCTTTGGTCTCTCTCTGGCTTCTTTGAAACATATAATATCCATCACAAGTAGTAACAAAAACCAACAACAATAATAATGATAATAATAAACCCTCCCATATACAGTATACGGGGCAGGGTTTGAGCATTTCCTTCAGATCTGACTGCTTGATCTCCAGGACCAGTAGGTTGCACTAAAGGCCTTTTTCTCTCTCGTGATACCGATGTTGGCATCATAACTAAAAAAAGTAAGGTTTTTTTCTGTTAAACAGTGATTTTCTTGCAAGTCAGGTAAATGATGGAGGGAAAATGTGTCATATCCCTGCTCTGTAAAAATGACACTCCTAATACCTATTTTAGCAGATGTATTTTTTTGGGGTTAGTTTCTCAGTCTCCCTTTTAAACCAAGAGGCCGTACATGCATTCAGATCTGTGCTCCTCGGGCTCAGCAGCTTGGCTCTTGTCCGCTTCGATGCATGAGGTTATGATATCTCATCTTCAACATCACAGATGCTTCTCCTGCTGGGGTTATTAGGGGAATTACATCTCATGTCTGCGTGATGAGAAGTACGCGTTTAATACCCCAGCTTGATAGTTAAGATGCATTATGCAAAGCCACAATGACACTCTTGGCTCCAACAATTCCTGTAGGTTTCTCTGGGATAACTATGGCCCCCAAGGTTGTTTTCCTCCAAGTGTCATCTAACTGGGCATCAGGGCATCTCAGCAGCTTGTTTTGCACTGTTGTCTGCAGCAAGCTGATTTATGGTGTCATAAGCCATTATTATTGTTACAAACCCCAGATCTCCCTTCTCTTTTCAAGTTGGGGAGAAAATTTTCTTTCCCCTGCCTTTGTGGCACAGGGTGCATGAAAACCGTGTTTAATTCCGCGTGCTGCTCAAGTTGCAGGGAGGGGAGAAGGGGTGAGAAGGTGGAGAAGGGCTCCGCGAGGATTAGCGTTTGGGAAGATGACGTTGGGCTCAGAATCTCACCCAGGCTGGAAACAGGGGTGGCATCACCAAGTTCCCACACTGTCGCCATTTGGTGGGGGACCCCACCGAGCTGCAGCTCCAGTACCAGCAGGAACGGTTTCTTTTCAGGTATGACTTTGCAGTGACTGGCAACGGCTTAGCAAGTCAAGTGAATAACCCGGAGGTAGAAGTTGACATTACCAAGCCAGACATGGTGATTCGCCGGCAAATCATGGCTCTGCGGGTGATGACCAACAAGCTGAAGAATGCGTACAGTGGGAACGATGTCGATTTCATCGACATAAGTATGTTTGCTGTCGTTTGCTTTTTGCTTTTTCTTTTTCCTATTTTAATTGGATTTCATGCTAACACGGGATAGCTGGTTAAGCTTCAGCTGTGGGTAAGCACGTTAGTAAAGAGGGTGGGAACCGGCATCTCCGACAGGCTGCACGAGGAGGGTTGTTCCCACAGAATCATAGAATGGCTTGGGTTGGAAGGCACCTTTAAAGGTCATGTGGTCCAACCCTCCTGCCATGGGCAGGGACATCTTCAGTGGGTTGCTCAGATCCCCGTCCAATCTGACCTGGAATGTTTCTGGGGATGGGGCATCTACCGCCTCTCTGGGCAACCTGGGCCAGGGTTTTGCCACCCTGAGTGTAAATTTCTTCCTTAGAACTAGTCTAAATCTCCCCTCTTTTAGTTTAAACCGTTCCCCCTTGTCGAGTCCCTCCCCTCCCTCATCAAGAGACCCTCCTCACCTTTCCTGGAGCCCCTTTAGGGACTGGAAGGGGCTCTAAGGTCTCCCCGGAGCCTTCTCTTCTCCAGGCTGAACCCCCCCAACTCTCTCAGCCTGTCCTCACAGCAGAGGGGCTCCAGTCCTCCCAGCATCTCCATGGCCTCCTCTGGCCCCCTCCAACAGCTCTGTGTCCTTCTGATGTTGGTGGCCCCAGAGCTGGAGGCAGCACTGGGGGGTGTCTCCCCAGAGCGGAGCAGAGGGGCAGAATCCCCCCCTTGCCCTGCTGGCCACGCTGCTGGGGATGCAGCCCAGGGTGCAGGGGGGCTTTCTGGGCTGCCAGCACACGTTGCCAGCTCATGTCCAGCTTTTCATCCACCCGCACAGATGGGTGTGACATCTCATAAATGTTGAAACATCTTGCAAATGTCAGAACATCCATGCGCTTGCTTTTTTTTTGTTGTGTCCCCCACTGCCTTCTGCGGCAGGGGAGGACAAGCCCGTGTTTCTCCGCAGGTGAGGAGAGCAGCGGGGAGGAGAGCGGCAGCGGCTGCGAGCTCCAGCAGTGCTCCCCGGAGTTCGAGTTCAACGCCACTGAAGTCACCGGGAACTCCAACAAGAGCGATAAGAACATGAACACTTCTGCCGCTGCCAGGAGCGGTTTATCACAAGCAGCCTTGCTCCTTAGCATTTTGTTCTTGGCCATGCAAAGACAATGGAGATAATTGTGCAGCGTAGGGGTTTGGGGGGGGAAAAGACTTTTATTATCAAAGTTAGAAGGCACCTGCTTTCACTTTTATACCATCTAGGGACTTGGCTTTTTAAGTTAATGGACAACAGTGTACAGTTTTTACTATGTTGCCACTGGTTTTAAGATACTGATTATTATTTTTTTTCCCTTACTATTCTGGGAATAACAGGAACGGGGACTACCAGTCTGTCCCGTTCACCAAGAATCCATGTTAGAGTGGATAACAAAAATGTATATACAAGCCTGTAGTTAGCTTGGCATTTGTGTCTTTATCACTTTTTTTTTTTTAATTTGATTTTACCATATTTCTTACGAAAACAAAAAAAAAAAACAACCCAGGGTCTTCTCTGGGCCTGTAACAAGTATGTGTTTCAGAAATGAGAAATATCTGTACAGAAGCAGGTTTTATTTATCATGTTATCTTACGGGGAAAAAAGCAATTGCCCAACAAGCAGAGAACATGTTTCATGTAGTTAACTTCCCGTTTATCCACATAATGTTAGTTGCCTTATCTGGGAAGAAATTGAAGTAATTTGTCTTTATTATGTGGTAAAACAGAAGGGAAACGCAGAGCTGGTCAGCGTGCCAAGTGCCCCGTTTGCACAGGGCATTAATGCCAGGAGCAGGTTGTACCTTTTTTACAGGACATTTGGTGAAATTGGAAGAGGCTACAGAGAATTCCGGTTCTGCAGACGCTGAGAAGAGTTGTCATTTGTCCCCTGGCATCCTTGCAATTAGCTGTAACTCCCGTAGGTCAGTTCCCGACATGCATCCCCCGTGGGAATAAGGCATTAAACTTGTTCGGTTGGAAGCAACTTGTTGTCTCACACATCCAAACGCCAATGTCTTATCTTGTCCACAAGTTTGTTAGATGAATGCTGGATTAATTTTTTCAAATTTTTTTTTTCTTGTTGTTGTGCTTAAGGAGTACTTTGTGGGAGGGGAGGCGGGGGAGGATTGCATCAGGTTTGTTCTTGCAAGATTTTTGTTTCCTCTCTGATGGGGGGCAAAAGGGAAGGAGCAGGCGGGCAGCACTGTCGGAGGAGGAGCAGGCAGGAGCTGGCAGGGCTGAAGATTCCTCCTTTTCTCACTGTATTTGGTCCCCCGAGCACCGATGCCCAGCAGCTGCGGCTTTTCGGTGCTACCCGAGACACCCTCCTCTCTCTGCCTGTGCTGCGAAACAGTGTTGTGGTGAATGGCAGCTCATTAATAAAAGAAATGTATATTTTTAAGAGAAGAGATGAAATAATTTTTAAGAGTTTAGGGAAAACAAAGTCTTTGGAAAGACTCAAAATTATTCTGCACGTCTCCTCCTGCTTTAGGTAGCCTTTACGTCTGGTTTGGACGCAGGAATCCAGCCAGGAGAGCAATCCAGAGAGCAAGAGTTTGCTCTATTCCACCCTTGTCTTGTAAGGATAATTTTCTATTTTTATATTGAAGCATTAATTACTTGTTAGCTCAGGGTCAGTGTTATATTCAACTTTATTTTCACACCAAATTTCTGCAAAGCTATAAAGACGGAGTATTCTTGGCTGGTATAAACAATCCTGGAGGCTTAATTTTACTAGAAGTAGCCAGTTATTTATTAAAACATGATGTTAGTAGAGTTAGGGATATTCTGGCTAGATTATTTTTCTTTAGAAAATAAATCATGGAACCATAAAATTGAAAAAGTTATAAATTTATGTGTGGGAAAAAAATGGATTGTAAATAGCTAAGTTGCCTTGCGAGGAATTGGAAAATGTGCTGATACTTAGAAACTACCTCAGTTCTGAGGAATTTCCTTTCTAGCTTTTGAGTGCTATTACATTTACTTGGTAGAAGTGAATCTGGTCTCCAATATGTAGCTGAAAGAGTTATCCCTATAGACCTTGTTAGATTGTTTTTAATTTAGAGGGTTGAACTACATCCAGCTGTTTTCTTTCAGCTAAGTTCCCTAACAAAGAGAATTTCTGAATTAAATATTGCTGATGGTTTCCATGACTTTTCCTGATTTGTTTGGTTTCATAGCATTTTCTGATTGCCCTTTAATTATTTAAATGGTTCTAGCCATTTGAATTTTAATCCTGAAATAAACAAACCTTAGATGCACTACCATTGTAAATATATTGCAGTAAGGTCTGACTGGATAACCCTTCTGGCTCACACCCAGCTGGCAGGCCGGCAAAGTTAAATGAAGAAAAAAAATAATAATAATAAATTAAACTTCTTCAGAGCTCAGAGAATGGTGGAACAAAAGCCCTTGTGTTCCGAGGGGCTGACTTCTCCAACATCTCCCTTCTTGGCGTGTTCATATGTAAGAAAGTTGCTGTAAATTCTCCTGCTTTTGAGCATTTCTGCTCAGAAGAAAACGTTTCTGAGTTTATATTTATCGGTTTACATCTAATTGCTAACTAATTATTATTCCTTAGTTTGGTACAAGACCTGCCGTGAGTTTTAAGTGTGTCCAGTTGACTTTGTTAATAGCACAACCGTCCTCCGCTATATAAAGGACAGATTTGTCACCTGGGGCTACAGGAAACGAGAGTAAACATCAATGTAGGATGATCAAAAGTTGTGTTCCTGCTTTTATTTTGTGTTTGTGTGTGAAATTGGCTCTCTGACATGAGCTTGTAAACTAAACCATACGGGTAGGGACGAGGCGTGCTGCTCGCTTTGAGGAAGGCTTATGCTCCCTTCCCTCCACGGACCAGCCTCCCCATTTACGCTTCTGGTAGGGGGAAAAGGAGAGCAAACAGTGGGACTCTTGTCATCAGAGTCTCTCTTTTTGTGCTGTGGTGGGTGGTGTGCCCCTAAAGCAGGACAAATGACCAGGGCAGAAATAGGAGTCCTCCCGCACGCCCAGGGAAGGGTCCTGCTCCTGCCCCTGCTTGAGCCAGCCTGGCCTTCGTCCTCACTGGCAAGTTGGGGTATTAATTCTGGAAGGTGCAACCTCTCATTATCATAGAATCACAGAATGGTTTGGGTTGGAGAGACCTTAAGGCCCATCCAGTGCCACCCCCTGCCCTGGGCAGGGACACCTCCCACCAGACCAGGTTGCTCAAAGCCCTGTCCAACCTGGCCTTGAACCCCTCCAGGGATGGGGCAGCCACAGCTTCTCTGGGCAACCTGGGCTCTGAGGTCTCCCTGGAGTCTTCTCTTCTCCAGGCTGAACCCCCTCAACTCTCTCAGCCTGTCCTCACAGCAGAGGGGCTCCAGCCCTTGCAGCATTTTCATGGCCTCATCTGAACCCGCTCCAACAGGTTCATGTCCTTCATTTATTTCTTAGAACTGATGGTGCTGAAGTTTCCGTCACCATCCTCTTAATTGCTTTAGCTGGGTGTGAGACTTGCTGGACCAAGCCAGACCTCTGGCATGGTCCTGGCTCCTTTCTCATGGTAGCATCTGGTGTCGGACGTTTCAGAGCAAGGCACGGAAAAATCTCTTCCATCTTTTTGAATGTTTTAAATCATCACGTCCCACAGTAACCGCTAGTGCTCTTTGTCACCTTCCCCTCCTTCCCCAAGCCCCTTCTTCCCTCCTACCTTTGTGCAGCCCCCCGTGGTGGTGATGGTGACAACTCGATCAGTGACAGCCTGCATGGGGGGGCTGCTGCCCTGCTTGCACCCTTCGCTTGCCAGCACAAAACTGTGACATTTGTTCTCGTCCCTGGGAGAGCTCGTGCCACCGGCACCTCTCCGCAGCCAGGGTTGTGGAGACACCCAGGTCCTGCTGGTGCAGGCAGCCCTGGAGCATCTTGGGGACCCTGAGGCCCACGGATTGTGTGCGTGAAAGCTGGTGGGCATGGCTGCTGCTGCTGGTTTTATTTTTTCATGTAAGTCAGTCTGATTATCAAAGATAACCACAGTGTCGCTGCCTTAAGTCTTTGCCTGATGAGATGGCCGGTGGCCACCTGCCTGCAGTAGTCCCTAAGCCAACACTGCAGCGTCTGCAGGCTTGGTCTGACCTCTGATGCTCCTCTTCCTTGGGATGCCATCTAATTCAAGTAGTAATTTAAAAATAAATCAAAAAATGCTTAGAAGAGGGTGAAGATTGATACAGGAACACTGCAACCCCCCTCCTGGCTGGTGGGATTGGTGTTGACCTGAGCTGCTATGAGGGGGACTCGCAGCCAGGAGCCACCCCAGGAGTGCGAGTGGCCACCGGGCCAGCAGTGTCCCTCCTGCCTTTGTCCCCAGGGCTGGGGGGTGCCATCCCTGTCCCGAATAGTGATGGAGTGCTGTGTCCATGGCATTTCCTTCCAAGAGGCTGGGATGTAATGGTTTAAGGTAAATGCAAGACACGCTGTTAGAGATGGTGCAATACGGGTGTTTTTAGGACTACCTGCATGCCGGCTAACCCTGGTGATGGTTCTCATTTCTTGATAATGCTGTTTCAAGCATCGTGTTTTCTGGGTTTGGTTTGCTTTCTTATAGGATTTTGTTGTTGTTGTTTTTTAATCCTCTGCTGTGGTTTGTTTGAGGGTTTGTAACAGTGTAAATTGCCTGGGAAGAGGCAGCGCTTTATGGGCTTGCTGTAATTCTGGGTCAAGTGTGCTTAAATTGCTGTAATTTGTATCTAATGGATTACATGGATGGAGAGCCCTTTCATAAGTGCTGGAGCAAGGAGGGGCTGCCCGCCCCGGGAGGAGGGGAAGGCATCCTGGGCATGGCCCTGTCCCTTTGTCCCTCTCTTCTGAAAGGGAGGACCATCCTTTTCGGGAGTCCCTTGGGCAGGGCAGCCTGGTGAGAGTGGGGGGGACCCTCGGGGTGGAGGGGACCCTCCCAGGCACAGAAGGCACAGGTGGCCAGAGGGGGAGAGGCTTTTGCCAAACCGGGCAGGTTTTGGAGGATGCAGAGAGCGCATCCTACCATTGTGTTGCTTTCCTCTGTTTGCTGTCCATGGGCTGTAGGTGGGGTGCTGGTGGGCAGCTGGGGAAGCTGCTCTTCCTCCCTGAACCTTCCCTGCCTTGTTGGCCTCTGCCGTTTTGGGCTCCTTCCGCCCCTTTACCAATGGCTTTGCCCTGTGTTTTATTGCTGCCCTGGCTGCTTTTTTCCCCCAAATCTTTGTTCTCTGTGGTGAATTGTGTGTGTCCCATGTCCCAGCAGGAGCAGAACAGGAACGTGCCTCACCCATGGACCTTGCTGGTGTCCCCTGGAGCCCATCTCCATTTAACTCCCAACCAGACCTTACTGCAACTGTTAAAAACAGGCGTTTTCATTAAAAAAGCAGCTCTTAAGTTTTATGTTGGCAAACCTGCTTCAGGTTGTTATGTATTTCAACAGGGTAATGTCTCTGTCTTCCCAATGGCCATGGAGGAGCTGAGTGGGAGCAGCTCCATCCCCATCGTGAGATCTGGGGTGCCTGGGCCTCTTTCACATATTGCAGCCCCCCCCATTTGGTCTTTCCAGCATGTCCTGCCGCATTGTCTCACGCTATGTGTGTCATTAATTTGTGTAATCTGATGCAAATTGATATGCTAAACCCCTCGCTAATTGGGTTACTGATTTATACTAATGAGACTTAAAATCTTGGAGGAGGTTTGAGGGTATTTGTTTCTCCTCCGAAGGGCTCGACGAGCTATTGTCAGCCCCACAATGGCTGGCCCTTGGCTGGGCTGGTAATTGCCTCGTGACTGTATTTCCATCAGCATAATGGTGAGGATGTTAGCAGGAGTTAAAGCATCTCATCTTTTCCTCTGAACAGGAAAATTCAGGATTAGCAAGGTGGAATGCGTTGCTGGCAGCCCTGTTGTGTAGGGTGGCTGCTCTTTACCTACATCTCAGCTCTGTCGGTTGTTTCCGTTATAAACCTGCTTTTTTTTTTTGGTGCTTTATAAGCTCAGCCATAAAAATCAGGCCTGCTTGAAACTTGGCATGTTAGGAATTGGCCAGGCTCTTATTTTTTCTGGTGGGAAGAACTGATGATTATTTTTAGAAGAAATTGTTGCATCTGTGAAGTTTAATGGGTTGAAATGCTGTTTTGGCATTCACAAGCCTTCAAACCGGCTTTGTTGAAAACCCTATTTAGCATCATCAATAATACAGTACTGCTGAGGATCCCCAGGGACAGGCAACTAAAACAATAGCTGAAATCTTGCATTTATAAAGCTAATTGTTGTACACGCTCAGCCATTTCCCCCATGCCAGTACCACACACGCGCTTGCTGTCTTGTGCAAGAAGCAGATCTGAGGATGCTTAAGTCCGCAGGAGGCTACTCACTGACGTTAACAGGAGATGCATCTGCATTTCCAGGGACTCTTTTACGGAAGCAAGGTCACACATAAACATCAGCTGCTTTGTTGCAGTAGAAAAGCTAATTCTGACTTAATCAAGAGCCTTTTTTTTTTCTTTTTTTTTTCTTTTTTATGGCTGCCTTTGTTCAAATCCCCACAATGGTGTGTATTTGTATCGGAGCTGGTATATGCAATCCTAAACAAATCCACGCCTGGATAGCAGGGTTCTGGAGGCAGCTTCCAATGCAGATGTCTTGACACCACCCCTCTGATTTTGGGGGTAGCGGCTGCCCTGCTGTGTTTGCAGGTGAGGAGGTGAGCACCCTGACCCGTGCACTGGGCAATGAAGGAAGAGAACGTGCGGCTATCCCTCAGACAGTCCTAAATGTTGGGGAGGTCTGTAACAAGTGGTGTTCCCCAGGGGTCAGTACTGGGTCCAGTCCTGTTCAATATATTCATCAATGACCTGGGTGAGGGGACAGAGTGTACCCTCGGCAAGTTTGCTGATGACACAACACTGGGAGGGGTGGCTGACACACCAGAAGGCTGTGCCACCGTACAGCGAGACCTGGACAGGCTGGAGAGCTGGGCAGAGAGGAACCTGATGAAGTTCAACAAGGGCAAGTGCAGGGTGCTGCACCTGGGGAGGAATAACCCCCTGCACCAGTAGAGGTTGGGGCTGACCTGCTGGAGAGCAGCTCTGTGGAAAAAGACCTGGGAGTTCTGGTGGACTACAGGATGACCATGAGCCAGCAATGTGCCCTTGTGGCCAAGAAGGCCAATGGCATCCTGGGGGGCATCAGGAAGAGTGTGGCCAGCAGGTGGAGGGAGGTCATCCTGTCCCTCTGCTCTGCCCTGGTGAGGCCCCATCTGGAGCACTGGGTCCAGTTCTGGGCTCCCCAGTTCCAGAAGGACAGGGAACTGCTGGAGAGGGTCCAGCAGAGGGCTACAAAGATGATGAGGGGCCTGGAGCATCTCTCTTAGGAGGAAAGGCTGAGGGACTTGGGTCTGTTTAGTGTGGAGAAGAGAAGGCTGAGAGGGGATCTGATCAACACCTATAAATACTTAAAGGGTGGGTGTCAGGAGGATGGGGCCAGTCTTTTTTCAGTGGTGCCCAGTGACAGGACAAGAGGGAATGGGCACAAACTTGAATATAGGAAGTTCCACCTAAACATGAGGAGGAACTTCTTTCCTGTGAGGGTGGCAGAGCCCAGGGAAGTGGTGGAATCTCCATCTCTGGAGACATTCAAACTCTGTCTGGACATGTTCCTGTGCAACCTGCTCTGGGTGGACCTGCTCTGGCAGGGGGTTGGACTAGATGATCTCCAGAGGTCCCTTCCAACCCCACAGCATTCTGTGATTCTGTGAAATGACTTTGTTCTTCGCTCTGAATTTCCCATGCCCTCACATAGGCCATGCTGCTTTCCTGAGGGTGCTTCAGGCGAAACGTGTCTGGGAATGAGACGAGGTGCTGACTTCTGAGATGCTGTAGCACCTCTGTGTCTTGGGACAAGTGGGAACTTTGGCTGGTGCATCACGGCTTTGCTACTGCTGCTTTTCCAATAGAAAAAAAAATCCAAATTTTGGGAAAAAAATTTAAAATACATAATCACTGTTTATTCATTATTAAGTTCTTTGGTTGGTCCGTGCGTTCAAAAATGTTTCAGTATCAAATAGGAATTTGCTGCTACGGAATCGTGGTGGGATTTTCAGGTTTGAGCTGGGAACAGTGTTTACGTGGGAGCGCAAGGAGCGCTGGGCTCTCCAAGGCCAAGAGAGTCACTATTGCTAAGAAGCTGTTGTCTTTGATGTCTTTTGATGTTGTCTTCTGGAGCCTCATTACGTGAAAACAATTAGCCAAATGAATTAGGTGTGTTCTGTTCCCTGTGTGTTCCATGCTAAACAATTCTGACGTTAGGCCTCCTAGCAAAAGGGATAATGTATATATTACAGATAGCGTGGCTGGTCTTTCTCCAGCCACCACCCCTCCGCTCAACATCGCTGCTCCTGGAGGGGGCACCTGTGGAGGGACTGAGGAGAGCTGGGCTTTGCACAGATAATAACAGGCAGGAGAAGCTGTTGGGGGGCCTCGTGCTGCCCAGAGGACTGGGGATGAGGTCCCTGAGGAGCTCCTGGCCGATGGGATGGTAGGTGGTCAGAGCTGCCTGGTGTAAGCATGCCCTGCCACCCTTACCACAAACTAATGATTAGAAAAGGGGTCAAAATCTGCTTCCCTGAGGGTGTGCTCCATCCTGGTGGTGCTGGCACGGCACAGGGGTGAGTTGGAGGCTCATCCAGGAGCTCCCAGTGTTGTGGGGCCAGCAGGCGGTGGTTAGAAGTGAGAGGGAGGACAGGAGATGAGTGCATTGGGCAGCACTTGAGCTTCATCTCTGCCACCCACTTGCTTCCTGGCCTTTCTTTCACTCCCTTGTTATTTAAAGTACACTAAATGGAGGTCATCCTCGTGGTGTTGTATTAGCTGCTTCTTTCCTGAGAGGGGCTGATGGTAGCTCCTTTTGGCCCGTGATACCACGGTGGTTTTCTCTGTGATGGGAGGGAGATGCAGCTGACATCAGGGCACAGGAGCAGGGTTGTCCCCAGGTTTTGTGCTGCACCATCCAGGCGATTGTAGGAACCCGAAATTAATTTGAAGCTTCTGGAAGGGAGAACCTCCTCTGGCAGGATTTGCGCCTGTGGCATTGCAGGGGTGGTTTGCTCCCTTCCTCAGTTTGATGCCCTTGCTGCTCACACCCAGAGAGCTGAATCAGGGTCCCCAGCTGTGAGGAGCTGCTAAACTTATACAGTCGGGTGGCGTGTGGAAAACTTGAGTGAAACCATGAGCAAACCTGTATTTTAGTCCTGTCTCGATGGATGGAGAAAGCATTGTATTCCATCCTTCGGTTTTTCAAAAGCCATTAAAGGGGGAAAACCCCCACCAACACCCAGAGCCCCTCCAGCCCCATGGCCGTTGGGTGAGGCGATGCCAGGAGCCTTCCTCGGAGGCTGCGGTGATGAAGGTTGTGCCGAGGCTGCCGTCCCCGCGGGGCAGGCAGAACCGTGGCACAGAGCCCAGCACAGGAAGAAATTCCTGGCCGAAATGAACCCAAACTCCTTCTGTGAAAGTAAGCAATGAAATGATGTCTCCAGTGGGGAACTGAGCATCAGGGCTCTGTGCAAGGGGTCTTTCCTCCAGGAAGACAGGGATTTTGGGGACCCAGGGGCTTAACCTTGGGCAAGCGGGGCCGTGGTGGCACAGCAGCCCCAGCTCAGCTAATCTGCCGGCGGTGGGTGGATTCATGGCTTTCCTCGTCTGAGCCCAGCGCTGAGACAGTGGAGTGGTTTTAATGAGAGCACATAAATTAAAATGGGTTTTCTCCTTTCAAAATTAGTGGCAGACTGTGGCTGTTCAGGTTGCTATTTTAACTGCACCAGATGTCAAGCGTGGCTCAGCCGAGATCAATGCGTAATCCAAAGGAAATACTATTAATTTCAAAGGAATGTGGTCAATATTTAAATGTTTTGGATCTTTTTAATATGTAGATGGTGGTAGTGGTCTAGCTGGGCTTATTAACTCTGCTTTTGGAGCAGTGATTCTGTTAGCATGAATTAATGTCTATTAACATTATTGATTTTCATTTATTTTAACATATGGGCCCATAACGTTATTGGTTATTTTAGACATTCTCTGAGGCTGTACCGAGTCGGGAGCTGTTTGTTTAAGGCCTGATCCCACAAGCTTTTATCCTTCCAGTTGCTACTTAAGCCCTGACTTAGCTCCAAGGCTGTGGAGCTGACTCCGGCAGCAGTCAGATTGAACCTGCTCCGGGTCCCAGTTCATCCACAGAGAGGCTTTGCTGGTCCTTGCCTGGCCAAGGTGGACTTAACCCTTGGAGCATCCCCTCTGCTCTACCTCCACATCATTCTGCTAGTTCAGTACATGGCCACAGGGAGCCAGCCGGGCTCTTACACCCATAACCTTCAGCAGCGACAAGCAGGGTAGACCTGGTCTGTATATTAAACCCTATTTCAACCTCAAGCCCAGGCAGAGCAATTCCCCCTCCTCCCCTGACTTTTTGTGCCTGTTAAATGTCTAAAGCACTTGTAAGGCAAAGAGTTTGTAATGGGGAAGAAAGTCTTCTTGAATGTTTTGATCAAGGTATGGAAAAATGGAAAGCTTTTAAAAAAAAATAGTTGTCTCCTTTAAATCAGGTTGAAGAGCAACTTGGGAAAACTGTTGGAGATAGAGATGCGTCTCACCGAGCTAGTGATGGACCCATTTTTCAACAAAGCAAAAAACTCATAACTCATTATTTTCTTAACAAAATATCTGTTTTCAATAGCTGTTGAAATATTTTGCTTACAGAGGTCACACATTCTTAGTGAAAGACATTTTTTTTTTTTTGGTTAAAAATATTTTCAAAAGCCAAATTATTTCCATTTAAAAAAAATGTTTTAAATCACTGATGAAATTACAGAAAAGTTGCCCAAGAAGAAAATAATAATCAGCCTAGATATATTTTTGGAAAAAGTAGGCACTCAGGAAAAAAAAGCTCCAACCCCAAAACGCAAAAGATTTTGGTCTGCGTCAGAGAACGATCTCAATAAAAGGAAACCTTTGGTTCCTTTGTCTGAAGAAACCTCACCCTTTGTTCATGTCAAAGAAAAATGTTTCTTGTTACTGGGAGAGTGTTTGCCTTGCATGAAAAGAAATGTTTCTGTGGGAGATGTTTTACATTCGAGTGACGCCAGAGAGCCAGAACGTCGAGCTATATTAGCCATAAAGACCACAGGCTGATGAAGCTGGAACAATTCAGATGAAATCCTTGGGGGAAAGGGGAGGATTTTCCCTCCCTCTTCAGGCAAGTGGGGATTTCTGGATAAGGCCAGGCTCTTTTTGGGTGGAGAAGAAAATCCAGGGCAGGCAATGTATCAGCCTGCACGAATGTTCATCGCAAGGGCTGTGAGTGCAGCCGGGGGCACTGGTACCCAGGGGGGGCACGGCCAGAGCCTGGTGCTATCGCCGTCTCTCCCACCCTGGCTGAGAGCACATCTGGACTGCACATCTGGTGCCGGGCACGCATGCCTGCCCCCGGACACTGTGCTATTTCTGTCTCTATGCACTAGATGGCATTGCCAACTTAGCTACGGGGAGTGGGCTGCGGTGGGGCCGCTGGCACCCAGACAGGCTGCCCTCTCCCACAGCATCCTTTCGGGTCGTGCTTGCTGAGCATCCAGAAGAAGGCATAATTTGCACAGATCCAACCTCTTGTGCGCTCTGCAGTACTGTTAATGATAACTGGTGGTTTTTAAATTTTTTTTATTTATTTATTTTGAAGCTTCTGTGAGTGAGATATGGCGGCAGTGTCTGACATGAGCTGGCTCCAAGGTCGTGGTGCCTGGGCATCCCAGAGCTGCTGGTGCAGTTGGTGTGACTGCAGCTCTGGTCATTGTTTTTGGGCACGGGTTGAGCACACAGTTAACAATGGTCTTTGCTGCTGTCAGCAACCTTTACAGGTAAGTTGGACAAATATGAACGAGGCCAGGTCATTGGCATCTTAAGGAGGACCCCAAGTACCAGAGACATCAGGAGCTCAGCGGCACCTCTTGGTTCCCTGTTGAGGCGATTCCCTTTCGAGGTCTCTGAGATCCTTGCAGCCATCCTCTCTGTCTCAGTGTCTCACCAGCTGTACCCACTGGGGAAGCGTAAAGGAAAGGTGTGAGAGGAGGGTGCACCCGAGCAGTTGTCACCTGGTTCCTTGGGTACTATAGCTGGCACTGAATGCCTAAAATGCATCCTTAAAAATAGAGGAATTGTAAACCTGTGAGGCTTCCTAAACTGTCACTTGGTCCCTGGACTCTGAACTTCTTTTTAAGGGCCAAAGCTAACTTGCTGCTATTTCTGTGCTCTTTGATCCCTACTTCTATTTGCAGAGAGCAAACCAAGTCAATAAAATCCAGGAGGGATGCCTGCGGCAGGTCTGCAGCAGAGCCATACCCCCGAGAGGATGAAGCCCATCCCAGGCTGGCTTTCCCAGGGCATCCACCCCATGGTGCAACCCTGGGATGCTGAACAACATGGGCACGAGCAGCTGGGGCTACTTGGTGTCCTCTTGGGTGTTCGTGCTCCAAGACTGTGAGCACCTCCTGCCCTTCCAGTGCCAGCCCCAAGGCTTCGCTGGGACAAATGCATCACTGTTTGTATCTGGCCTTGCAGTTTCTCTGGAAAACAAAATCCTGAGTAGCATTCAAGTAAAACCAAGTTCCTGCTTTCCCAGATGGTGGTGAGCAAGGGCTATGCTCCCCTAGAAAAGTCTGCCGTCTCCAGCTCATGTCCTCCCGGGGCATTCAGGCAAGTTGACCGCAGCTTGTTTTTCATTTGGAGTTCCCTTCGGCTGCCTGGGGTGTCCCTACAGGGCACTGGCATGTGGCTGCCAGTAGGTCTAATGATCAACAGAAGTATTATGTATGTTGTGTTAGAGTCTCAAAGTACCCATGTCCTCAGACTTTCCAAGCTGCTCATCTACATGATCAGTGCTGGCCTTGCAGAAATGCTCGGGAAAAACGTTTAGGATAAGTCTCCCCCCTGAGGCAGTGAGGTGCTCCTACTGGAACCCCCTAAAATTAGTGATACAGGAGACTTCATGATGCAACACTGCTCCGCAGACTTGCAAAAAATCTTTTCTCTGCCTGTAAGTGTTTGGTTGGATGTGGGGAGAGCGGCTCACACCACTTTGGGTATTTAAGTTTCCATGGAGAGGGAGCTGGCTGCCTTTCCTGCCCAGGAGATGCAAGTCTTGGAGCAGAGCTGCTCTTGGAAAATGAAGCATTTGTGCTCGGTTGAGCTTCCCGGAAGGAGGACTTGGCCTGAGGGTGTTGTTTGGGCTGTTGCAGCACTGTCAATCAGTGATTCTTGATTTCATGCCTTGTTTTGCACGAGGCATATTTTCTATGATCTTTGGCAAGTCACTTCTCTGTCTCTGTTACCCCCTGAGAGGAACAGACATGAAACCTTATCTGCAGCAAAGAACTAAGATAGCTGCCAGCTAAAAGTGCTGCTGCAGGGACTTTCCGCTCCCCCGTTAAACCCCTGCTTTACCAGTGGCCCCACCAGTGCCATGTGTTGCCATTTCTAATGGATGACAGCAGTTCTCCCATTAGCGTGAGCCTGTGCTGGCTCTCAGGCTTGGGTTGCTGAGCAAACCTCCCAAAACTTGGTGGTTCATATTTCAGTGCTGTATTATTGAGCTGAATTGTAATTTTTTCCCTCCTTTCAGTTAGGCGAGCATACTAACCGTCTTAGAAACCAAAAAAATTGCCATCATAAAGCATATAAATTTACTGCCCCTTCCTCATTTGACTAACCTAAAATGCAGTTCACTCCTTGGTGTTCCTGCAGACCTGGGAAATGTTGAGAGAACTAGGACATCTGTATCGGGGACTGCGAGGTGGACAGGAAATGTGCATTTTTACTGCACACTCAGGAAAGAAATCTCATTAGATTCATGTGGTCTCAAACCAATTATATTCCCTGTGCAAAAAGCAGGCCTCAAGCAGTGCAGCCTGTGTCTTTACGGCAATGAAAGAAAAATAAGGCAGCATCATCTGTAGAGTCCTTCTTAATGAGATGAATGAGGAAGCACATGTATGGACATCATCCTAGAGAGTGCTGTAAGCGTAAGTGATTGTAGAAGGAAGGTAAAAGAGTGTGTCAAAGACTTCAGATTTATTAAAGGAGGTAGTTAGGCATATGCATGAACTTGGAGTGCCAGTGTCTGAGTATTATGATTGCACCAGTCTCTCCAAGGGGTGTTCATCTGCCAGGTGAATAACAGTGAGATCCTCGCATTTACCACTGAAATTGTGTGAGTGTTCAGCTGGCCCTCGCTCTGCCAGGTTTGGCTACTTCCACTGCACATTACTTATCAAGGCAGTCAGCGTCTTGAGAAAGTCTCTCGATGAGACTTGTCTCCGAGGCTGCAGGACCATGTGGTGACTTCCTTTGGAAGAGCAGGTTAGAAACTCTCCCCAAAGGCTGACCCAAAGTTTAACTCCATTCCCAGTAAGATCTTTCCCAGCTGTGCAGTGGTACATCCTCCCAGCCGCGTCACTGCCAGCGGCTCTTGCCCCATCCCACCATCCCATGCTCAGAGCGTGGACTTCACTACGGGACTTCATTGAGCCACAGAGCAGTGATCATCACGATGGCCTTTCAACTCAAATACCAGTTGCAGATGGACTACCAGAACAGTAGTGCTCATCGTGATGGTAACTTCTGCACCGCCATGTTACTGGCGTGTCTCTTTTCTGCTGTGCTGAGCCGTTTGCAACCCTGATGTGTCTCAGAGCAATTCAGTGTGTGGTACTTCTGGGATGTGTGATACTTCTGGGCTGCATGCTTTTGGCGTTTTGTTGGGTTTTGTTGTTTTTTTCCAGTCCTAGAAGCAATTCCTTTGGCTCCATGGGATGTGCCACAAGTGAAATCTAAAGTAGTTGCTGCAGTACCTCTGATGACAAACCAGGGATGACTCCAGTTGCTCGAGCTGAGCCCTTTCCCCCCTGGTTATAAAGTACCTTAGGTTGGTGCTCCGTCCACATATGGATAAGTTTGCAGGCACCAGGCAGTCATGAGAAGTTAAAAGAAATTTGAGCAGAGACGTAGAAATTTCAAATTATGCCTCCTTGCACCGCTGTTCAGGAATAGTAGCACAGGCTTATTTATACTAATGTTTAGTGATGTGTTACATTTCTTCTCTTCTGAAAGGCTGTAAAACTGCGTCCTTCTCACATCATAAAAAAGCTTCGTTGTCTTTGTTATGGAGATGATCTTGTGTTGAGGGGTAGCATCCATTTGCTGCTAAAAAACATCACTCCCCCCATCCTTTCCTGCCTTATAGGTAGGGTTTCTGAATGGAAGAACTAAAGCAGATCTGTGCTCTTCTGGCACTAGAATAAATCAGGGCAAAAAGTAGCCTGGTTGCAAACTATCCATTTCTAAAGACCATCTCCACAAATGAGGTAATAACTCCTAAATTACCCCAGTGACCAGGAAACCTGCGAGTCTGGCTTGCGAAGTAGTAGTCAGAGGCTGCAGGTGCTGTGTGCCTGGAGAAGCTACGCTGCAGATTCCATGTGTATCAGCGGGATGAACTCTGTTGTAAGAGCAGAGCCGGCTCCTTCTAAAGTTGGGGGCTGCTGTTAGTGCTTTCATAACAGAATTAATACTTAAAAATATGTTTCAGAATACACTGGAGACATGATCTGTCTTTCAGTGTGTGAGGTCTATCTCAAAATTACAGCTAAGCCTCTGCAGTTTAGTATCTGGGTGAAGGTTTGATTATCTAGGAAGAAAGGAAGAAAAAAACCTTAAGCGTACCGTACTGAACAGCATGTTTTATCTCAATGGATTTTGTACGTAACCTCCTTGTGGAACTTAACAGAAAATTAGATCTCTGCCACCGTATTCTGAAAGGCATTAGAAAACACTATGGAGAAGATCTTACCTTCCATCAAATTTCACTCCGGGGACTTTTCAAGAATGCAGCTGTTTCACTATTTTTGAATTCTTTCAAACTTTTCCATAGGGGATACTTCTAGTTTTGCAAACAGTTTCCCATCAACTCAATGAGGAGGGGAAAAAAAAAAAAAAGAAAGGCATTTTGTCTTGGGGAAAATCTCGTGTGCTCAGCTGGAGCCCTTTCCTGCAAAGCCGCTCTCCCAAGGCCCAGGGAGCTGCTGGAAGTTCCCATGGCTGCTCTGTGTGCTGGGGGCTTGGGGATGCTCTCCCCGGGCATGGATAACGCCGTTCTGTTGTTCCACACCCACAGGAGTAATGCGGATGGATTCCCAGGGCTAAACTCCCCAAGGACATCAGCCAGCAAATGTCCCCCATGCCTCAAAATCACCATGCTTAAAAAAAAAAAAAAAAAAGAAATGTTGCAAAGGACATGTTTAGCATTTGTTTTGGCTGGTGGTGTCTCTCCAGCTGAGAAAGCCCCCTCTGGCTAAATTTCTGTGGCCTCCCTGTGGGTGATGAATACATGTCCCTCCTCCCTCTGTGACCGCCTGCACCTATCCTGGCAAGCAGGCTTTCCTTTGAAAAGCTGGCCTTTTTGGCTAAAGTTTTGCCATATTTTGTTCTAGCCCAAAAGATTATTATTTAAAGTTCTAGTCTATTTAAAGATCTGGCCGGGCGACTTGGTCAAGGGAGAAAGACTAATGCATGGAAAAGTTTGCAGCTGGGGCCATCAAGGAGCCCTCCGAGCCTGGGCACCCTTCCCCGAAAGCCTAGCCAGATTGGGAGTGTTACGGAGATGTTTTGCCTTTCCTTTACCTCTGCCCAGGTGACTTTGTTTTTGGCTCCACCAAAGGATCATGGCACATGGTGTGACTCTGGCAGCTCATGGTGTTCAGCTGGGGTGGGATGGAAAAGGGCTCCAGTGGCAAACTTAGGAGGAGCAGGCTATTTCCTTGTGCTTTTCCAAAATAGTTGTGCATGATGCTGACTATGAAGTTAAAAAGAAAGATGTCCTGTGGCATGTTTTTTTTTCTTCTTTAAATACTTCTATACATACGGAGGGGGAAGGAGTGAGAGAGAAAGGGGAGCTTTTGGCTGGTGGCTTTGGGCAAACAGAAGATTGCCGCCACAGCATTGCTTGCGGGTCAAGGAAGTTAAATGGCAGTAAAACAAAAACTGATGTGAAGGAGAGTCATGTTTCCTGGAGGGTTTTGCTTCTTTTGGGTGTGGTGGTCACTCTTGGCCGGGTGTTGGGCTGAGCTCACCGCCGGGTGGTCACTGCACAGCCCGCTGTGACCACGCACCCGGCTTTGTTCTGGCCACGCGGGGTGGGGTGTTTTATTTAGCCAGATAACTTAGAGCCCCGCAGGACTCCAGGCTGCAGTTTATCTTTCTGCAGTGTCAGCATTAGTCCACTATTCCTTTCTTTTATCTGGGATCTTTTAATTTAATAAGTGCTAACTAGAAATATATGCTTTCTGGCTTTCCTCTTGCAAATACCGCAGAGACTTGGGCTTGCAGGCAAGATAACGGGCAACCAGGAGCTCGGGAGAATGGTGAGCCCTCGCCTGCGGTGCTGGCACGGTTGGGCTTTAACCCTCTGGACTGGGGAGGAGACTCTTGCATGGTGATGTTGGAAACAACAGCTCCTTGAGGAGATGCTGTAGTCATATATTTTCTTCTTGGGGTTCCTCACACCACCCCAGCTTTGCGCTGGTTTTATTTCTGTCCTGTGGCGGGAGGACTCAAAGCTCAGGCCTGAAAAGATGGATGTTAAATGTGGTGCTGGACCAGCAGTGGATGTGAGCAGTGACTAACCGGTCCGGAGCTGTGCGGGTGTCTCCCACCTCCCAAGATGTATGGACAGCAGCTCCACCTGACCAGCTGTAATGCCGTGAAGACACAGCGTGCTGCCTCCTCACATGTCCTAGGAATGGCCTTCATGTTTTCACTTCGTTTCATAAGAAAACAGCTCTTAGGTAAAAAAAAGGAAAAGCTTCTGACCCAATTGCCTGATTCGAGCCCTGTGAGTATCCCAAAGAGATCAAACTTTCCTAAGTTTCATAAAAACAAGGAGCAGAGTGGTGGAGAGGGTCCCAACGTGAGTCTCACCCTTGGTTAGTGGCCTTTAGAAAACACACAGGTGAAAGCGGCAGAAAACTAGATTTCCTAAGTTTACCTGTTCGCAAGTCTGCTTGTTTTTCTTGTACATGTGCCTGCAAACAGGACCTGAATCTGTCTCTCTTTCCATTTCACACTTCTTCACCCCATCTTGAAAATGAAATGCATTGCAGGCAAGACCCTCACCTCACAAAAGGACTGACCTGAGAGTAAGAAAATACAGCAGGATAATCTGGGGATAGTTAAAGGAAAACATTAGGTCAAGCCTAAATATCAGCATAGATGTGCTGCCCAGGCAGGGAGCAGGAGTGATGTTGAGGCATATTTGGGACTGGGTTGTCTCTGAGCTATTTAGTACCTTGTGAGATGGCACAGAAAGACTGTTAACAATGAATCTGCTGCCGTTCGGAGCAGTCTTGAGTCATTGTGGTTTCAAAAATAAATTATCATATAAATAGCTGCTTAGGAATCTCAGTCTGAAGACCACAAAATCTCAGCAGTGCATAGCTTTTTTGGCTTACGTACGTAGCACCACATCTACTCACGGAACATTTTGGCCCCATGTCGTAAAACCGCTTCCTATTTAAAAAAAAAAGAAATCATAGGGAAAGAATAAAGTCTATTGTCAATGACAACAGCTGGTGGTTTCCTAGTGCCTCTCATTCCAAGAGGCTGAGCATATCCTAACAGGATTTTTGCATCCTGTCTTCTCTGAGCCCACCTTGGGCTGCTGCTACCTCGGGGGGCCAATACCCCCCGCCCCAGCTACCCAGAGGCGCGCGGCAGAATGATGAGCGGGAGGACCCCCAGGTTTGGTTTAACACATGACGGGCTTTCTGGGTAGTTTTTTGTGAAGGGCTGGCAGGTTTTGAAAAGGCAGAGGAGAGCGTGATGGTGAACAAGCAACCGGTTGTGCTCCTGCAGTTGAAAAATACCACTGGGATTTTTCTTTCCCGAGCCGCCTCCTCGTGAATGGCATCCTGATCTGCTGTCCCGAAGCAAGGCTGAATATGGCCCACTTGAATCTGGTGACTTTATAATGTGAAAAAACGCCAAGGCCTTTGGTATAGGCATCTCTCCTTCTCCCAGTGCTATGGACAGTTAATAACAACAATTTCGTTGCCTTTAATGGGAGCAGGATCAGACACCAGAAATGAAAATCCTCCCGAGAAAATCATTCTGAGTGAACTCCAGCCAGTCAGCTTGAACATAATCCATCCTTGAGTTTTCCCACTACGCTGGTTCTGGCCAATAAACTGCTTATTTGTTTTATTTCTATTTGGTTTTGGTTTTGCTTTATTTGCTTATTTGTGACTTCCCTTTAGGGAAAAAAAAAAGAAAGGCTGTGAGGTACAGCAGTGCCACCGGAGGCTGTGGGACGGTACACATGGTAATGACCCTTTCAACAGGTTTTTTTCTCAGATGTTCAACGAAGTCCCAGCTTAAAATGTGAGAGTGATGTCTGTATCACAAAGGCATTTTCCCAGCGTGGCTGAGCTGTGATATGACACAAGCTGATTTTCTCATGAGAGGGGAGTAAATCCTTGGAAGTGTTACTTTTCTAATGTTTTATTTGAAAAGTCCTAGCATGACCTTTTCTTGATGTTGCTTTTTCTTTCTCTTTTTTCTTTGTAAAAACCCTGCAGGATTGTGATTAGCAAGATAATGAATACCATCTGCTTTTAATCAATTCCTTCCTTTTCTCCCAAACCCTCCTAACTTCTAATATTAATGGAAACAGATTTGAATACTGGAAGGGGCCGCTCTGGAGAGCGCTTGGGTATTTACTAGGTGAAAAGTGAAATTGCACAGGTTTATTTCATGGGGTAGGGCATTTGACAGGTGCAATTTTTCTTCTAGATGTGTTACATGCCTGTTTTATAAACCAAAATGCATAGTGACACATGAGATTATAATTCTGCATCGGAGGGAAATTTTAAGAAGAGGAGGTGACCTCTTACACGAACCGGTGCTGCTGAGTGAGTCCTTCCGAAGGGACAACTCTTATTAGTGACACACCTGGGGGTAAATGTGATTTTACAGTGAAGCAAAGGATGCTTCCTGGGAGGAAAGTGATGCCCATGGTAGTTTGAGTGTAACCCTTCAGTTGGTGTTGCAAAATACACAAATGGGACTTACTCATACAGCTTTCCTCAGTGCCTATGCATCCAGAGTGCCATTGTATTAGTTTATCTTGGAAGCTGAAAAATTTTGAATTCATCTGCAGTAAGCCTTGCTTCAGATCAAACCACTTGTTTTTTTTTTCTATCCCTGGATAGGAATCAGTTTGATTTGTGCTTTTTTCTCTTAGGTTGGAATCAATCATTCTGCTCTGATTTGAATGACCATTTTACCCCTGTAAAGGTTTGCATTAACAGGCATTCCTGGGATGTTTTCTTGATTGGGTTCAAGGCATTGTGTGTTCCCATCTGTCCTGGCTGATTACAAACCAGCTCTGCCAGCTCGTGTTGGCTGGGAAACCTTTTCTTTCATGCATTGGTCCAAACTGGGCCCTGAGAAGAGAAACCACTGTTTCTGCCACAAACTTTTTCAAGCCCGTTACAATTGTGGTGGGGAGGTCCCGGCTGGGAGCGCTGATGTTCTTCTGTGCCTGCTGATGGGATGGATGCACTGTGCAACCACACAGCAAGTGCCGGTGGTTGGGATGCTGTGGGTGCTCTGTCCCAGACAGCTTAAGCTCCAAAAAAAGGCAAGAGAAAAGGAGCTGAGAAAGAGCTGCTCCCAAAGGCTGGGGATCTGTGGTGTAACCAGAAGCTGTGCTGAGTGAAGACTCTGGGTTATCCTCAAGGACCGGCATGGGCCAGTGTAGGTACTGGGCTGCTTGGGTTATCTGCTCGGACCAAATTGACAGGTTTTATTTTCCCGTACTGTTCCTACAGGGAAGCTGCATTGTATCACCAGGATGCGAACAGCCTTTGTTGATATTTTGCTTCCCTTTTTTGAAAATGTTCCCTTTTTCAGTGAAGTCCTGGATATTCATTCTTCTTTATGCAATACTTAGATTTTTGGGTTGGGGATAGGCAATGCCCTCGAGCCTCGTCAGAGGCTTTCCCCTCCAATACCCTAATGAGTGACTGTGGCCTCTGGAATGGGAAAGGGAATGGTCTTATTTCCATTGCACAAAGCTTTCGGGAGGGAGTAGGGGGGAAATTGCTGCCTCCGAGGGATCCTGCCTGCCCATCCCTCTGTATGAATTAAACCGGGACTTTCCCCATGAGAGAACAAGACGTGTAGAGGCGCTTTGTCCTCGACCTCGTGCGGGTTCAGCCTGAGGTACCACGTTCCTGCTGGTGGCTTTTCTCTTTGCGGGGCTGTTTGGCGAGAGCGGCGTTGGCCGTTCAGCAGCATGCATGGGCTCTCGAGGAAAAGCACAGACAAAGCAACCTCTTTTCTGAAGAGGAGCTGGTTGTAAACATCTTGAAACAAGTTTCCAGTGGAGTTTTTAACTTCCATGGCCTCTTCCCTAATGCCTTGTTACAGGAGCTTTTGGGATGAGATGTCTGAAGTCGCACGAGAGACATGCATGTAATACCGCTGATTAGCTCACACAATTGCCGGGACTAAAGCCTGATGCTACCAAACAACACACTCCCTCTCTCGCTTTACAGAGTGATGCCAGTGTCACATCTTACACTCCCCCAGGACAAGGAGCCTGAGGTGAGCAAGCATGGGCTGGGACGGAGCCAGGATGCCGTCTGGGGTAGGGGTGCAGAGGTTGCTGGAGTGGTACTTCAGGTGCCCAATTGTGCTTCTCCAAAGGGGGGAATGCTTTACTGCGTGCTTTGTCATGCCTTTGAGAGCTTCCCGCTTGGAGAGCTTTCCCCTTGGAGACCCCTGAACAGGAGCCAAACCTTCTCCCTGGAGCCTTCACTGAAATTCAAGGGTGGATGGAATAGGAGTGAGAATAACTGTTTGCCTCCAAGAGCATGGATGTGCTTTTCCTGCTCCTATGGACCTCTGAGAGACTCTGATTCTGGTTGGGAGAGGCCGCTTTTGGGATGCCTCAGAAAAATGCCTCCTTCTTGGCTTGGTTCTGAAGATGTGCGTATGAAAGCACTGCCTGGTGAAGGCAAGGCCATGAGCAGCCACATCAGGCACGTGGCAGCAGCTCCCTATCTGATCCCTGCACAGAAGATGATCCCTGTTCTTCCCAGTGGCACCTACCCACGGCCAGCCAGCCCACAGAGTCATGTGAAGGTCAGGCGAAAATAATAGCTCTTTTTGCAAGGCTGATTAAATGAAATCAAGGGGTAGGGAGGAGCAGGAGGGAAGAAAAATGGTTGTGGTTTGCCAAAAAGTCTACGCCTGACACCTACAGATTGCTAACGGGGACAGGCAGAGGCAGCGGTGGGTAATGAGAAGACCCCTTACTCTTAGCAGCCATTTCACGTGCCTAGACTTAAAAAGCATCCCTCGCCGCCCTGCTTCTCTGCAGCTCCAGTCAAGGTGGGTGTGGAGCTTGGACATTTTTCAAATTCTGTGTTTCTGGCCCCGACGAGGCTGTCCCGGCTCACCACGATGTCACCGCACGGGAATGCGCTTCCCCTGCGCTGGGACATCTCTGGCCAACACCAGATACCCTTCCTTCCTGCCTGCTCCCATGGCGGGGATTATTGCTTTTGGCTTCTCCTGGCTTTGAAAGGCATCCAAAGAGCTCAGCTCTCGCAAGCTGAGAGTGGAGACAGAAAGCCTCTCCCCGCCTCACCTGTTTGTGGTTATTCAGCTCCCTCCCTTCACGCTTTGGCACAATAATGGCCTGAAAGTAAAACAAGAGGCAAGTTCTCCCCCCACCACCACCCCCCCAGCTCAAAGCCCTGAATGAAACCCAGCCAGCAGGGCCTATTGAGACAGCATCGAGACAAATGTCAACTTTAACACAAAGGGGCTTAAATGACTGACAGAGAAAGGAATAATCTCGGATCTGTTTTCCAGGCTGCTCCCTAGCATAGCTGTGCTGCAGACGGAGACAATTTTCAGTTCCCCAGGGAGATTGTATGGCCAAAAAAAGATACTTGGTGGTGATATGCTATAAGACTGGGTCATGAGAATGGATGTTTGGAATAATGACAGAGTTCATTATAGGCAAACTAAATTAAGAGAGTGTCTTGAGAAACATATGGGGAGGAAATTGCCACTGAAGCCCTGCAAAGTGTAACTTTATTTCTCATTGTACTGGGCTCTCCCAAAGGCCTCCATGAAACAGGACAGGGAGTTATAGGAGTCTTTTTGTGGCAACTGCCTGAATCAGTTGCCTTTTTATTTGCAGAGAGGGGAGGCTGTTATGGGTATTTGCCTCTGAATCTTCTGGAAAAGTAAAAGTAATAAATGCTCATAAATAATGGGAGTGAAATGAAAATATAGCCACCTTCTCACCAGAAATGGAAGCAGATAATGCCCTAGTTGGTGTCTTCTTGACCTTGCTCAGACCTTAGCAGTGAAGTGGGCTGAAGTGTGGGTGCTGCACACATCCACACCAGGCACCCAGAGCATCCCTGCCTGTCTCCATGCTGCGTTTGTCCATGCCAGGCACCCAGACCATCCTTGCTGCCCCCATGGCACCCGGCCAAAGCATCTTTGGAAGCTTTGATGCCTTGGCAACTCCTTTGGGGGATGTGCCTGGGGCCTTGGAGGCTCCACGCAGGGTGGTTTTCTTCCTGGGGTGTCAGAAGGAGCTTGGGGAGCTCCCCAGGAGGCCCTGAGGAGCCTGGGTTGTGCAGAATTAATGAACCCTTCGTCCTTTCAGTAGGATTAATGAACCTTCAGTCCAAGGGGTGTCCTCCCTAGGACCTCCATTGCCTGCTGGTCTCACCAAAAAAGTGTATTTACCTTTTGAAATTATTTCTGAATTCAAAGCTGTCTGGTAATAGCTGGAAGCCCCAGGAAAGGTCCCTGTACTGTGCAGTTGGTGTCCCCTTCGTGCTTTAGGGTGGCAAATTGCTGAGCAGGGGCTCGGGGCTGTGGCCATGGGCTACCAGCTGGGAGCAGGTAGCCCCCCAGCTCGGGGTGAGCCACCCTTGCCCTGTGGAAAGCTGGGGAGCTTCTTGTACTCGTCTTACTCGTTTTCTCGTGGAGAAGAGACTACAGGACTGTAGCAAGAAGCTTTTAAACTCATGAAACAGCAAATAGCCAGAGTATAACAGGATAGCTTTTAATAGAAAAAAAAAACATTCTGGAGTAATTCAAAGTGAACAACTAAGAGGGGAAATTAGGGGGTTTTGCATGCTTTCTTTGTATTCATATTTATTCATATGCTCATGTAGGTAACACCTATGCATACATGCTTGAGGAAAAATGAAAGCATGTCATAAATCCAGAGCAGTGTTTGCCCAGAGCACGGTGCAGGAAAGGCAGGAGGATGCTCTGCATAGGCAGTGCCAGTTAGCCTGGCATCTGTCCTGCACTAAATAATGGCAAACGTGGTCCCAGACTCAATTAGTAAAGAATTAAAGGATAGAGATTCAATTAATGTGGGACATTATGGAAACAGTCCTTTTTTTTCCAAAGAAACCTGCTTTCATTCTTTGCCTCCCTAGGATCTGTAAATCAAGGTGACAGGGAGACACGATGCATTTTGGAAGATGCTTAGCTTAATATTTCAGGAAGTCCCAACAGTGGGACATGGCAATGTGTTTAAGAGCAAGCTAATCAAGCGATCTCGAAGAGGAGCCTAATGGGGTTCTAATGCAATAGCCTCCCTGGGTCCGGAAAAGAAGAGCCATAGTTAAAAAAAATATTATTGTTTTCTGGGTCTATCTATCTATTTATTTTTCCTCAAAAGCCCTTTCAGCATTGGAAAGGTTTGGGGCTTTGTCCACTGAGAATTAAAATATATAGAAAGTATATATACCCCCTTTTTTTAAAGTGTTGGCACTTTAATAGCTGCTGAGCTGGAGACCTTTGAGGAAGGTTCTGCCTTCTCCTGGGTGGTTTGGGGAGTGGGCCGGGGGGGTGAGACAATGCTCTAACCCCAGGTTTTCTGCCTGTGCTTAAAAGGATTTGCCCTTGCGGCTGGCTCTGATGCGGTGTGGAAAAGGAAAGGGACAGGGAAGCTCAGAGGAGCTGACAGAGGCAGAAAAAGGGTGTGAAATTCATGCTATCTGGTGTGTCTCCTTTGATGTGTCACGCAGAGATTGTGCAGGCACTCAGACGGGAAGGGGTTAATGCGTTTCTCAGTAACCATTGAACGGGGGCTGTTATGGTCTATTTAGGCAATGATCTGTTACAATATCAATGGCATTTTCGATGGCAGTGTCTCCTATTCTTCTATTGAAATCACAATAGCTTTGGAAGTTCACGGCCATGGCAGTCTCAGAGACAGTTTTCTGTTAATTTTTCTTTGTTGTGAAGATTTTTTTTTTTTTAGAAGTAAATTAACTCACACAAATGTGAAAGAAGCATCAAGAAGCATCAAGTGTGTGACCTTTAGACAAAAGCTTCAGATTTGTCATTCTCTCTCCTTAACTTATGCCTCAGCTCTCAGCAATGCCCCGATACAATATAGAGCCCAGCTTGGGCTACCTGGCCACAAATAGCTGGGCAAGGCTGGAGTGACAACGTGAAATCTCCATTTCTATGCTGTTGTCAGCTTCTAACACTTTGGGAAAAAAAGTCAAAGTTGGGGAGAGGTTTTAGCTGTCTGCCTCCTGTGCTTTTGGATAGAAAGAGAGCCTCCCGGCCTGGCCCCTCTCTGCTTCTTTAGAAACCAGGGGCTAATGCAGCCCCAGGACTGTCTGGAGAGGTTACTCACCCAGCCTTCACTTTGATGATTGATGACAGTGGAGAAACTAACGATATTTTATTCACCTGTCAAAAAAATTACGTGCCCTAGGCGAGGCAGGGCTAGCACGGTGGAATTTTAAGGCTGCCATTTCTACAAAAGTGCAGTTATCCTATTTCCCCTAAAATATTATCTCAAAGGGAAGAGTGCCGTCCTGCTGGGCCCATTGCTCCGGGATGCCAGTGAGGGGAATCCCTCCCACCTACAAAGTGCCTTGAACTTTGCATTGGGAGCATGAAACAGGCATTGCAAGTGCATTCCCAGGGGGGTCCCATTGCTTCTGCCCCTCGCTGTGTATTCGCAAGCAAAAATCACCAGGGACTGTGGATGTTTTAAAGTACCTTCCCAAAGAAAACCAAATATCTTTAGACCAAGAGAGACCCCAAGAACTCCAAGAGTGCCTTATATGTTGTGAGTTTGAATCTCCATCAAGACAACTTTCTCATGTTTCATCCCATTTGGGTGATTTATTTTTACGGTATGGGTTTATGTTTCTTGATTCCATGTTATTGTAATCATCTCTTTCTTGTCAAGGAGGAAACTAAATGCTACCTGCTCCTGCTGCCTGGTAGACATGGCTCTTCCTAGACCCAATAAAATACATGTAATCATTAGCAAAGCCATTAAAGTCAACTTGCTTTCTCCTAGGTCTAGCTGGCTGTGAAGCTGTGTCCATCTGCACCAGCCAAGACACCCCGTCTGAGTCTTTCTTGTAGTTCAAAGTGGGTAAAGGATGTTGGTGAGTAAAATACATCAGAAATGAGTCCAGCAGTCAGAATCATGGAAGTTGGGAAGACTTTTCTTTTTTTTTTTCCCCCTTCTTTTTTCCCCACACTTTATCAGCGAATCGCTCTGCTAGGTGTTGTTTTGTGCTATTTCAAGAGTCAGACGGGAAATGTCTACCAGAGCCCCAAGCACAGCCCAGAGCCCAGCTCCGCTTCCAGCTTTGCCATGCTACAAACAGCCCCAGCCCCTGGGATGGATATGAGCTGTCTGAAAACGAGTATCAGGTGAGACAGGGCTTTTTGAGATGCTCTAAGTGTTGCCTTATGGGGAGGAACATTGAGAGCCAACTGTGCTGGGAGAGCAGACCCTGCAGGTTGACCTTGAGGATCTCCCTGCCCCCGTGGTGGTTTCTCTTTAGATAGAAATGGCAACAGCACGAAGTCACCCCTCTCAGGGTCCCGGTGTGTTTGCTGGGGGGCTTACCCATGGCAGAGCACTCCCGGCTGTCTCTTGGCACGTGCTCCTGAG
Organism: Numenius arquata; assembly: GCF_964106895.1. NCBI lineage: Eukaryota > Metazoa > Chordata > Aves > Charadriiformes > Scolopacidae > Numenius > Numenius arquata. The sequence goes on along the minus strand of NC_133580.1, from coordinate 22,899,395 downwards.
CCTTTAACCAGCCGCAGCGTTGGCAAAATGTTTCCTGGTGGAGACAATTGATAGAGCGGATGAAAAGGGATCTAAATGCCTAGGCAAGCTCAAGCTTTGAAAAGCTGGATTCCCGCAGCACAGCTTAAAGTGCAGAAGAATGAAAAGTAAACATTTCATCTTAATGCCAGCACAGGTAGAGCTGTTCAAACGGGATGCAAACTGCTCTCAGCAGAGGAACTAATCTGAGGTACCATTAAAATTCATAACAAAGAAATCCACAGTGAAAAAAAAATGGTTTCTTTTGACCTATTTCTGAGCTCTCTGTGTCGGGGTGCTGCTGTGCTCCCCACGGGCAAGACGAGGGGCCCCCATGCATGCTGAGAGCAGGACCTGGAGGTCCAGAGTGCCTCTGCACATAGGCTGAGGGGGATCCTCCTCCACTCCTCCCCAGAATGACATTTTAAGCTATGCAGGGCAAAGCAGAGCTGCAAACTGGTCCCAGTGTGACTGGGTCTCCAAAGGAGTTCAGAAACGGCAAGGAAATGGAGTTGTGGTGTCCCTTATCTGCTTGATGGGAGAGCGAAAGGCAATACATATCGCCACCCCCTGTGTCAAGGGCCACTGCCGGTGCTCTGGTGGGTGCTGGGAGAGCGCGCGAGGGATGTCAGTGAGCAGCGATGCTCACCGGCTGCAGGAGAGCCCTTCATGTGACTTTGCAAGACTGTAATTCTGCAGGAGCTGTGATTAGAGTGAGAGGTGAAATTGAGGGCTTGCGTGAGGTTTGAATATTACCATTATTTTTTTTTTAGCTTGGCTGACTTTTTTTTTTTTTATTTCTTTTTTTAAAATTATATAATGTGACTGCCACTTTGAGTTCGGGGTCTGGTTACAAGGACTTACCTCTATTTCACACCAAGAAATTTGTCTCAACATTAATCAATGCAGGTTATCGAAGAAAAGAAAAAAGAGAAACTGAAAGCGTTTGCAAGGTGAAGGCTCCAATACACTCTAATTTCAGCCCCTTCTCTTCCACCTCCATGGAGAATACCAAAAAGAAATGTTGGTTTTGACATCCCCAGTGCAATTATGGAGATAGAAATTAAACTTATGGAAATGAAAGTTGCTGTGTCTCAGGGACGCCAGACTTTGAGTAGAGAGTATCCACGGAAAGCATTCAAGCTCCCTCTCTTGAAAAATCTCACTTGACTATTAAAAATTCTGCCCTGGTGTGATAATTGTGTACGTTGCTGTTATTGCACCCTGTAAAATCACAATGCCATGATTTATTTTCACTGTTTCCACAGAAAATGTTGACATATCAGCAGGAGCTTGAGAACACAACTCTTTTGCTTCGGAAGAGCAGCCGCAACACTGCAGGCAAGTGGGAGCTTGGACATGTCCTCCTCTTGTGCTGAGAATTGCCATGACATACAGTGCTGGGGTATCTGAAACAGCTCACTTTGCTTTCCAGAAGTTTGGGTTTTCAGCAAGAAACATGTATATATTTTTCCCCCCACAGAAGAAAGACCCTTCTCCTGGGCTGCAACAGCAGCAGACTCACCTGTGATGCTGTATCTGCCTTGCCGGGGGGGGGGACGATGGACATTACAGCACTTCCAGCCCTGGCCTCTCAAAGTCCCTTCTAGGTGTGTTCTGGTGGATACCTTCTAATGGACGAAAAGCACCGTGGAGACAGACACTTCGTAACAGTCTTGATGTTTTTAATGCTTTTCCCAAAGGAGATGTGATTTTTTTGTAACCTTCCTCATTAGCTGTGGAAAATGCCTTGAGTGAAATCCAAATTATTTGGCAAGTAACCTGCCCCACACCTCTGGGAAGAGCTCCTGACATACCAGATGGATTTGCAGGGCTGTGAGTTTGGTGGTACACCTCCCCGAGCTATTACTTTTCATTGCCACTAAGTGGCAGTCAAGTAAAAAATATAGTGAAACGAAACTTCCCTGAATAAATAGTTCATCTGATATCAATGCAAAGTGCAGAAGCAAAAAATAAAAAAAATTTCTAAGCCCCAGTTCCTGAGCTCGGCAATCTCCTGCTGTTTATCCCAGGAAATTAAACCTTGGGAGGAGACGGCAATAGCAGAGATTGTAGGAATATATAAAGGTTTTCTCTTGGGAGGAGCTGATTGTGAAGGTGGGTGCGTTGGGGACGAGGTGACCAGTTCAGCCAACTTCTGCCCCCTGATTTGGCCGGCACGCTATTCAACATTTACAGAAATCAGCCAAAAGAGGTTTGGGGCATCCGTAAGTGGCATAAAGGTGTGCACGGTTGGAGTAAAAGCAGGGAATTGGGCTGGTAGTGTTCCCTGCTCACAGTAACACGGAACGATGCCATCCGCAGGCAAAACTGAGATTCCCCACGTAGCAAGCCCCTGGGTAACATTTGGCTCGGATGCATTATTAACCATTTTAAATTTTAAAGGGTTTGAAGATACTCAGGTAAAACCTCCTGAAAGCAAGACAGAACTAGGTCAGACACAGAGTGTGTTGGCTTTAATTAGCAACCGTGTGGATTTTTTAACCTTTTGTGAAATTCAGGGACCTCCTGTACTTCCCCTGCTCTGCTCTGGAACCGAAGCGGAGATGACCTCTTCAGGGAGAAATGGTAATTGGAAGTGTCAGTTATCTGAAACTTTTATCCGAAAAGACAGGATCCTGGGCATTGAGCCAAGGTCCTTATGTTTCGAATATTTTAAAATATTTGAAGAAAGTAACATGCACGGCATAAATTTTAATGTTCAAAGTACTCCTGAGATAACTTTTTTTTTTCAAGCATAAAGCGAATAGTAGAAAGGGAAGATAACTATCACAAAGTCATCTAAAAATGCCGGAGGGGAGTGGGGGGTGGGTGGGTTCTGTCTCAGCCACCAGCAAAATCTGTTCGTGTGGACCTGCTGAAGTTCAACCAAGACTTGCCCAAATCCCATGTCGCCAATGCTGATTCTGCATATAGTTTTTCTGACCCACACTTAATTTGTGCTTACAGATGCAACATCAGTCTGGAAGTCAAGGAGGCAGCCCCCGGTTGTTCCCAGCACGTGGGTCCTGGAGATGCTGCAGCAGATCTGGCAGCAGTGTGGATGGAGGACATTTGGGATACAGCGGTGCTGCCCGTGCTAGGCCTATGGTGTGCCAGAGCAGTGAGCTCAAATAGGTGTGGAGTGGGCTATGTCTCCCCTCGGGCAGGATTTCTTGGGGTGATCCTGAGCATTCCCCCATCTGATGCGGTTTCCTCCTCCCCAGAGCAGCTTAAGGTGGGAAGTCCCCCAAGGAGGTGGCACCAGCCACACTCTGCTTTGCCCCGGGATCTGTGCCGATCTAGAGCCTGTCTGAGGTGAAAAACTCTTCTTGTAAAACTCTTCTTGTCCCTCCAGGGCTGAGCTCACTCCCTCACATGCTTTTTCCCCCCTCTGGATGCTGGCACACACAGTGCACTTGCAGTGGGAGGTAATCCCCCCCGGCTCTGCACTCGCTGCTGCAGCTTAAGCACTGTTTGCAGGATCGATATTCATCCACCAGGCTCCCTTGCACCTTCCTCCCCGTCTCAGTGCTGCGCCTTGTTTCCCCGGTGTGAGTTACACACAGGGTCAGGGCTCTGCAAGGGCACTGCCCCTCTATGGGCTAATTACTACAAACCGCCAAAAAGGGAGCAGGCGTTTCGGACTCCACCCGGGCTGCTGTTTCTGACAAGTTTTTCAAAAGGGTACACCAAGAGACCACGTTTTCAGCTTTGACCCCATCCATTTCCACTGCCACCATTATTTAATCTTTGGAGGGGCAGTGGGGGAAAAAAATAACCTTCCTTCAAAATGTTATGGTTTTGGGAAGACTAAATAATGCAACGCAAAATCTTGGCTGAATGTGCAAGATGTGCCCAGGCGTGCGAGCTAGGCTCCCCCGGCGGGGGTCAGAAAGCCCTTAGATTTTGAGCATCGTTCTCTCCAGAAGATGAATGTTTCCAGCACAAACTCATGCCGCCCCCAGCCTGCCCGGGTGCCACGGCAGTGCCTGCAGTACAGCCTTGGCAAGGGTTTAGCCGGGGACTGGGACAGGTTGCAGCTTGTCCCAGGGCAGTTGGTGGGACCTGCTGCTCAGGGTGATGAGGGGCTGGCTCAGTGGAGGGTCCCAGTGCATGAGGGGATTGCACTGCCACGAACCTCAAGTTTAAAGTGCTGGGTGGCCGCAGGAGCATTGCAGATGAGATGCTTCAGCACGGCCAGAGCCAAGCGCTGGATGCGGGCAGCGCGGTGCTGGCAGGGGACACGTGGCAGCGTGCTGCTGAGAGCCTGTCCTGCCCAGATATCTCCTGATGGAGCTGGTTTTTGTCAAAACCTGACGTGTGTTTTCTTTATGGAGTGGCAGGGTCCCTGCCAGGTGATGCTTTTGAGCCCTTCTGCTTTCCTAAGAGATTTTTCCCTCACCACGGGTCTAAGTTTGCAGCAGCCTTTCCTGGTTTTGAGCAGAAACACTGTAGGGTAGACTGTTGATTTCTTCTTGCTTCTTTTCATGTACTGATTTAGACATGGGGTTTCCTTTGTAGTTTATCTCAGCCTCCCATCTGGATTCAGTCAGGTGCTGGGTACCGGTCCCCATCAGTGTCACACCATGACATAGGGGTGAGCTGCAGACAGTGTTAGCTCTGCAGAGAGGACCTGCAGGTGCCCCAGGAAGCCCAGAACTAGACTAACTGTCTGGGTTGTGCTTTTGGAGTTGACTGCATCCCATTTCTGACCAGCTGAGCACTAGGGATTTACAAAAGAGAGCGGAGTGGTCTTAGGGTAGTTTGTCTCCAGCCTGTGACATCCCCTTAGTCCCCATTTCTATCCTGAACGCACCCCAGGGGCGACACGCCATCCCCCAGCTCTGTTCCTGCGCTGTCAGGTTCACTTTGATTTGTTGAATGTGTTCATTTCATTGGAAATCAAATGCTTGGCAAACAGCAAATTTCCTCTGCTTCCCACCTGGTAACTCTGCCACCCGTTACAAACTCAGATCATCAAATGCTTTTCCTTAACCATCATCTCAGTAGAAATTAGATACATATGAGCAAAAAAGCTTTGTTCCAAGGGTGGCACAATATATTTCTGACTGTTTTAACCTTGTCAGTGAAGTACCAAAATGGATTGGCTGTTGGACAGCCTACGGCACTATTGTTGGTTGCTGAGCGCAGAAGGGGAAATTACCTTCCACTCTTAAATCTGCAACTTCTACCCTTTGCATGATGATGAATAGAAATATTGCAAGATTTTCCTTTAAACTCGGAGGTATTAAGGACCCCTTTTACCAAGAGGGAGAGACATCTAACTTTAAATGTGTGATTTCCCCATTATCTTCAAAGAGAGAGAGCTGTAGCTGGAAGTTAGGCACGTCCTGAGGTTCCCTGCTGAAACAGAGCCTGACAACAGAAGAAATACAGGGAGCTCAAATTTGCTGTTGCTGGTGCTGAAAATTTGCTTTAAGCAGCTGGAGAAGTGAGTGCACACAGGGGCTGTTGCTGAGCTTCCCTTCCAGACACCAGCTCAGGACACTTGCCGTGAACAGAGAGTAAGTATGCAGGGTTAGATCCTCCTCTGGAAAAATTTGAGGAGTTCTGCTGATCTTGTTGTGTCTGCACTAATGTATATCCAAGAAGAATTGGCCTCAAAGGCTTCCAGAGGTCTTTCAGGAAAGTACCACCTACCGATTTTATTTTCTTTTTAATCTGCGAAGCATCAGCTTGTCTTTGCATATTTATTTTCAGTCCATGTCTTGCAGCTAAATGGCACTAAATGTTCTGCTGTTGCTTCATGCAATTGGATTGATTTATATGGGGTTGCAGTGGTCTCATTAGGAGCAAGATTTGTTGCTTCTCTTAATACCAAGGGTTAACTTTTGTGTGTATATGTGTAGAAGAGAATAATGGGAAAATGTTGATAGGGAAGAATGACTTCTATAAACACAAATATATTGGAGAACTCTGGGAAATCACATTGGTCGGCAGCAATAGCTGATCAATCATGTTGGGTAAAGCATTGCCTTGCTGAGGATGGCCCACATGGCTCACAGTGACACGCAGTCAGAGAAGGTATACTGGTGCACTAAGACATGACAGGGCTGAGAAATGGTGAGTATTCACCTGCATCTAATTGTGCCGACAGCACAAGGCCGAGCAGCTCATGCCCAGCAAATGAGATTTAAGCAAATATACCATAATGCATGCCTGGGGTTTGGCTGATTTCTTACTCCCACAAGGGTGCATAAATAGGGGTGGTTTGGCTACCACTGGATTCCCAAGGCCAGCCCTAATCCATTTTACTGCTCACCTCCCTCAGGTATCCCCACACTCTGGGACAGGCAGTAGGGAGAGGAAGGCATGACAGTGGGATGGGCTCTATTTTGGGGAACTATGGCTATAATTTAGGGTTACCTTGTGATTCACAGCTTTAGAATTGGTTCAATTAGTTTACATCCAGATGCTTTCAATGTGAGTGACACTGTCAACCTGCTTGTGCTGCTCCCATACAGCCTTTATGTTTTGCTTTCAGAAGTTTGATTTACAGATTTCCTTTCTCATTAAAAGCTATGGTGATATTAAGCCCAGGAATCCCTGATGGATTTCAGATTGAATACTGTGAGTCTTGTATTAATGCAGGCTAGCTGCAAATAAAGGAGGAAATCAATTAAGTGTGTGGTGTGCATCATAAATATTCCATAACACAAAAGTGTTAATGTAGTGATAAGAAAGGAAGAACACAGCTGCAGGAGTCAGGAAATGCCGTGCTGAAAGCCCACTCTGAACATCTCTAACTTCTGCATTGACAGCCCTTCAGATGATAAAGGCCAGGCTGGACTCCTCAGTGAGTACTGTGAGCAGTGCACATTCTTTTTCCTTTTTCTGATGAGATTTTGGACTCTCATGCATGTTTTTGTGTAACCAGCCAAGTGTGATTGAAATAGTTAATCAAACGTAACACTGAAAACCAAGTGGCTGCGATATAACCAGTACTGACTTCGGCGATGTTGTGCCCACTTCCCAGCTGTGTGTTTGTCCTTTGATGTACGGTTGGGTAATTGAAGCTCTTCTTTATTGATTATTAGCCCAGAATGGAGCACTGTGCTCTGGAACCACATAAAGTTGGTGGGAAGCTGTGGTGTAACACGGCAAAGTCTGTGCCTCGTATGTCTGCAGTGAGACCATTAAAAAGTTTAGGTAATTATGAGAGATACATTAGAAATCAATCCAGTGCATCTGCCTCGGAGTCTAAAAACACTGAACCGAGTGTGTGGAGCATTGAGAGCTCCACGTACAAAGAAATGCAGCATATCGCCGGGGTGTGGAAGCCTCTCCGCCAGCTGGAGGCAAACGTTCTGCCTGGATTTTAATAGGCGCATTCATTACTTGTGCAGCTATGCACGCAGAGACAAGGACAGAGCAAACCCAACCCAGCGAAAGCCTGCCCACAGAGAGCCCTGCAGTACCCGGGCACGTTGGTAAGGCACAGCTTGTGAACCTCCCCCATCGCCGCTGCTTGCTGCTCCCCAAATAGATGAGGTGTACTCCACTGCCCGCACTGGCTTCTCTGGCTTTTTTTTCCGGGTGATGTGCAGTGTAATGTTTTCCAGGCGTTTTCCAGCTGTGGATTACTCTTCGCGAAGAGGCTGGCTCCTGGGGCTCACCCCCTCCCTCCTGCACAGTCTTGCAACCTACACCATCGCCTCGCTGCTCCCAACAGCCCACTGCTACAGCCGTCGCTCACGGTTAGCAAAGCGAGGAGGCATTTGTGGTTATTTCCAAAATCTGCAATGATGGAAGGGGGGGGAAGGTACGCCCAACCCTTTGGCAAGCAGCTCTTGCCTGTCGAGGTGTTCCTCAAGCTGGCGGGCACCTTACAAAATCACAGAATGCTATGGGGTTGGAAGGGACCTCTGGAGATCATCTCATCCAATCCCCTGCCAGAGCAGGTCCACCCAGAGCAGGTTGCACAGGAACGTGTCCAGGCGGGGTTTGAACGTCTCCAGAGAAGGAGACTCTACCACCTCTCTGGGCAGCCTCTTCCGGGGCTCTGCCACCCTCACAGGAAAGAAGTTCCTCCTCATGTTTAGGTGGAACTTCTTATGTTCAAGTTTGTGCCCGTTTCCTCTTGTCCTGTCCCTGGGCACCACTGAAAAAAGACTGGCCCCATCCTCCTGACACCCACCCTTTAAGTATTTGTAGGTGTTGATCAGATCCCCCCTCAGTCTTCTCTTCTCTAGACTAAAAAGACCCAAGTCCCTCAGCCTTTCCTTGTAAGAGAGATGATCCAGGCCCCTCATCATCTTTACATGGAGTGTTTGGCCAGCCAGAGGGGCTTGTGGCACAGATGGAGTGGCTGGCTGCAAGAGTCACAGTTTTTATCAGTTTGCTCTCAACTCCCCAACCTGAGCAGCACAAGAGATGGCCTCTGAGCTGGGGTGTTTGCCTGCCACTTGTGACTTCCCCAGGTTTCCCAGCAGGGATGCTGCTTGGTGCCGGGTACAGATGTTGCAGGTGAACATCTGGTGGCTGCTGCATGTCCGCTGTGAGCAGTGGCACTTTGCAGGAGACAGGCGTGCAGGGATGCTCTGACCCATCCGCTGTCTCAGACGAGTCTGTGCAAACTGGCACTGCACCAGGACCGCACCGCTCACCTCCAGGACCCTGCTCTTCATCCATCCCACCCGTGACTCTCCTGCTGGAAGCGCAGCACTGCCTGAGCCACACACCGGGGAGGCTTGCTGTGGATACAGCTCCCATGAGAGCCCGGCTGGGAATGCCGACAAGGCAGATCTGCCTGCTCCGCACTGCAGGGCCAGGGCTCCCTGCAGACAGCCAGCGGCAGCAGTATGGCTCGCTGAGGGCGAGGGAGCTGGGATCTTGCCTTGTCTCAGGGCTCCCAACTATTCACGATCATCTTTGGAGGCCATGCCAGATCACATTTCCAGTCTGACAACCCAAAATTATCTAATGCATTTGGTTTTCCCGTCTAAAAGCCAGTGCTGCCACTGTTGCTTACTATTTTCATCCTGAAGGAGCGCTCAGCCTGGCTGAAGCCTTTTGAAGCCCAAGTCTCTTCAAGACCAAAGCTGTTTTGATTGTTATCAAACCAGACAGCAGGGACTAGAGCCAGGGTGGAGGGAGTGCGGAGCATCATTCCACATCCTGGTGTCTGTCCTGGGCCTCTCTGGTCACCCAGGCAGGGTGCCATGGATTTTTGCAGGTGGTGATCTGACTGTTGGATGGGAGCATGGATCTCTGCAGCGTGCACCAGGGAATATTTTCAGTTTGGTTTCAAATCCGAGGTGGTGGTGGCTCTTTAGGGATATATGCTTGAACTGCCATTTCACTTGGCTGAATGAACTGCTGGCACCAGGGTGGCTTGGACGAGACCACGAAGAATCATGTCATGCTATGGCATAGGTGACCCGAGAGCCAAATTCAGCTAGGAGGTCCGACAGCAAGCCAGTGATAACTTAATGCATTGGATCAGCTTGATTTTGGTCTAACACTGGGGTTTTGTGCTGAACAGCTCAATAGGGGCATATTTATCAAAATCTAGGGCAATGGGGTCCCCTTGTTTTGAGACTTTTGTCAAGGGCAGAGGTGTGTGTGATTTTCACGTGGGAAAGGAAAGGCCCCTGGGACAGGGGAGGTGGAGGCAGCTGTGCCTTAAAGCAGCTCTCCAGAGGCAGGGGCAGTGGAAGAGGAGCGCCCATCCTCAGCACTCCCTCCCACTCCACCGACCTGCAGCGCGGTTTTATACCTGTATCAGGCATGGGGGTGGAGGGTAACTGAAATACTCTGGAGTTTGCAAACTCATCCTGCTTTGTAAAACTCATCTGTCAGACAAGGTGTATTCTTTCTCTCCCAGTCAATGAGGAAAGTCAATGATTATCCAGGAAAAATCCCCAGGAAGGTATTTTACCCCTGCTGTCTACACATTAACGGTGCCCTATAGCTCTGCAGGCTTACTGTGGTGCTGTGGGCTGGTTGTCTCGGCATCCCTGGGCATGCTTATGGAGTCTCAGGGAAGTTGGCTGAGGGGCTCGTATGCTTAGCCTCAGGATCTGTTGAGACACAAATCTGATTAGAGGAAGAGTGAGGGGCTGTAAGTGGTACGGCTGGTTGTAGTCTGATTCTGCCTGGACAGGCTGCCTACATATATCGATGGATAGTGTTTTATGGATGTTGCCTCACATGTACGTAGCAGGAACATGAAGTTTACCCCAACCTTGCATGGGAGATACCCTTGGCAGAAGATGTCATTAAATTTAGCAGAAGCAGGTGGCCTTTTAGGCACTTACAGAGCAGAGAGGTCACATTTCTCCTTTAGTTTTTTTCTCCAATAAGTATTTATTTCTGTCCACAAGGCAAGAAAAAACCTGATTCACCTGCTTTTCGCTTTTTTGCCGTCACTCTCCGGCTTTTGACGGTGCTCTTGCTTGCTAGATATGGGTCTTTCTTGTTTTCAAGTGTCTTGAGGCTATTGAGCAACCAGGCGATGAAAGATGACCTTTCCCCAGGGGATGCCCAGCCCAGAGCACCATGTCCTTTGCCGAGGCACGTTAAGGCTGGAAGGGTGTCTCTCGCTTTTGTGCTTGCCATTGTGCGAGGGGCAGGAGGGCAGAGACTGGGACACAGTGTGGGCCCTGGCTGCGGCAGGGGCAGAGCAGCAATAGGAGTGAGCTGGTTTATGAGACTCTGAGCCCTGCCGTTCCTGGGAAACCAGCTAGTTTCTGCTGGTTTTCCAGATGTCTTCTCGAAGCATAAAGAAGTGCTGTAAAGCGAGCTAAAATTGCCCCGTGTCCTTTGCTCACAGGAGTAATGTAGCTTCAGCGCAGATCTGAGAAGATGCTGCACACTGTGATTGATAGATATGATACACAAACTGTGACAACATTTCTTTGAAAATAACGTTAGAAATGCTTGGTTTATTCTTGGTTTATAGGTATGAAGCAAAAGAAAAGAAGATAAATCCGCCTATTGCAGAAAGTTTTCCAACAGAAAAAGCAGGGGGGGAGCTTTTGCCAAAAATATCATTGCTATATAACTGAAACTTTCTTTCCCAGAAGCTTTTGGTGTCTTGTTCTTTATTCTGTGCCCAAATCATGCGATGGGCAAGGGATCTTGTCAGATGTCACCTTAAAGGAATTGAGCGGTACAAGAAGAGAAAGATTAAAATAGGAAAAAGGCAAAAGTACAAAAGCTCTGTTAACTTTGCAGGGTGCAAGCTGCTAATTTGTAGTAGATAACCGTGTGAATCAGCAAAGCAGCAGGAATGGGAATGGTCTAGTCCATCTTGCTAAAAACAACCCAGTGGCCAGGCTCATCATATTTGTCTTTTTCTCTGACCCATTTAGATTCCTTCCTCTTAAAGGACATTTCTCCAATGACAGTGTTTAACTAATGCAGAATTCCTATGTCTGAAGGACAGTCTGTGATCCAGTCCATTGACTCCTGATTTCATTTAAACTGCAATTCATTATTTTCTTCCTGTGCTCATTCAAGAACCCATTGTTCATTACTCTTTCATCACTTTATGATTGGAACAATTTGTATCTGTCGTTCATACATTGGCCAGATAATGAAATAATCATTTGTGCATCTACACAGTATTTTACATTTATTTTTCACAGTGTAATTCACTTCGCCGGGTCATTTTATCATTCTGGAACAAATTGTGATCTTGTTTAAGCATTCTCTAGTTGGTAACAGTCTGCAATTGCCAATGTCAGGACACATGTCTGTGTATTGTCCGCAGACAGAACGGCAGTAAAATTATCATTATAAAGTTATTGTTGATCCTCCAGCTAACAAAACCAGCCCATCTTCTAGGAGGAAGGATTCTGCTGGCTGTGGTCATGATCCAAAGTACACTGAAGTTCTCGGCCTGCAGTCTTTCCCAGGGTTTGGCTCAGCCTTTCAGGGAGACATAATAAGAAGGGATAAGATTACCTTAATAAAACTGAAACTAGATGATAATGCACCCAGAACACAATTATGGTGATGTTCAATTGAGCTCCTGTTCTCAAGCAAGGTTATGATTTCTAGAGGGGTCAAGAGATTAGGAGAACAAACTAATTATTCTAACATCAAATAGATAGAAAGGTGAGCGCTGATTGGTTAGTTCACTTTTCTTCTGTGAATCTATTTCTGTTCAATTAATTAAAATGACACATATGTTATACTCTCCAAATATCACTCACATTATTATGTAAAGGTTGAGTTAGTCATTATGTTGGAAAAGGTCAGGGCTTGAATTTAATGCTGGAAGGAGATACTCTCTTCCAGTCCCTCATCATAATTACCATCCAGTTCCCGTCCTACCTGCTGATGGGATCTCAGCTATGGTTTTCAATGGACTTGCCACACAAAGTGTTTTCGGCCTCCCTCCAAGAGCTTCTCCAGCAAAATCAGGATTCAATTAAATAATGTAGTCTTTAAAGCCATAGCTTTGGCATGTGAGCTGAGCTGTATCAGTGGCGGTATGTGTGATTCCTCATTCTACTGGTCTCAAGATATATATATCACCAGGGGCCTCTAGGAGAGATGAAGACTCCTTTGTGTTACAGAATCACAGAATGCTATGGGGTTGGAAGGGACCTCTGGAGACCATCTAGTCCAAACACCTGCCAAAGCAGGTCCATCCAGAGCAGGTTGCACAGGAACGTGTCCAGGCGGATTTTGAATGTCTCCAGACAAGGAGACCACCACCTCTCTGGGCAGCCTCTTCCAGTGAACTTTATGTGAACAGCTCTGGGAGATGCTTGGTCAGCTGAGGTGTGGATGCACAGAACAGACCAGTGGTAGAAGAAGAGCAGATACACGGAGGAGCGGGTGACTGCAACGACGGTGGCTTTGCTTCAGCCTCAGACCCATTGACCTCGATAACTTACTCGATCCTCCCTGGGTACCTAGGCAGTTCTGATGGGCACAAGCACTGAGGCACTCAATGGTAAGTGAAGCTTATAAATGAAAAATAAAGCTTATAAATGACCCTTGGTTCGTCCCTTCAGCTGCACAGGGCAATATAAGAGCAGAAGTTGTTTTTGCTACTGGTCAGCAGGTGACTGTCAGTGATGACTGAACCATAAAATGAGCCGTTTTTGCTGTTAAATCTGGAGCGTTTCCACACACTCATGGCTGGGCTCAGAAATAGTAACCTCAAAATAGCCAGAAACATGTGCACATAGGATCATAGAATCATTTAGGTTGGAAAAGACCTTTAAGATCATCAAGTCCAACTGTTAAAGGCCACCTCTAGCAGACAGAAGAGAATGAACGAATGTCAGCAGTGGTGAGTTTGGTGTGAATAGGGAAAAGGCACGGACACTGGTGTTCCCATCATGTCCTGGGAATGACTCCCCAGTTAAAGTTCCCTGTGAGGGTGATAGTATTAGTGCATCTGCTATAGGGATATGTGGGGTTCGGTCTTCAGGGCCATCCATCAAGGACACTCCTCTATTCATGGAAACACCAAATATTCTTGAAACGGGGACAGTCAGATGTATATTTACTGGCCTCATGAAACAGGCACAGAATATTCCAGGTTTCTATCAAGTAAAGAGATTAAACGTTTGCTTACGCTGTTTGGAACAGGGATGACTGAGGGGACACTTGTGGTCATGGGGTTTTCCAGAGTCTCTAAACATAAATCTGTGGTCATATTTGTAATTTTAATGCTTTATGGGAGACATTTTACGCTTATTTTAATGGCCTAGAAATACTTTTTTTGGTAAATATATTAATTCTTCTTAGTTACACTCCATTAACTTGTGTTTAGTTAACATGCATGTAGACTGTATCAGCCATTTTAATAGAACAAGAAGGGGAAGAAATACTATAAGACATGAGCTAGCATCAGATTTATCTGGAGCGAGAAAACATCGGCAGATACAAACTGTCGCAGGATGTTAAAAAATCACCTGCTTCTTAGGGGAGATACAATTGGGTAACGATCCATGGAAACATGAACATTTTAGATTGCATATCTTCTATTCAAATTTATGACCAGCTGTCAGAGAGCTGGAGCCCCTCACTCCATGAGAGGGAATACTCTTTGCCAAACCATAATGAGCAGATTATGGGTGGTGCTAGAAAAAGTATGGGACTCTTTGAGAAATTGCAGCATGTCGTATTAACTTCTCTCTGATGTTAGCAATTTCCCATCATATTGTATTACCAATCACTGTCACTAATATACCATGAAATTCAGATGTATAATGTAGTGTACAACTCAACCTCTCATTTCAAAGGTTTGTTACCCATAATCCTGCATGAGTCATTAGTAATGTCACTGAACAGAATAAAACTCATTCATTTCTTACAGTGTTTCCCTTGCTGGCAAATAACTGACATTTCACACATGGGCATGATGCTTAATTCTCCAGAGAGCTTTGATTGCGACATTGTGAAATGTGTGCCTCTTTAATGGGCAATCAGGTCTACGCACAGCCCTCGACTATCCCCAGTCTTGCATGCTCCACTAGATGGCTGAGCAGCTGGGTACTCTGATAAAGCATCTATTTAATTTTCTTTAAATTATTTATCTATTGAAAAGTGTTTGTGGTGTTTTAAAGGCAGTATCATGCCAAAAGGTAAAAGTACACGCACCAAAAATGTTAAAACTTAAGGGTACAGTTAATATTTGGGAAAGAACTTAGGTTGTTTATTTTTTTTAGGACTGAGTCTCACTTGCAAAAGTCACTTAAAGGCTTGTGGCCCAAGCTTGGGGAAAAAGGTAAGCACCCAGGTCCCTCAGGAACCAGCAACACAGGGGCAGGAGCGAGGCCCACTGCTATCCATCTGGAAATGATGCATGGATGAAACACAGATGTTTCTGGATACGTTCTTTTAGTTTTAAGTGCAAGAAGAAGCTCTCAAGGCAGGCTCAGCAGAAGGTTTCACAAGGAAAGGGACTGTTTGTTCATCTCCAAGAGAAAAAAAGATGGCTTCAGGGAGTCTCGCCCTACTTGCTGTGTTCTCATATTCCCCAAATGGCTTTATTGAACTTCACCATGGTGGTGCTGGGCCAGTTCTCCCATCTGGAGAGGTCATCTTGAACTGTAATTCTGTTGACCAGAGAGACATGCCCTCTAGCAGTCATGCATTTGCAGTTTTGTAGGTGAAACAGCCGTCTTGCAAGCAGAAAGATGGGCTACAGGACAGGGCTGTGTACAATCTGAGATTGTAGATTTGCGGTAAATTTTAATTTAGCTTCCATTTCCTCCTTTTGCTCACATGAAATTTAAATTGGATGGTGTCAAGAGCCTTCCTGAGCCAAGATGTATCACATCTACCTCTCTGCTTTGCCTCCGTGCTAATTACCCTGACAAATTGGTTTACCATGATTTGCTTGGGAAATCTGTTGATCGTTTCCCACCTTCTCATTATCAGACTACACATGTAAGTGTTCGGTTGTTTTATGTAGTCTTTTTGCAGGTGGTAGTTTGTCCAGTGGGTCCGTGCCTCCCGAAGTGCCTCCCGCATGGCCACGGGGCATCGTCCTCTGTGGAAACCCAGTGACTTGATCCTTCTGAGTGAACTTCAGAGCGGGCACTTCTAGCAACAGAAAAGGCGGATATAGAGACGGCACGTTGTGCTGATAGATTAGAACTGGTGGCGGTCACTCATGGAGGACACAATGTAGTTAAATCCAGCTGGCGTCCAGTAACAAGTGGTTGTCCTCAGGGCTCAGTGTTGGGACCATTTCTGTTTAACATCTTTATTGACGATCTTGATAAGGATATAGAGTGTATCATCAGTAAGTTTGCAGAGGACACCAAGTTAAGCAGGAGAGTTGATCTGCATGAGGACAGGGAGGCTCTGCAGAGAGACTGGAATAGATTGGATCGAAGGGCCAACGTTAACGGTATGAGCTTCAACAAGACCAAGTGCCAGGTCCTGCACTTGGGCCACAACAACCCCACGCATCGGTACAGGCTTGGGGAAGTGTGGCTGGAGCTGCCTGGCGGAAAAGGACCTGGGGGTTCTAATCGACAAGCGGCTGAATATGAGCCGGCAGTGTGCCCAGGTGGCCAAGAAAGCCAACGGCATCCTGGCTTGCATTAGAAAGAGGGTGACCAGCAGAAGTAGGGAGGTGATTGTGCCCCTGTACTCAGCACTGGTGAGGCCACACCTGGAGTATTGTGTCCAGTTTTGGGCACCTCAATCCAAGAGAGATACCGAGGTGCTGGAGCGGGTGCAGAGGAGGGCAACGAAGCTGGGGAAGGGCCTGGAGAATAAATCTTATGAAGAGCGATTGAGGGAGCTGGGACTGTTTAGTTTGAGGCAGAGGAGACTGAGGGGAGACCTCATCACTCTCTACAACTACTTGAAAGGACATTGTAGAGAGGTTGTGCTGGTCTCTTCTCACAGGTAATTAGCGATAAAACGAGAGGGAATGGCTTCAAGCTGCAACAGGGTAGGTTTAGACTAGATATTAGAAACAATTCTTCATGGAAAGAGTGGTCAGACACTGGAAGAGGCTGCCCAGGGAGGGGGTTGAGTCACCATCCCTGGATGTGTTTAAGAGTCGTTTAGATGTGGTGTTGGGGGATATGGTGTAGGGGAGAACTTTGTAGAGTGGGGTTGATGGTTGCACTCGATGATCCCAAGGGTCTTTTCCAACCTGAATTATTCTATGATTCTAAACACCCAGCTCTGGTTCCACAGCCTGTGTCTGCCCAGTGACAAGGTTGTGCTTCCTTCTGGTTCACCCTCTTTCACAGCTTACATATAATATCTGGAAATGCCACCCTTTTCATGAATCCTGGATTAGAAACACACTAATAGGTTGCCAATTTATTCAGTTTCTTGTTTAAATTAAGTCATTCTTGTTATACATTTTCTTTTTAGTCCTTAACGTAAGCTTTTTCTTTTTTTTTTACCACTCTTTCATCAAGTCCAAGATCAGGTCAAGAGCTTTAGGGCCGGCAGGCCGTCTGTTCATGAAGGCACTCTGATGGGTTGATGCTGCAGCGTGTTTAAGGCGTTTAGAGAGAAAACAACACAATTAAAGTAGCAGGTGAAGTACACGACAGGCTGCGTAGCAGAGTGGCAGTGAGTCTGTAAGGCATGGCATGACTGTAGCGTCTTGATTTTTGCCTCCCCCGGGCTGTGTGGGGGTGATGTTGCAGCATTGCTTGCAGCTCACACGGCCGATGAAGCTGCAGTTGTTAATGCTGGAGACAGTGCTGTTCGTTGTCGATTCTCTCAGCAACAGTATGACAGGCTCCATGGTTCCTGCATCGTCAATTCAAGTACTTAGCCTGCCATTCCCAATTTATTTCATGAAGTGTCTGCAGTCTCCACATTTGCTAAAGTCATGATGGTGATTTATCTATTCTTGTCTCTGGAAGGATGCAAAAGAGGGGCATTAGAGCCACCACCGCTCTGTTAAATCAGAAATGCAATCTGCTTTTGAAACACAATTTGCTAAAAATTATGTTTCACAGAGTACACGATTATTAGGAGTGATGCATGTGCTGGTAACATACATGGCATTTTAGCTGTTCCTCTATATGATGTAGCTGAGTGAA
Source organism: Numenius arquata (assembly GCF_964106895.1). Classification (NCBI taxonomy): domain Eukaryota; kingdom Metazoa; phylum Chordata; class Aves; order Charadriiformes; family Scolopacidae; genus Numenius; species Numenius arquata. Next base: position 22,881,858 of record NC_133580.1, on the reverse strand, counting down.
AGTTTGTGACATGATTTTCACGCTAGCATTTTTGCCTGTACAGGTAACCAGACAGGTAAACCCAAACTGCAACTAAAAACGAGATCCAAGCTGTTACCAGTTTAAATCAGGCTGAAGACATACGAAAACAGGAACGATCAGGGACATTCATCACTATCACCATCAGTGACACTATCAGTAAATTAACTTTTGCAGCCTGGCCTGGGCTGAGCGTCACGGTGCAGAAACGTGTTATCTGGCAAAGGGCTGCAGTCCCATGTCTGGGTGCTGTGTGATACAGAGAGCTAGTCAGCAAGCTTCCGCAAAACAATTTCTCTTCAGAAAATATTAGTTTATCCAGCCCAAAACTTCTGGCAGAAAATACTAACTCCAGAAAAGCACAAGGGTTATGGCATTCACCATCAATAACTTTATTATTTAAACCTTATTTTCTGAAGCCCTGGGTGAGTTCTCCAACTTCTGAGGCCCAGGCTGTGCTGGCTGGCTCACTCTCCATCCCTGGTTCATCAGGATTCAATTTTGACACTTTTGAATTTTCAGATCTATTTCTGGCCGCCTCCACCACTGTACCCCTTCTTGGTGTTTAAATGGCAGGAGGAATAGCAAGGAAGCCGTCACTTCAAATCCCAGTTCAGCTCAGCACTTCTGTAAATTTTAGAATTTGCATAAAAACATCAAGTCTCTACTGCAGTTGCTAAATTGGGCTTTAGGAGAAGATTATTTTAAAAAACCTACTGAGTGGAATGGAGGGATGTCTACATGCCTACATACATCTTGCATCTACATGCCTGCTTTTTTAGTAAATTTTTTCTGCTCTAAAGCCCAGAATGGGTCAGAGGTGTTCAGGTAAGCCAAATGTTTAATGACTTGTCCAAATGCAACTGCTGAGCTTTGACAAAGTAAAACTTCAACCATGCCTAATTTTTAGTCATTCATATTTATTATGAGTCGTATTGGGGTCCAGGTCTCATTCTGCCCCCAATGATTATTTCTGCCCATCAGAAAGTGGGGCTGGGGCTGGTAGATATTGGTGAGAACCCAAGGCTGGGCTTTCTTTGGGGCTTGGAGGCTAGCAGGCAAGTGGTGTATTTGCAGAAGAGAGTGAGTTTAACTGCAGCTTGAGACCTTGTCAGCACAAACGAGGGAGCTGTTTCCTCTCCCAAAGTGTTGTTCAACTGTGGCACTCATTGCGGTGGGAGACTGTGGGGGCCAAAAGCTTAAATGGTGCAAAAACCAATTAGATGAGTTCATGGCAGAGCGATGCAGCGAGGGTTATTACACACCAGGAGACCGCCTCTGGCTCTGAAATTCTCTGAGCCCGGATCACTGGGGACCATCAAAGCACCCCAGGCAATTATCATCATGTGGTTGTCATGTTCATCTTTTGTACAGATATCTACAACTACTTGGTGTTGGTGTTAGAGACAAAGCGCCAGGGCTAGAGAGACCTCTGACCTGAGTCAGCCTGGTAGCTCTCATAACACAGAAGGAGATGACCTGTTTTCATCTCTGCTTTAGACAGCACTTGAAGATGTGAAGCCTGTACCATCTCTCTGTTATGTGAGCTCTCAGTGCGCCTGAGAGCTGTTCCTGTTATAAAGAGCATCAGCTCTCCATTAGGAGACAGTCCTCAGGAGGCTGGCAGTCATTCCTGTGTCTTCCTAGAGAACTTTGTGCTGACGTCTGCTTTTGTTCAGGTTAGTAAGGAGTAGGGGAAAAAAAAAGATATATAAAAAGCAGAGGGTGATTTGGCAATTCTAGTGTCAGCAGGAGCTGATCCCAGCAGTTCAACATAATTACTCAAAGCAGAGAAAATCCAGGAGATTTCACTGGAAGTGAGCAAGAGCTTGACAGCTGGCAAATGCCAATGTAAGTAGACAACTGGGAGCAAGGGGTGGAGGGAGGGGAATATCCTTTACCATCGCTTATAGAAATGCCGTTTACATCTGAAGGGAGTCTGTAAGAAAATATCCCCCTTTTTGCTCAGCCTCTCTCCTCTGCCACACGTTTATACCAACCAGCCTTGCCGGGCCAGTGGGCACCTCTGCGCTTGCAAAGCTTCATCTAACACATAGCATCTCCAGAGCAGCCTGGGTTCACCCTGCCCCAGGAGACATGCCTCCTCCTCTGCTGTCTGGAGTGTCAGCACAGGGATGCTGAGCAGCCGGAGCATCTCTGCAGCCGGAGCATCCTCCTGCTGTTGCTGAAGCTCTGGGTCCTGCCCCACGGATGGGGAGGAGGAACGGTGGCTGATGCAGGGCTGGCACAGGGCAGAGCTGGGTGTTTAGAATCATAGATAATTCAGGTTGGAAAAGACCCTTGGGATCATCGAGTCCAACCCTCAACCCCACTCTACAAAGTTCTCCCCTACACCATATCCCCCAACACCACATCTAAACGGCTCTTAAACACATTCCGGGATGGTGACTCAACCCCCTCCCTGGGCAGCCTCTTCCAGTGTCTGACCACTCTTTTCGTGAAGAATTGTGTCTAATGTCCAGTCTAAACCTACACTGTTGCAGCTTGAAGCCATTCCCTCTCGTTCTATCGCTAATTACCTGTGAGAAGAGACCAGCACCAACCTCTCTACAATGTCCTTTCAAGTCAGATTTATAAGATTTATTCTCCACGCCCTTCACCAGCTTCATTGCCCTCCTCTGCACCCGCTCCAGCACCTTGATATCTCTCTTGTATTGAGGTGCCCAAAACTGGACACAACACCTGCATATTTTTTCTGATATTGAACGTCTGCTCTAATAGGCTGTTTCTTTCAGTGGTGTTAAAGGCTGGTAATATTGGTGTGTGGCTGCTCTTCTGCTTCTGTTGGAAACTTTCCCTGTTTCTCACCAGTCACTGGGTTCTCTGGGCACTCAGCATACTATTTCCTTTCTGTCTTACTGTCTCTCTGTACTTGTGGCAGGATTTCGTCACCAAATGAGGCCAAATCTTTTTTTTTGACAGCGGCAAATGTGGGCTTTTTTTTGTATTAGATGTAAATTTCCCACATGAACATCGAACCCAAAGCAATATTCCTGCAGCAGCGAGTCGGTGCCAAGAACCCACACTGTGTTGCAGAAAAGATCTACCCCAGCCAGGTCCAAGAATGCATCAGGGCAGCACACGTGGTATTTAGGCTGTCAGTACACCAGCAGTAACGTCCTGTATACCTGGCAACATTTCTCTGGCAATTCTCCCTCTCTGTGCAATTAACTATTTAACATTTGACAGCTCAGATGTGCATGAAAGTGCCTTGTCCAGTGCACGAAAGAAAGAACTGAAGCAATTGGACCATGTTCACATTCTAACATCAAAACAGATTATTTTTTTCTGCATCTAAATAATAATTTGATTGTCTCAGGATAAGCTTTTTTGGCCTTTGAGCTCTTACTTTGAGATTTTTCTCTCAGAAATACCTGATCACATTAAATATCCATGCTGGACACTGTGCTTTCCTAAAGGAAAAAGAAAAAGTCAGGTTGTAGCTGCAAAACACAATCCTTTCTAATTTCCTGAACGGCATTGTGCTGTTCAGAGTTTCAGAGGTATCGTTTCTTACCATAGACCATATGTGGCACAGGATACACTCCAGTAATTCTCCATAGAGGCTTAATATTGAACAGTTAAATGTAAAGTTAAAGAATCAGATTCACATGAAAGTGTTCTGCTTTACTGATCGTGTTAATAATAAAGTTCTGCAGGAAGATAACATCCGAGTTGCTGTAATCCAGACTGCTTTTGTGCAGGTTATTTCTAGTTTCCTGTTAAATGATTAGTCTTAAGTTTCTTACTAAAGACTTGAGTTTGGATGGTTCTGCAGGCATCCCTGAAGCAACACCTTACTAATGATGGGCTTCAGCAGCTTGTGGGTGTGTTAATTTGAATTAATTATAGCATATTTAACTTGCCTTTGCTATAAAATTGACTTGCCTATTTTGCCCAGTAGAAGTTGTCACTATTAAATCCAGAAGGTTTATGAGGATAAAGATCTTGAGCTTCTGGTGACCCTCCTAAACACTTAATCAGACCAGAGCCTGAAATCAAACATGAAGTCCCATGCCTGTATTTAGAGTTGATGGGCATCCGTACATTCTGGTGCATGCAAACCCCAAACATTTTATGATTTTTATATTATTCTGATTGAGAAGGTGTGGGGATGTCCCCAGTCTCCTGGGGAACCACATTAACTATGGATTTTCATGTTGTGTTTCCAAAACCAGCAATAGGTGGTTCTGGCAGGGAAGAACGGGGATGTACATGGTTCTTGTCACTTCACTAAGTGAGAGCCATGATGGGGACAACTTCATTAACCAGTGTGATGGCTCCCGGGGGCCGGAGCCGCAGCTGGAGACACCAGGTCTGGCAGACCCTCGGGGAAGCTGCTTATCACACGGCAGACGACCAGCTGCTTTGCTAAATTAAAAGGTAACAGCAGTTCCCACAGGACTTCCCAGCTCTCGGGATATCAGTTTATTTGGTATGGGGGGATCAGGCTTGTGCTGAGCCCTCAGGACCACATGCGTGCCCTGGTCTGTGAATGCTGGTGGGCAGCTGCAGGGTTGGCAGGGTCTCTTCCGATCGTCTGTTGAGGAAAAAGCTTAATCAAAGGCCACGCATTTCTAAGGATTTTTTTATTACCTGGTGTGCTGGTTTTTCCTTAAGGAAAACATTGCTATATCGAATTAACGGTGCTGAGCCAGCAGCCTCTCCATGTGTGCCTTTTAAATCTAAAAACTAGAGGGGATGGCATTCAGTGTCCTTGTGAGGAACCCGGTTAAATGGGGAACACAAAAAAAACCCCCAAAAACCAAACCCATACCTATAAGGAAATGTATTTTTAAAAGGAGAGAGGGCAAGCCATAAACCCTGGGGGTTAGGGATTTATCTGGGTGGTCCAGAAGGGTCAGAGCCGGGGTCCTGTGTGCCTTCCCTGGGCTGTGCTGGCAGGACTGAGCCCTGCAGAACAGTACAGATCTCAGACTTGACTGTGAAAAGTTTCCACTTCATCCTCCCCCCCTCTTTTTTTTCCCTCCATATGAGGAATAAGGGGAGCAGGAAGGAGAGATGAAGTTTTGTCAGCAATTTCTGAATAAGCTCTAATGTGAGACTTTTTACCTCTCAGTGAGAATGGGAGAATTATATGCTGCCTTGCCCAGCCAGACTCCAATATCCTGTCCAGTCCACACGTGTGGTTAATTCGTCTTTTTATATTGTTAACATTAAGACACTTTACACCAAGATTAACTGTGCTGGTAATTTGACTTCATTGGTGCCTTGAACACTGCACTAGGCAAGCTGCATTTTTATAGCTAATGTGTAGAAGAAAATTTTTGTCCTTATGCATGTTCTTCTCTTGGGCTTTTTCTTCATTAGCCTCTGAGCGTGTCTAAAGTAGTAAAAATACCTGCTCCTGTTCATGAGCAAAGCCAGAAGAGTTTCATACAGGCCATGTATGATTTTGAGAGGAGGCTGATTTCTTGTTCAGGCTTAAATGCTATTTGATTAATGAAATGCATTAATTTACATGCAGTTGGAAATTAAATAACAGCTCTGATGGGAGGGACAAAGTGCCTTTTGCAAATATGTAAGAGAAGGTTTGGGGACTCCCTACTGCACAGAAGACACAGGGGTTTGCAAATGTGATGTGTTGCCCAACAAGCCCTCACAGGGAACTGATGAAACAATCTCAACCTCAAAATGGTTAAACAATATATATGGCAGGGACCATGTGTAGCAGAGGTAGTGCAATCTGAACTGCAATGCAAAGCTGGAAAAAGCTTATTAAATTCCCAGGCTCTTTTGCATGTTATAAGAAAACCAAGGTAAGAATAAGATAACCTGTAAATGGGTTAATTATAACAACTTAAGCATTAATATATGTTTTCCATAATAATCTGTGTGGTTCAGCCGATGTAGAATTGAAGAGTTTCGCTGTATAATCTTTTCTATAGATCGGCATGGACTTTAAGGATAAATAATCTATGGTGGAATAGAATCAAGATAAAGTGTTGAAAATAACTTCACAAAATTGAAATTCCACAAAATTGATTCCAGTACCTGAAGGGGGCCTACAGAAGAGATGGGGAGGGACTCTTTATGAGGAAGTGTAGTGATGGGACGAGGGGTAATGGTTTTAAATTGAAAGAGAGGAATTTTAGATTAGACACTAGAAAGAAATTCTTTGCTGTGAGGGTGGTGAGACACTGAAACAGATTTCCCAGAGAAGCTGTGGCTGCCCCATCCTTGGAGGGGTTCAAGGCCAGGTTGGACGGGGCTTTGAGCAACCTGATCTGGTGGGAGGTGTCCCTGCCCAGGGCAGGGGGTGGCACTGGATGATCTTTAAGGTCCTTTCCAACTCTAACCATTCTATGATTCTATGATCCTATTAAATGAATACATATAGCATGGAATGATAACATCCAGGGCAGATGAGATGTGATGAACGGGAAGAGCGGTCCCAGTGCCCTCACTGAGCAGGAAGGGACACCAGGACAACCCCAAGCTCCTGCTCCTCCCTGGCAGGGAGGGTTCAGCACTGAAACAGTGTCCAGGGATAACTTTGCAGGAAGCTAATCAAAGCAATATTTATTCCTTGAATCTTGCTGTGCTGGGGATTACCAATTAGTAATGATTTGGTGGTTAGTGTAATTCCATATTTCATTTGTTGTGTTTATTGCATAGGGCATAGCACACCAAGTAATGAACCAGGAGCAGCTGACTGATTCGGTGGAGTGTTTGCTTGGGTGATGAAGCTGGTTGGTTATAAATTATGATTTTGTTTTTCAGGAAAATACTCGTTTTTAGTAGCATTAATTTCTCTGTGTGTAGTTACAGTAAAAAAGCAATATATTCTGAGATTATTTTATTCTAACTAGTTTTAGAACTCCCAATACTGGAAAAATGAAACTTAAAAGTTATGCTTCCTATGGTATTTTACATTAATATTAATCATATTATTCTTCCTTTTATGAATCGTCTCTCTGGTGCTCATAAACCACAGAAATTGATATCATCTACTCTGACTACAAGTTTACATGATAAGTTGTTACACACAGAATTAGCCTGTTTCTTTAGGAGATTAAATACCTGACTCTGTTCTGGCATTAAGAACATTTTCCACTGCTCTGCACTTCGGTACAATCCAGTCCCTGCTCAGGGCGTCCTTCAAACCCATCAGAAATGCACATAAAAATCAGACATCAGTTATCTCTAGATCAAATCAAATAACCCCACAACCGCACGAATGCAATTAAGATAAATGTACTCACAAAACCCCCAATGGATTCCACCCAGCCCAGCCTGCCTCCTGGCTTACAATTAGAGTGAGAGAGGTGGCCTTTTGGCTATACTATGTGCCTTCTCTAGAAAATGAGGGTGTTCTTCTCTTTTTTTTTAATTTTTTTATTTTTTCCTTCCAAATTTCTTTGAGATTTTTGATGTGCGCCAATTGGTTCTTTTTTCCTCGCTTTGGGAGATTTCTGAGTTTGCGTATGTTTTTAGCTCTCTGTCCTCGAGCTGCCAAGCAGGCACACATCCATCCCTGATGAAGATCCCGTTTTCCTTAGGCTCCCCCATCAGTTCCACCTTCGACTCATTGGGTACGTGTCAATTAACCACCTGCTGGCTGTAAAAGAAATACGCCTGCAGACCAAGGCTGACAATCTACGTGAGGAAAAATAGTCCAAAGGAAAGCTTGCTGTTAGAATAAAGAGAAATAGAATAGAATATAGAAAACTCCGCAACTAAAATTATGTTCACAGGAATGAAACAGCGGTTTGTTCAACAACTAATTGCCAAAGTTGCTACACAGACACACACATGAAAAATCAATACAGTTGATGAATCCCCTGCTATTTCACGGTTTAGGACAAATCATTTCTGATGACCCTAATTATTTGTGTGTTTGAGCATCAAATAGGAAGAAGCATAGTAACTGCTAGAAAAATTTGGCTTATGCAGAAGACCAGGACACCGGTTTCTTATTGTTGGGTCTTTCTGCTCGAACTCTAGGAAATTTAATAGAAATTAATAGAAAAATGGAGATGAGTGCACTATTGAATAGCAAAAAAAAAAAAAAAGAGTGTTTTATATATCAAAAAGTGCTTCTGACAACATCTATTTTCATAATAGTGTTTTGTTGAATGAGTGGCTTGGACAAAAGTGCTGGTAAATTGCCTGAAACAAGACTACCCAACACTCAAAACATCTGCTAATGGTAGGTATCTCCTTGACTTCTTGTTGTATTTCCTTCTGGCATTTAATCCTATCCTTCTCAGTCCATTATGAAGAAGGGAACTGCTTTGCTTAAAGGGTTATTGATGTTGCCAGGCACTGGAAAAGAGACGGGTACGTTCTAAGCCTCTCTCTGCAGATGGGACTCACGTGTCCTATTGAGATTCAGCAGAGATTCGCTGGGGTTGGAAACCTTTGGAGAGGTTGGAAAGGCTGTTCCGCTTCTTAGTGGAGGTGAATCTCCCTGGGGGAGCAGAGCAGCTGCTCCAGCCGGCTGCTCCATCACTAACCACCAGGACATTTCCCATTTTAACTCCTATTTTTGCTCCTTTTCCAGTGGAATGATACTTACAGAGCAGGATCTAAATCTCTCTTAATCTTAACGGTATCTTTGGGCTCTGCTGCCCTAATCTCGCCTTGTCTCCACTGGGTGTTTCTATGGCAACTCCCTGGGGAGTTTTCCTGTTATCTGGGTGAAGTTAATCGGAAACAAGTAAATATGCTTGAGATGAAGTAGTGCTGGAGAAGACTGATGTGGCCTTCAGAGCGTGGTCTGGAAAAAAGTTGAATTATTTGCAGGAAACTTCCCCCAAAAGGGGCTTGAAGCTCCCACAGTCAAAGGTTTTTTGCCTAAAGTGTATTTGCCTTCCGTGGTGCCAGTGCAGTTCCAGGTGGAGGCAAATTTTTCTGCATTAATAATAAAGCATATGGAGCCCAACTGGCCAAGCTTGGAGGTGCCTTGCTGGGGAATGGGATTTTCACAGGCATTTTGAGGAGTTCGATAGTTCCCTGTTCCAACCCATTTATAATAAACCTGGTGTCATGTCTCATTAGCAGGCATCTCTGTGTGGTTTCACTCCCTGTGGGTGAGAACCATCTCCCAGCTCGCCCTGGGGCTGCCAGCGGGAAGCAACACCTTCACCGCCCATCTGATGGTGGCATGGTGTGGCCAGACCCAGCATCACTGCTTGGAGGGGGCTGTGCTCCCAAAAGTGGGGGTGATGGATGGGACTGGTTAAAGGGAAGCTTTAAGGGGACGGAGGTCTGAAGGTCTTTCCCTGGCAGATTTCTGCAATGAGTTTGAGGGCTGTTGTGGCATCTTTTCCCCAAATGAATAACCCAGATTATCTCAAATCAGGAGATTTGTGTCCCTATTCAAAGCCCTCCAGCTTCACCTTCCCTCCCATTTCAAAGCTGTGGATCAGACCTCTCCAGGTTAGTGTTGGATCTGACTTCAATACATTTTTCCTTTGCATTTTAGACCAGCATTTCAGGCCGAGCTGTTGGCAGACCAGCAGCTATTTGGAAGCTGCCAGACCTTTGCTACCTGGTGACTATTTCTCTTTGAGCTGGAGAAACATCTCCAAAGGAGATCTGTGACCTCCTGCTGCTGTCACCCCAGGGAATGGAAAACTATCCTCCTTTGCCGCGTGAGCTGAGATACCAGCCGGCTCCTTCGCCTGCTTTATTTTTTGGATACCAGCCACGGCTTGCTTATCATCAGTTTTGATCCCTAAAGCCAAGCTGTTGATTCTAATCTGAGGCCGCAGCCGGGTTTAAATCTTTATCTGCAATCGGTGAGTCTGAGCGCTGAGTGTGCAGAGACGTTATTAGATTATTAAATCAATGACACTCAGGTTATTAGTCACACTCATCCGCATTACCTGACACTGTAATGATGTTCTATTTTTACTTCCAGCCTTCTAATGTCCCAGAGGTACTGAAATTATGACCAGAAAATTAATTTCTATACATTTGAGCAAGAAATAGATGTATAGGGAATAACCCCACATCGACAGTGTAAATCCTAATGGAGCTGTTTAGAAAAGCAATAGGGAAAGGGAGAGGGTTGAGAACAGCGTCTCTCATGCAGCCTTCCCTCTGTGCTGCCATGCCAAGCTCTGATGGGTATGGTGCTTGCTAATAACTGGGCCAGACTATTTTAGCTTGTAAATCATTTGGTGTAATTAGGACTCCTGAGTTGGCATTAATGATTTCGCTGGCTCGGCCCAATGCTTTCTTGCAGAATATTGTTGCAACAGGGCTTTTTTTCAGGCGTGAAATCAAACCCAGTAAACAGAAAAAGGCCAGCATGTGGCAGGATGTTGTTTATGTTTTCAAAAATTACTCCTTAAGCACAGGCAAATTATCACCCCAGCCCCCAGGTTGAGTTAAGAAGGGAGGCCCGGTCTGACGACGCCTGAAGACTGAGTTCGATGTTATTTCTGCTGCGCGTGACTGCAAGCTGGGAGGAATCAGTTACTGTGGAAAAATACCATGGGAGATACTCAAAGTCCATCCCCACCCTTGCCTAACAGAGCAGGAGAACTTGCATCCCACCCCTGGCCCTCGGGGTCCCTCTCTCCCCGTGGAAGTCCCTGGGGGTGAGCTGCAGGGGGTGCAGGCGTGGGGTGAGTCTGGAGTGGGATGGGGAAAGCGCTGGCGGAGAGGCAGGAACCGGCAGACAGGGAAGGGGGCTGGAAGAGGCGACCTCGGCGGGTGTACCAGCAGGCAAAACTACTATGGGTGGCAAATATGGACGGGGAGCATATGGTGAAACACCCCACGGGGGAGAGACACTGGCACCCTTTCCCCACGCCATCCACAGCCCCAAAGACTCGCGAGTTCCCCGAGCTTATTGATTACTGGGTGCAGATCTCCATATTGCTTAATTATAACCTGGTTCGAATGCGTGCCTGCACAGTGTATTTATTTCATATTTGCAATTAATTCCGAAGTGCTCACTGTGCCAGAAATGGAGCAGAGCGACTTCTTCTGAGGTCTTCAGCTGAGGAATTTCCACTGAAAAATGGAGAGAGATGTGTGAGTATGAGCACGGGTGTAGGTGTTGCTGGTACCTGCTAAAGGCATGTTGCAGGATGCTCTCGTGAGCAAAGTTTGTAGTCCAATTATAATGAGGTGAGTTGTTTAGGTGTAATTAAAAGATGGGGTGAGAACTTGAATGGAAATCCTTTTCTCCAAGCTTTGGGAAGCTTCCTAATAAGATATAAACATTTAGCAGCTCAGCTGGAGAACTGTGTGCTCTTTGGTTTAACATTAAAGGGGCACTGTCAAGTGGTTTTAATTAATTAGCTAGGTTTTAAATGAAATCAAGTCAATTTGGAGCAGTTAGGCTCAAAATAAAATTTGTTTTCACCTGGTAGGAAATGTCCTTCAAATTCTTAACATCTTAAAGACAATGAAAATTAAAATTGCCTTTAAGAAATCGCATCCACATGGTTCCCTTTCCTTTTCCAATTTACCCAGAGAATGGCCAGTATTCTGCACATCTGGCATTACTGTAATTGCTATAACACCAGTATGTCTAAATTAGAGCCTTTTAGTCTATGTACGCTGCAGCCAGCATTTACACGACATCGTCCAGACAGGCAATACCCAGAACCCATATCAAACATTCCTTATGGGGTCTTGAATATACAGATTTCCCTTTCTATTCCGACTTCTCATGGTGCAACGTAGCTCTTACACTGACAGGTAATTCAGGAAGGTGGGCGAGTAGGTCAGTTTGCACGTCAGTAATGTGATTGCTGGGCAAGAGCGGGATACGGATGTTTTACCCTCAGCCACCAGTGTCTATGAGCCTTCTGCTCACTTTTGGCCACATTGGGTAGCGGGACAGAAGTTTCAAGAATTAGAAAATTGTTCCAGGCATCGTGCAAATCCACACCTGGGAAGGGGAGGGACCCGAAGGAGCGCCTGCACTGGAGGGAGCTGGAGCAATGTGAGATTGGAGGGGGAGTCTGCGGATGCAATATAGGTCTCTGGTTGGTGGAGGAGAGGGTTTTCTTGTTTTTTCTTGCTGTTTTTGGAAAACAAACGCTGTTCTCAATATTGACTTTAAAAAGAAAAAACAAACAAAAACCCAAACCAACCAATCAAACAAACAAAGCAAAAAGAAAAACCAAAAAGCCAACAAAGTGAGGGTTAAGGCACTTCTCATTAGGCCAGCACAATACTGTGTATTATCTTAGATGCTTTGTGTTAAATTTAGTGGGGGAATTAACACAAACTCCCTGTGACACAATAGGCCATAAGTGCTGGAAGCCTTTACGAGCTATTTTGCGAAGCTGTTACAGTCTATTGAGTAAATAATCTACAGATTAAAGCTTTCTAAGTACACAGTAACTTGATAGGTATTCAAAGAAGCCATTACGATATGTCAGGTCAACAAGAGGAGAATAAATGTTCCTTACACTTGGTGCAGTGACAGGGTCTATCTGCTGCAAACCAGTGTTAAACAAAAGCGATGGCTTTTTAAAAGAAACCTGCAGTGCAGTTGTGCTCTGGGGCTGGGGACCGGGATTCGGAGAGAGGCAGCTGCTTCTGCTTTAATTTGTTGCAACCCGAGGATGACTGTGCGCGTCGGGCACTGCGCTCCATCACCCCCTGGGCTCACCTGCTCCTGGGCCACGGGGAAAGGAGAAAATGGGCGGATTTGGGGGTAGCTTCCAGTCCTCTTTATGGAAAAAAGGCAGAGCACTCTCTCCCTGAAATGTGGGAGAAAAGCATGTGCAGAGTGCCCCGCTGTGAGGCTGCAGGACGGGAGGAGGGTAAAGCCCCATGCACGGGGAAGAAGCAGCCTGCTGGGTGGGAAGCCAAGGGGCTTTCCTCGAGCAAGAGGGATTTCTGCCTTTCTCCCCTGGCCATCCACCCAGCCACCACCCTGAGCGGCAGGCTGGGAGCCCAGGACGCTGCTCCTCTCCCCTTCGCCGCAGCCCAGCTCAGCGCTCCGGCAGTCCCCTGGGCATCCCGATCTTCCCGGGCACCCATCCTGCACCTCCTTCTCTTGCAGGGCTCTCCTGGCTAAGGCAATACCAGCATCCCGCCTCCCCCCCAGCATTTAAGTACTCCAGGTTGCCAGTCGCTCTGGTGAGTTTAATATGAGCTATGTAAATTCCTCCCAAGAATGATAGGATTTTGACAGCCTGATTTGCCTTGCAGGCATCCTCAAACCAGTTCATTTTCTCTTCCCTGGAATTTTTGAGTGGTCGGGTGGCATTTGATTATCATTGGCTGGCATATCTGAGCTCTGGGTTTGAGCACAGAGATAGTTTAAATTTAATAGGTTTAAGATGTCATTATTTCCATGCTGATGAATTTATACTTGCAAACAGAGAAACTTAGAGCATTTAATGATCTTATTTAGATATCATGGTGCAGGCTTTAAACCCAATCCCCAGCATAAAATTAAATCATGTTGGATAAAAACTAACACCCAGAAGCAAAAACTGAACTGGGTAAATGAATAAATTTCGAAAGACAGAATAAATACAGATATAAGGCACCTAGGGGACAGATTTACTAAGAGTTTTTGCACTGGTTTCAATGGGGCTTGTAATAGCGTAAAAATATTAAACCTGATTTACTAGAAAGGATTTGTATAGCATTTCATCGCATGCTTCCCAGTGCCAGCAGCCCCTTCCCCAGCTCTCCCAGCCCACAAGCGGGAGCTCTGGATGCAGCCAAACTCTGAGTGGAGAAAGCTCCATCTTTGCTGAGGAGCACGCAAGCAGCCAGGGGAGAATGTAAGGCCACCGTTCAGTGATCCAAACGGATCGACAATGTGTTTCTACGCAAATCAGTTCTAATTCCAGAGAGGTGTGTAAGGAGTCGCCCCCCTGCGCCTCCTGGGAGGTGTGTGCTGCAGGCTCCCCCGCGGGACAGCACTGCCTGCCCTCCCCAGCACCCTGGGGTTTGTGTTTGCAGAGACCGATACACCACCCCTTATGGGAGCTTTTAAATCTCCTTCCTGCCTCCCTTGTGCCAAGGCTTTTCTGAATATCTTGTACATCCTATAAAGTTCATGCAAGGAAGTATTCCCTTGCTAATAAAGGAGACTTCAGTTTTCCCCATAAAAGAGCTGGTTGTGTCACATGGGGGGTGATGACACACAGGCCAGGTTGGGAAACACCAGAAGTGGTCTTTTTCCGTAAGTGGTCTTTTTTTTTGGAAACAATTAGGGAGTCCGGGTAAGGAAAAGCAGCTCTTGATTTACTCCTGAAGACCTCATTCAAGATGTAAATACTGATGAGCTTCTCTAGTAGTGACTGTCATCAAATTCAGCATCCCTACGGAAAAAATATCGTACCACAGCTATATTTAATTTTAATAGAAGAAGCTAGAGGAAAATGATGGAACTGAAGAAATCAGAAAGAATTAAATTAAAAAATTAAAAAAAAAGAAAAAGAAAAAAGAAATGTTGCCTTAATGCTACCTACAAGCAGAGATTCCTCATTTGGTGCTTACCAAAAGCATGGAAATGAACCAGAAAGCAAGCCAGCGGAGTTGAACACCAGAAGAGAATCACCAAAACGACTTAACAGGACTAGACTTTCACAAAATTAATCTTCTAGGGACTGGTAATGGATAGGAAACTTGGTTAGGAATAAAGTCCTCTCTCAGATTTTATAGTGGGTGGAAATTAGAGTAGAAATCCTGCGGGTACCTGTGCTGGGCACTGTCAGCATATTCCGAAATGATCTGCAAAAAAGAGGTGAGTGGTGAGGTAGCGAAGTCTGTGGGTGACACCGATTTCCACAGGCTAGCCAGACCTTGCAGAAGGATCTTAGAGAAAAAAGCGTCTGGGTGATATATACCAGCAGGTGAAATTCTGTGCCAGTAAGGGCAAATTAATGCCCTTGTTAAAGCAGGTCTACCTACACATAGAGAATGATGGGCTTTGAATTAGCTCTTACACTTAAGCGAGAAAAAATGTGCTGGTTCCGTTGCGGCTGCTCCTCTCCAAAGGCTGGCACCATCCTCCTTGCCTCGGGGAGGGTGGAGGAAGGCTCCAAGAATGAGGAGCCAATGTGAAAATGCAAAGGTGAAATCCTTGCACACCTACACCCCTGACCCTGTGTGCAGGTCTGGTCATCCCGTGCAGAAAGGCTGCAGCAGAAGAAGAGAAGATGCAAGGAAGGCAACAAATCTCATCAGACATAGGCACCAGCTTCTGCGATAGGAAAGCTTAGGGCTCTTGCTTGGAAAGGTCATGTTTGAAGGGGAAAGGGAAGAGATCCATGCCATTGTGAGTGATGTGAAGGTGAATAGGGATGAGCGTTGCATGCAATGCAAGAGGGAGAGTGCCAAACTCCTAGTATGGGGAGAAGAGGGCTCGTTTTTTTATTTATTAATTTATTTTTAAGTGCGACACTCAGCTGTAGCGCTGAGTGATCAGCCGCCAGTAGAGCGGGTCAACAATTTTCCAGCAGAATAGTTTTCCGAAGCCACTTTCTGTTGGAAAATGCTGATTCGATGGTATCAAGATGCTCTGTGGGAACATGTCAATGCCATCAAAGCCTTCAGCAGACGCCAGACATCTGCCCGGCCTCCTTGCCTGCTGCCCAGCTAGCTGGCTCCCTGGGAGAGCTGGGCCCACGCACTGCAGCCAGCAGCCCCTAGGATTTTTCTTTACTTTGTTGTTGCTCTATTTATATTGCATTTTTTTTCCTCCATTTTCATCTTTATATTTTATATCCAAGGTACCTACAGCTTTAGAAAAATCCCCTGTTGCCTATCAGAACATCTGGTGTCAAATCAAAGTATAAGTCAGACAATGAGAATAATTTATAATTAAAATGGGTTTTAAACACACATTTTAAAGTTTAAAAATACACAAATTTCAAGAATATGTACAGTGAAAAATTGTTTTTGATTTTATTTGTATATCATGTCATATATTAATATAAAGTTTTATTTTATGTTGCATAAAGGTTGTCTGTGAAGGCAAAGTGATACTTTATGTTTGAATCTCTTTCTAACTTATTGGGCTAAATGGAAATGGTGGGTTTTGTAGGACACAGTTTCAGAATTTCACTCCCGGGGCAATTTCAACATTTCACTGTGTTCTGTTGCTCCTTTTTCACAGGTGCTTCCATAAAGAGCAGGAAAGATGGACTGGATATTCTCTCTGTTTAAACGGATATATCTGTTCTTAACCGGAATCAAGGCTAATGTATCACTCAAAGAGGATGAGTTAGATTTTAAAGGCCGGTGGAAAATCAGTGGTAAAAGGAGCGAGAAAAACCCTTTCCTTAGACAACACACCATTGGAAACAGGAGCAGGATAAACTGTACAAAACACCCATCTTTGTAATCCAAGATGGGAAGAAGTGTGATGAAATAGATAACATTGTGACAGGGTGAGGTTGCCGCTGGCTGCAGGTGGTACCAGTTCCCAGGAGGTGACCAGCCCTGGCCAATCACCAGGTGAGCAGCTCCTTTGCAAGTCCCAGCACACTGGTTTTGATTTGACAGGCTTGAGTTTGTTCCATACAGTGATGTGAACGATTTGAAGGGTTGGTTTTTTTTTGGTGAGCTGTTGGTGCTGGAGCAAGTAGGTGCAACTCCCTGAGTGCAGTGAGGGGCAGGAGGGTCTGTGCCCGGTGTCCTCCCCACACAGCAACGGTTTGCCACTGAGGCTCAGGCAAAAGCAAAACCACCCTTTCCTCCAGCAGCATCTGCAGCTCTCCTGGTGTTTGGAGTGGCGACAAGTCCAGCTCATCATGCTTATGAGGCTCCTCTGCCCTCAGAGGTGGGGTCACGGAGAGTCGGGTGAGAGAGATGGTTTTTCATGGTAAGCCGCGCAGGGATCCCACCCCATCACCACCCCCAGATCTTGGGGCCACCACCATCACTTTTCTCTTTCTATGGTGGTTATTTTCAATAAACTTGAACACTTGGCTGAGGTAAAGTGAACGCAGAGAGCCACCACGCCACAGGCCACCATGAGCAATTAAAATGAGATAAACAATTAGCCTGAGAACTTGGCATTTGGACCACTGCTGCCTCAACAGCCACCAGAGGAGCCTCCTGCTGCCGCTGTACAGTCCAGCCTTCCTGGTGTCAGAGCAGAGCTGGGGGGTTGGTTTGTGATGGGATGCCCAGAGGAGGTGCCAGGACTGATGAGGGGACTCCAGGGCGTATAGTTTTATTTATTACGCCTTCAGTTTCCTTTTCTTCTCACCTTCTTCATCAGGGCACTGGAGCGAATAGGAATGTGCTATCTAATTTCCTAATTTTCCTGTCAGCTTTCTGGCTTTCAAAATGATTGCAGCAGAAATCTGTAAAATGAGGATGAGGGAAGCAAACTTAATACCGTTGTAAATCTCCAAAATGGATGCAGAGACACAGTATTCAAACAGGAGTAAATAAAAGCAAGGAGACATTCATTCCAGTTTTCTCCTCTGTAAACCTACTGGCAGCTTTGAATTATTCAGAAAACAACATTTAACTGAGAAAAAAGGGAACCCTGTAAAATAGTAAAGATTACACCGTAAAGCTAAGCACCCTCCATAAATCATAGCTGGGAACATTGCTAAGTTATAGCAACCTGCAGATGGCTGTCATTAAAGTGAAAGAGCCTCTGCCGGCTTGGCGGGCCATGCTGCGCTGGGGTGTACAGCTACAAAATTGAGTTACATTCATGGGGGAGTCACAAAAAGGGTTTTAAAACAGGAATTTCAACCAGGAGCTGCGTGAGCTGTCCAGCAGGACTCGGGATTATTGAGAAACCACAGTGGTAATTTCCGACCCTGATTTACAGGAGTTTATAATAGTGCATCTCTGAGGGGAGAAGACCATGCATGGGGGAGGGTGTTCTGGCACTGAACCTGGCGCTATCCCATCCCAAATGAGGACAATCCCTGCCCGTCCAAAGCTGGGGGGGCTGCTGGATGTGGCTGGGGTCCTGTCTCCCAGCTGGTTTTGAGATGGAGTCAGGACAGACCAACGGGCTACTTCCCTGCTCCAGACACGTTCCTGTGTGCTCACCTCAGGCATCGTTGGTTTTTCCTTTGGGATGAGTTCATCTGGGGCATCGACTCGAGAAACAGCGGGAGAGATGCTCGAAACAAGCCTGTGAAGCTGCAAATAGCACACACCAGCGGCTGCTACTTTCGAGATAAAGATGTCACCATGTGAGCTCCTCTAGGACTATGTATTAAGCCACACAATGACGTAGCATCAAGACACCCTGTAGACCCCGTGGGGCGGTGCACGGGAGCCGTGTGGGGATGGCCTTGCCAGCGCTTGGCTGTGGGGTGCTGGGGGGGAGCCTGAGAGGGCTGCAGCAAGCTCCCCGGGAAGGGCTGTGCCAAGCATCACTTCCCAGAGGCAGATCATGCTATCTGCTCTCTCGCAAGAGACATAACCCTAAATAGCACAGGAGATCCCTGCAATGTTCCTGCGCCAGGAGGTTCAATTGCGGGTCTGGCAATCAAAATAGCCAGCGTGTAATGAGGCCTGCACAAGCGTACCGTTGTTTGGAGGTTGGAAATGCTTTGTCCCTCTCGGCTACACTCACCAAGGTTCACAGTTTTTCAAGGTCACAATCTCATAGCGCTACAAAGATGATGAGGGGCCTGGAGCATCTCTCTTAGGAGGAAAGGCTGAGGGACTTGGGTCTGTTTAGTGTGGAGAAGAGAAGACTGAGGGGGGATCTGATCAACGCCTATAAATACTTAAAGGGTGGGTGTCAGGAGGATGGGGCCAGTCTTCTTTCAGTGGTGCCCAGTGACAGGACAAGAGGGAATGGGCACAAACTGGAACATAAGAAGTTCCACCTAAACATGAGGAGGAACTTCTTCACTTTGAGGGTGGCAGAGCCCTGGAAGAGGCTGCCCAGAGAGGTGGTGAAGTCTCCTTCTCTGGAGACATTCAAACCCCGCCTGGACACGTTCCTGTGCAACCTGCTCTGGGTGGACCTGCTCTGGCAGGGGGTTGGACTGGATGATCTCCAGAGGTCCCTTCCAACCCCACAGCATTCTGTGATTCTAACAAGGTCAGGAGCCTTTTTCTGACACAGAATGGCACAGCTGGCTACAAAATGGCCAGGAGGAACTGGATCCCACAGTATTTTTCTTCTTCACTCTCTCTGGGTAAACTTGAGAACTGCTCACTGCATCTCTAACAAACTCTGTTGAGTTCCTTGTCACAAGCACCTCTTGTGCTTCAGTAGAAAATGCATCACCAGCAGATGCAATTTCTTTCAGTGCTGGAACCGTGTTTATTTTACTGGAATTGTACTCCATTTATCTGGTTGCAAAGGGACCAGGCAATTTATATTGGCAGCACTGAATGTACTGAGGTTGGCAGTGGTCGGACGCTCATGGCTTGTTACCCAAGGAAAGTTTATAGCATACTAATTTATCCCACCACAGAGCAGCAATAGAAGAAAGGTATGGTTGGTATCAATCAGTCTTACATTAGAAACACTGTAAACATTTTTTCAGATGGTAAAATATCCAATAAATCTGCTTTATTCTGTTTCATTGTAAGGTCCAGTTCTTCCTTTCCATCATACAAACAACTTTCAGGTAATGGAAAGGATATTGCATTCACTAATCACAAATCACAGTTTGACATATTATTTGTAATTTTCAGTGCCTGCCTTCTTACGCACTGTTCATAAAATGAGATCAGCGTCATTTACAATAGTGAGAGATGGAATAAGACTTAGAGGAGATGTGACTCACTAGACATTCTCCTGTGGCTGTTGGAAGGAAGCCGCATCACTCGGGAAGATGTGCTGTGATTTTCCAAAGTGGTCTAGGGGATTTAGATATACCTTTAGGGGTTTCAGCACCAAATGTCTGTGTTCCATCTGAAAACATGACCCACCAGCCCTTACATTCATCTTGTATAAACCCAACCAAGAAATTCAGATTGAAGGCTCCCAAAACTCCTTTCCAACCGGCTACTCTTCTCTGATATTGCTCCAAAATGGTGTCCTTTAAATGTTGTGCCACTGAGCTTTTCAAAAGTGAAAAAGATACTTTTATTTGCATTCAATGTGAGGAAATTATACTTTGTTGTAACTTACGGTGCTTCAAAATTATACATTACTAATCATTGTTCCAATGCTTAGGTGCTGTATCTGGACTTAAGGAAGAACTTGCATCCCTGGTGGACCAACCAAAAATGCTCTTACCTGTTTTGTTAACAGGTATGAATTGGATTTCGTCAAGCAAATGGAAAAGAAAGAGGAAGGATATGCAAGGGTTTATTTTAATAAGCAAGGAAATGAAATCCAGCAGAAGCTGGTCCACCTCCTGGAGTCATGGATGGTATTGGGAACAGGTGAGTGGGTTCCTTCCCGGCCATTTGGAGGGTGGTAATAGCCCCCTGGTTCAGTATCTCCTACTGCTTGGTTTTCTCTTTTTGAGCACCTGCATATTTCTGCCAAACAGTTTAGTGCATCTCCCTAAAAAAAAAATTGCTTGTCAAGAAGCAGTACTCGTTTCTGCTCTCTCTGAGCAGAAAAGATCCGTAACAAATGACTCACATGCTGTAATTACACTCTATTTCTTCCCATCTTGCATTGATTATTCAA
This sequence comes from Numenius arquata, assembly GCF_964106895.1. Classification (NCBI taxonomy): domain Eukaryota; kingdom Metazoa; phylum Chordata; class Aves; order Charadriiformes; family Scolopacidae; genus Numenius; species Numenius arquata. The sequence continues at coordinate 22,861,277 of NC_133580.1, read as the reverse complement.
ATGAAGAAATAATAGTTCTCTCTTGAATAAAAGAGAAGATCTGAAGACCCAAATATTGGATCGTTGTTATTTTTTTTCTCTTTCCCCGCCCCCCCGTTTTGTTTTTCAGGTACTGTTTACAGCCATGCTATACTGAGGAGATGAAACATTTATAAACAAAACCTCCTGTCAGAGTGCTTGTAGTTTATGTTTGTTTAAAGGACAATTTTGTGTCACCTCTTTTTATTTTAATAGACAAATTAAATTTTGCTTAATAATTCAACTCCTCTCTGCTTCCTGTAATGCCTATCTGCATTTCTCTGATGGATGTTTGTATTTGTTTCCTATGATTTACATGACCTGACGTCTCATATAATGAGCTTCCCAGCGCAAATGCCATTTGCGATACTCCGTGCATCACTAATCTATCATTTGATGACCTTACAAGTGCTGGGGTCACAGATTCAATCAGTAAAATGTTTCAGGGTGTAATTAATTAATTTCCCCCTCCTCACTCGACAACTAGTCGCTTAAAATTTGATGAAAGCGATACTTCTTCGTAACACTTCTTCAATACATACGGTTTGTTTTTGTAATCAATCACGCTAAGTTGGGGAGTTCTTAGTATTCATGGCTTTGTCTTGCTTGAAACTTCCAAAAGTTTATTTTCCAGCATAATTTAATAGTTTAATTAGCCAAGCAACTAGCTACTGTACTTTTGAAAGTACACTCAGGTTGTGATTTAATAACGTGTCTTTTCCTTCGCTAAAGCTGGGCTGGATTGCACCGAGCGGGCAGCGGAGTCGGTCCAGCTGTGAGCATCACTGCACAGCTGGCTGCGAAACCTGCATGAGGCTGAGTCGCGCCGCGGCCCCTCGCAAACCATGACAGATCTGTTGGCTCTTTGCTTTACACCTCTCATCAAACAAAAAAAGGGATTTCATGGTATCGGTCTTTAGTATCCTTCGCTTGCACCCATATTGCTCAAAAGGCTGTGAAAACATCAGGACTAAGGGCTGTGGATGATGGCTCTCTTCCATAGAGCCATGGGATTGTCATGCTGTGGTTCAGGCCACTCCCTGTAGGTCCATGGTTTATGTCCAAGAGTCCATGCAAAGTACCTAACAAAAGCTAGGCATAAATTCCCTAGCCTGAGCTATGCGTCTTCACTGGAAGGACACAGGGACGCACACAATGCAGAGCACTGAAACCCGCTGCAGAGGCACGGCCTGTGGACTCCTGGGGGGGATGTGGCCAGCAGGTGGAGGGAGGTCACCCTGCCCCTCTGCTCTGCCCTGGGGAGGCCCCATCTGGAGCACTGTGTCCAGTTCTGGCCCCCCCAGTTCAAGAAGGGTAGGGAAATGCTGTGGAGAGTCCAGCGGAGGCTATGAAGATGATCAAGGGACTGGAGCATCTCTCTGATGAGGAAAGGCTGAGGGACTTGGTTCTGATCAGCCTGGAGGAGAGCAGACTGCGAGGGGACCTCATCAATGCTGAGCAATAGCTAAAGGCATGTGGCAAGAGGATGGGGCCAGACACTTCTCAGTGGTGCCCAGTGACAGGACAAGGGGCAAAGGGCACAAACTGGAACACGGGAAATTCCATCTGATCTTGAGGAAAAACTCCTTTCCTGTGAGGATGGCAGAGTCATGGAACAGGCTGCCCAGAGAGGGTGTGGACTCTTCTCCTCTGGAGACATTCCAAACCCGTCTGGACGTGTTCCTGTCCAACCTGCTCTGGATGACCCTTCTCTGGTAGGGGGTTGGATGAGATGATCTCTAGAGGTACCTTCCAAGGCCTGCCAGTCTCTGATTCTGTGACCTGGTGCTGTTGTTTTAACGTCCGTCTGTTTGTCCCAGAAGCCCAGCTTTTCAGCAACCTTCACCAAAAGAAGGGGATAAGCTTCCTGGTAACTGAGGAACATCGCAAACTTCAGCTCTCCACTTGTCCTGCAAGGACCAGTTTGACACCTGATCTTTCAAAAGTAAAATGCTTCACTTTTTGGCAGCTCTCACCCTGGAGATGGCAAATGGAAAAATCTAAATTTTTGCTGCTTTTCCGGAGCACTAATTAAGATACACCAGTGGGAGGTATTATCTAAAGGCACTACCACAAAGGTGAGACAAACACGTTTCCCCAGCCCTGGTGCACATTATAAAATGTCTGGCATTTTATCTCTGCCTTGGACTTTGTGCTTTGTTTTGTAGATTTCTGTTAATAACAGAAGCAGGTGTATTTTTGCGTGTCTATGCAAACCATCTTTTTGCATCATAATACAAATGTTTAACTTACAGATGGCTCTGGACTCGTCCTCCAGGACTCTTTTGGGAGAATGAGATGCAATCTTTGCCAGCAACTCTCAGGACTAAGCCGCTGACGTAGCTTGGAAGGAGCAGAAAGCCCTCGGTTGCTTTGAAATGATTTCCCTGAGATTCTGTTACTATGTTAAAAAGTTTTCTTTTATCCTATCAAGGTCTTAGGGAATCTGTCTATTGACCATTAAAGCAAAGCAAGACAAACTCGCTGAAATTGAGATCCTATAGTATTATGATTCAATTTCTCTTCAGGTAAATATGATTGTATCTGCAATACTGCTGCTTGGCTCACTGAAGCCCAGGAAAAGAATGCGAGGGAGGAAATACAGAGATATGGGGGAAAAAAAAACCTGGGAGAATATTCTAAATCCTACTGATGAATTGGGCTTGGAAGAGGCAGAGGTATTTAAAGGACAGCAGCGCTTTAACGCAGGGTGATAGAGTTTGGAAATAACGCTGATGGCATATTCCTGTCGTTGGTGGCTTTTGTAAAGGGCATCATGTGACAGGCAAAATCTCTTTAGAGTGAGGGGTTTTACTAGTGCTGGAAATGTGTTAGATGAGACCAGGCTGCCAACCCAGTCCCTGGTGCTGCCTCTTTGCTGGACCAGAGTTATCCCATAGGGAGCTGGACCCAGACCAGCATGGCCTGCGTAGGGAGGAGGCTTTGGGAAGAAGGTGTGGTGGGTACATGGCTTCAGTCACTGCTCCACAACTCACTAGAAAATCCTCTTTCTTCACAAATGGTGTTTTCTTTCCACCGTTTTTAACACACTGTGGGTAGTAAATCACAGCGGCGCTTGGTTGGAATAATGGACTGATGTGAAGTGGCGTAGCAACGTGTTTTGCTCATGGAAAACAGGAGGGGAATGCAGTGGTCCCACGTGCTTTGGGGCAGCGCCTTGGACCCATCCAACTCCACAGTGAGGCTCATGTATATAAACACAAGCGCAGACATATGCAGAATTAAGGCTTAATATGTTATTTCACCAGGAATTGGCTGTATCCAGCATGAGACATGGTCCATACTGAGAATAAAACAGCCAGGTCTGCAATACAGTCTATAGCCACTGCTGTAGTTGGAGAATCGTTGTTGCTGCACAGACTTCTTGCAGTGTCATTTGGGCTATGTAGGATCTGTGTTTTCTTCAAAATGTTAGAGGTCAGGAACGACAAGTACCAGCTAAGAACTAATTGCCCAGAGCAAAATTTCTCTATCGTGAGAGAGTATGGAAGTAGCATCTGAAACTACAAAAAAATTCACTGTGCTTTTCGCTCTATCAGCAGACTTTAATGACATTTTGAATGGGGAAAAATTGCTTCTTGGCTTAAAGCATGAACTATATGTTATTAATCTCTGCAAAGGAGTTTTATAATTGAAACGCTGATGGAACGACAGTTCCACTGACTCCAATGATGACCTGACGGTGTCTAACATAGGCATATACAAGCCCGCATAATGCTATGTCATGATCGTAAGAGTTCCCGATAATGTGGACAGGTTGAAATCTATGGCTTACACTCTTAACTAAACTAAGTTCCTTTAAAATTGTTTTTTTACCATGCTTATGGCATCTGGTTTCTGCATGGTACCGTGAGGACTCAGACTGTCCCGCGAGGTCACAGGTTTGGCAGAGGTTGTCTTTGGTAGGCTATTGTCATGGCTTATGTTGCCTATTGGTAAAATCATATTACCTCATGCTGTCATTTTTATCAGCAGTTTCAAAAAGAAAAGTGATTTTAGTACTTTTACTTACAGCGTCTGTGGTCGCAGGTCAGTATCTGGCCATTAGGAAAGAAAAGGGTGTTCTCAATCCTGCTCTCGGAATTCAGGGAATTCTCAGAGTTGGAAGGGACTCTAGAGATCATCTAGTCCAACTCCCCTGCTAAAGCAGGACCTCTTGGCCAGACTGGGTATTTGAAAGAAAGTTTCTTCGTCATGTTAGCTTGAGGGCCCCTCAGCCAAGCCAGAACCTCAGCTTTTACCAGCTCATCCTGCTCTGCATACCTTAGTTTGGGTTTTTGCTCTAGTTTGCTGTTTGTGCTCTAGTTTGCACAGCCCTAAGAAAACCAGAATATGGCAGGGCTGTCACGTTTGGAGAGACTTACTCAGATCTTTTCTCTGAAATGCACATATCTAGTGGTGATTTTTGTTCTGATTTCTCTACATTTTCCTCTGCTTAATGTTTAAAAAAAAAACTGTGAAGAAAGAGACATATAAATTACTAGTCTCAGCCTGTGCCTTTCTGTGTGCTTTTCTAATTAACACACACCAACATGCCTTCGTTATCACCCTATTTTGTACCTGCCCATCAGATATGAAAATCAATGCCAATATCAGTAAATCTCATCATCTCCTTCCCTTTTTTTGAAAGTAGGTGAATGTGCAAAAGAGGAAGGGACAAAAAAGACTGTGAGAAATAGTTTTGGGTTTTAAATAACAATTTCCCTCTCTAAACGGGAACACCAGTGTTTGAGTGGACAAGAAATGCAATGTGTACTCTCCCTGTCTCTTCCTTTTTGTGCAGGCACTGGGGAAACTTCAGGAAGAGGAGAGGTAAAGAGATGGGAAGAGAAACCCGTCTTGGAAGGGAGAGCTAGGAGGCGGCAGGGAGCTCCTCACTGGTGGGAAATGCAGCAGAGGGCATTCAATGGGCAGGCAGGAGCTGCCACGCTCCTGCGTGCAAGCTTTGAAATAAAGCCAGTTATTTCTGGCGTTATCAGATCTCTGTCTTGGCTCTTTAGACCCAGAATTTATCTTTAAAAAAAGCACACTTTTCGCTTGCCAGGCAGATGCATCTCCATGAGAAAGGCAGTGCAGGAAAACCAGACCTTTCCTGGTGCTGCAGACCACCCTGGCTCTGCAGCACCATAGTGGTTTCCCCATGGAGATGTGCTCCAATTCGGACCAATTCTGGGTGCCCAAAAAGTTCTTCCTTAAAGATATTGAGGAGCCACCAGTGCCACAGATACCAAATTTTGCTGCTACCTCCAGATCCTGAATGCTCATGAAAAACGATGCATTGTATTGCATAGGTTGTATTGACTGTTTTAATATCTTCACTTTTATATTTATGGTACATGCAATTCTTTGTGCACCTTTTAAATGTTATATTAAAATACAGAGTGGCAGCAGCTTTAAAGAGTTGAAGCACAAAATCTCCTTTCCTGCTCTTGTCTCCTATCGAGAAGCATTTGCAAAACTCTCAGGGAGGCTCTTGAATTACGGCTCTTCCTCTTCCTCATGATGCATGGAGAAAATAAACATGTTATTAATCTGCCCACTGTCAGAGATCTCTGTTCTCTCTCTCTGTGTCTGTACACAAGAAGACAGTTTGACAGGAACAGCAGACGTATGCAGAATTGCCTAGGATGCACTCAAGCTGGTGAATCACCAAATACTCAGGGTGATGAGATGTTCAGTTTGAACGGCGGCTGCGAGCCCTGAAGGGATTTCTTGTAGGAAGGTAACTGTGAGGAGCATCTCAGTCCACCGGATCCTTCAGATGTTTGCAAGAAGCTCCTTTATTTTTTTATCTTTTTCAAACCTGTTGGTGTGGGGACAGCCAGCTCGAGAGAGAGTGAACTGTATTTGTAGAGGACTTTGGAGGCCAGCCTGTCTGCAGCGTGTGTGTGCAGTGCCTGCAGGGAGGGGAGTGGGAGCGGGTTGGGTGCAAGCCCCAGCATTTGTTGGGGATGACAGGAGAAGTGGCCTGAAAAAGAAGCCCAGGCGAAGGGGACATCCCGTCCCTCCCCCAGCTCCTTGTTGTGTGCAGAGCAGCCTGGTGCCGTTGGACTCTGCCTCTTTCTGTTCCAGACCAAACAGTGTGGCTCCGTGCCACTGCCTACATCTAGCAGCGGGGGGGTGGTCGAGTGGGACTAGGATCTCAGCAAAGGTTTGGTTTAGCTTTGGAGTGCAAGAGCCAAGGCAGGAGTCTGCAGATATCGTGACTCAGCCCCTGTGGGATATGTCTCACCCCCGGGGGAAGCCCGGCAGCACAGAGCACGGCAGCATACGCCAGCATCTTGCTGAGGCTCCTGCCAAGCCCTGCCTTGGCTCCCAAATAAAAAGGGATTTCACCTGGATGTTGAGCTTGGGCTTCCTCACAGGGGCTGAGATGCCTCACCTAAGGATACGGACTGTGCTCACAAAGGAAAAAGGCTTGGGAAAGCTTTAGTCCTCTTCAATATATTCATCAATGACCTGCATGAAGGGATGGAGTGTACCCTCAGCAACTTTGCTGACGATACAAAACTGGGAGGGGTAGTTGACACCCTGGAAGGTGTGCTGGCGTACAGTGAGACCTGGACAGGCTGGAGAGCTGGGCAGAGAGGAACCTGATGGAATTCAACAAGGGCAAGTGCAGGGTGCTGCACCTGGGGAGGAATAACCCCATGGACCAGTACAGGTTGGGGCTGACCTGCTGGAGAGCAGCTCTGAGGAGAAGGACCTGGGAGTCCTGGTGGACAACAGGATGACCATGAGCCAGCAATGTGCCCTTGTGGCCAAGAAGGCCAATGGCATCCTGGGGGGCATCAGGAAGAGTGTGGCCAGCAGGTGGAGGGAGGTCATCCTGTCCCTCTGCTCTGCCCTGGGGAGGCCCCATCTGGAGCACTGGGACCAGTTCTGGGCTCCCCAGTTCCAGAAGGACAGGGAACTGCTGGAGAGGGTACAGTGGAGGCTATGAAGATGATGAGGGGCCTGGAGCATCTCTCTTAGGAGGAAAGGCTGAGGGACTTGGATCTGTTTAGCCTGGAGGAGGCAGAGGGGGGATCTGATTAACACCTATAAATACTTAAAGGGTGGGTGTCAGGAGGATGGGGCCAGTCTTTTTTCAGTGGTGCCCAGTGACAGGACAAGAGGGAATGGGCACAAACTTAAACATAAGAAGTTCCATCTAAACATGAGGAGGAACTTCTTTCCTGTGAGGGTGGCAGAGCCCTGGAAGAGGCTGCCCAGAGAGGTGGTGGAGTCTCCTTCTCTGGAGACATTCAAACCCCGCCTGGACAAGTTTCTGTGCAACCTGTTCTGGGTGGACCTGCTTTGGTAGAGGCTGGACTAGATGATCTCCAGAGGTCCCTTCAAAGCCCATGTGATTCTATGATTCTGTGAAGCAGGGGGGTACTTTCTAAGGTAAAAATCCTGGGCTGAAATGTGACACTCCAATTGCCGTGGGGGTTGGTTATTCTCAACACCCACTGGGTGTCCCCATAGAGATGACATCCCTTGGCCACGCTCTGCTTGTACTGTACAACTTCCTTCCAGCTCAGTGTGCTGGGATGCCCAGCAGGAGATGGGGTGCTGGCACATCCCAGCAATGTCTGTGAGTATCGTAGGATGGGGACGTTATTTGCTTGCTCTGCTGTGCTTCTCCCTCCCGTGTGGACCAATTCCTTCATTTATGCATAGCTCCAGTGGGAATGCTCTCATTCTTAGACGATATTCAGAAGGAACTGGTTTCTTATCATGTCATACAGCTCCTAAGTGGTTTGCATTTTGCAGCCCCCTGAGCTTAGCTGCAGAGCTTAGCAGCTTCTAGAAAGCCTAGATTTATCTGGGAGAAGACAACGATTATATCTCACCCTCCTACTCCCCAGATCAGAATATTTTCTATCAAAAAGCCTGTTGGAGTATCTGGGCACCAAGCACTGCCATGCTATAGCAGCAGAGACGACGACGAGTCATGCATCTGACGTGCAACATGATGTCAAGGGGCTTCTAGGGCTATTTAGCATCGCCAATTGCCTGTGTCGTGGAGATCCCACCACCTTCTCAGCCCTCCTTTGGTCATACAAGAATTTTGGCTTGTATTTCTGGGATCCTGGGGAAAGGAAGTTTTAACTTTCCTAGGCCAGAGCGTGAGGCTCAGTGCAGGACATTGGTTACAGGACATCTGTTTGCAGTGGGCTTAGAAGAGCCCCGCAGGGTGTTGAATATTTCGTGCTGCATGCATCTCTGACAGAGCAGAAGAAGGGTGAGCGAGAAAATCTGTGCTCACCACGTGAATTATTAATGCCTGGTTTATGGCTCAGTTTTAATTCTTTTCCTCTGTTGTTTTTCTGCTTGTCCTTTTTTTGTCCTGTTTAGTGCTTAGCGAGGCCATGACACTCCTTACAGTGTCCAAAGAAATTGCTGTTTTCTTCTGGAAGATACCATTTGTGTTTCCTCCTGTTTTCTGAATCCCTTTGGAGCACGGTCAGGGTCTGTTCCCATCCTGAGCACTATGGGGTGTCGAAGGGAAGGTCGTCTTTATTTGTATGAGCAAGTTAACGGTCTGGCAACATGTATCGATGCTAATTGATTTTCTGTCTCTTTTCCATGTCCAAATGATTTGCTATATCACTGCTCTAAATATCAATAACCTCCTGGCTGAAAAATGTAATAATAAGTCGTAACCTCGTTGCTGCTTGTGCAAAGGGTAAGAGAAATACCAGCTGCTCATCATCTTGTATGTCTTGTACACTACAAGTGTCATGAAGAGGCAAACAAAACTGCCAACCTTGTGAAAACAGAAGTTTAGGACGAATGCAACAAATGAGGAAGGGAAGAACAGTGTGACTTGATGTGAACTGTCTGGAAGACCAGTTCAATAGTTGTGTAAGGTTGAGTGATGCCTGGGCTTTGCATTTGGTGAGACCTCTCTTACAGTTTGGTCTGCCTAGAAATCCTAGGGAGAGGAGGGTCCGTCCCTGGAGGGTTTCAAGGCCAGGTTTGATGGGACTTTGAGCAACATGCTCTAGTGGGAGGTGTCCCTGCCCAGGGCAGGGTGTTGGAACTAGATGATCTTCAAGGTCCTTTCCAACCTATTCTATGGTTCTATGATTCATAAAAAGGTAAGGCTTGGGAAGGCCTGATAAAAACCTGTACTCCTTGGTTTGGGTAACTTCCGAAGGATCCCATGGTAGAAGGGGAAATACAACTTTGTCACAAATCACTTTCAATTAGCAGAAACATTTTGACAATCCTAATAACAATCCTATGCCTGATACTCATCCAATTAATGTTGAACTGATTTCCTGGCAAATAAAAATCACTGATAAAATATTAAGGAAATTCTTTGCTAGGAAGTGGGTAAAAGCTGTTCTGTGAGAAACAGGCGGGCAATAAGATGGTGCACAGTCTCTATGAAGGCAAGCGTCATTAAACCATTGCAAGACTAGCTGCGTTTAATTTTGCAGTGAAGGAATGGCCACCAGAGGTGGTTGTGGTGATCCAAACTCTGTAGAGAGGTTTCCACAGGAATGTCTCCAGCATGGCTCTTTGGGCTGACGAAGCTGGGATGCGTGGCAGCTGTGTCCCACTCTAAGAGCACCCAAGGAAGACCCCAAAGGAGCTATATTTTTGCAACATGCTAACCTGCACCCCATTTAAACTATGTACTCAAAAAGTGTCCCGATTTAAGAAATATACTCGAAATGTCTGGGCAGAAATTTTTAATCTCAGAAATCAGGGACAATTCAAAGAGCCTGGAGAAAAGCTCTCGTCTGCCGAGTGCTGCAGGGAGGTAAGTGACATGGACTGGTTCATGGTGATGTGTCAAGTACTAAAAGATTCTGGTGAATAAAGTGCTGAAGGAAGGTGAGATAATTCATGTCACTCGATGCAGGTCTGTGAGAACATTAACATGATGTTGTTTTCTCATTAGATTACACCTGGGGTCAATAAAAGCAATAGTATTGATCTAGTATACATAGATGTCTGTAAGCACTTATGATTTTGCAAATTTTTACTATCAATCAGGAATGATATTTAGTCGTTAAATCACACATTAAATAGTTTAAAGAATGGCCAGCCAATGTCCAAAATGAAAGCTGTTTATCTAATTTCTTGTTCCTAAAGATCAGCTCTTGTTCCTATGCTTTTTGTAGTATTTTTATCTATAGTCTGGAAAAAAAATTCTGAAAATACTGATAAGGGTCCCAAGTGATTTGAAGCTTGAAAATGTGGTAAACAAGGAGAGACTCACTTATATAAAACCTGGGCAGCTACCTAAGGCAAGGGCAAGGAGACAAATACGCTTTTCAAACCATGCAAATATAAGGTCAAGCATTTAGAAAAAAAGACTGCAGATCAGGCTTGTGGTGGAGGAGACTATGTCTCAGGAAGCAGAAACTAAGGGAAGGGATGGTGGAAAATTAAATGCATATGACATCCCACTTGTGGTTGCAACTGACAGAGCAGTAAGATTCCCAAGTGTAGGGCTAAGTATAGTAGGCCGTAGGAGTAAGGAGGTTTTGTTACCTCCGGGTTTGGCACTGGTGAACAGCTGCCGGGTGCTGTGCTCATTTCTGGTGTCCACATTTCAGAAAGTATGGAGAAAAATCAAAACACATCAGAGGACAGCCACAAGAATGATCAAAGTGTTGAGAAAACATTCTATGGGGTTTGTGAGAGTTGCCTCATTCCATTTATCTAACTGAAGGTTAAGAAGTACTTTGAATCGCAGTTGGTGAACGTGCTCGAAGAAGGCAGCTGAGTTGTGCAGCATATATCTCTAAGATAGACAAATTCAGGTGGAAAATAAGTTGCAAAGACCCTACTGTAAGTTCTCTACTGCTGCAGAGCTTAATAACCATATTGGTTTTTTTTTTTTTTCAAAGGCACATATGTTGCTCGCCCAGGAATCTTCCTAATGTCTGCGGTCAAGGTGGGGTCCAGGTTATGGACCCTATGGAGGTGTTGTACCTGTGGGGAGGAGTGGACAGGTCAGGTGAGACAAACTGACCAATAGGGTATTCCATCCCATCTGCCATGTTCACTATAATACATGAGGGATCAAAGGGTCTGGGGCTCTTCTTCAATGGCTCTCTTCTATCTTCAATAACTGGCATCTGAGGAGGACACTGTCAGTTCATCTGCCTTTGATCCCAAGCAATGTGTTCCACGATCCAGTTCCCATCTGTTGCTGAGTCCAGTCTGGGACTTCCCCAGTATCTGCTGGTGATGTCATCCTGGGAGCTTGGTATGGTATCATATATATTTGTTTGCATTGTATCTTTTTCATTATTTTTTCTTTATTTTGTTATTAATATTTCATTAAAGTAGTTTAGTTTTTTCCTAAGCTCATAACTCTTTATCTCTCTTCTTCCTCTCCTTGGAGCGAGAGGTGCTGGAGAGAACCTCTTCTCTTGTTGCCCAAACAACAACAGGAAGGCAGAGGGGCACGGGTGGGTTGTCTGGGAAGTGGTGTGGCTGGCATTTGTCCTTGGCATGTGCAGCCCTCAGTGCGTATTAACCTACACTGCTTCATGTCTCGCAGTGTGTTTGATAAATCTCTGGTGGCTTCATTGGCCCATTTGACTGCTAGATGTTTTTGTCTGTTAAAACATCTCTTTTCATGCAACTTGTTTTCTCTTATCAATTCATCCCCAGTCCCACTTACACTTCTGCAGAAGTTATTTATATAAAAAAATTTTTCCCATAGGCGTCTCTTCCTAAAGTAATATTGTAACATAATTCCCTCTGGTAAGCAGTCTTATCCAGGCTTTCTGCATTCATCTAACATCCAGCAGTATAGTTTTTAGATATCTGACCCCCCAAGATGTAATGCTGGAGCAGCTGAAAACAGTACAGGTGATCAAATTTTTAAAGCAGATGGGTCAGGTTGAGGTGCTGTGCTCCATGATGGCTCTCTGCAGCGCTGCTGACTTCTACAGAGCCTGTGTTATCAGATCCCATTTTGCTGCATGTTTGTCATTATTGTTGTATATTGTCATTTTTGTGTTCTTGGATTTTTGGTTTGCTATTCCCTTGCAGTGCTTCTGCACTGATGATATGTAAAGAGAATTGCCAATAAAAAATAACCCCCAATTTTAAAATACTGTTATTTCAAAATTAGCTTATCTCTGTGACAACTTGACATTCAAGGATCACAGAGCTTCCCTGTAACAACAATGCATGGAATGATCTAGTTATGCTTTGACAGGTCATCCCACAATACAATTAGTTGGAACTGGAGATATTTTATCATGTTGCTCTGTGTGCTACATGTCAAAGACATGAAGGTAAGGAAACTTTAAAGTAAACAATGCTTTCAGGGCTAGTCGTTGACCCTGGGGTAACTTGTTTTTTTCCCTTCCTCCTCCCACTCCCTGGATGAAGGCTGTCTTGTACCAACTGAGGTTTTTTGCTCTTAAAAACTTCATCTGTCTGCTTTTAGCTACAGCAAACTGTTTAGGAAAAATCCTTTTAGTGACAGGAGAATTAGGACCAAGTGCACCCTGGGCTGCAAAATGCAGTAAATTACTTTCCTGAAATATTTGATTGATTTGCCTATGTGTCTTCCTTTGGTACGTTGCTGTGCTCAAGCTCACTGCAGTGGGACTGACTGTCTCCTTGCTAGCACACCCTGCACTCATTTACTCAGGAAAACTTTGTATTTCTGCCTTTATAGCTACATTCTGTGTGTGCAGAGGGTTTTACACATCAGGCCCTTCAGTACCCAGCTGCAATCTGGACCAGTGCCCACAGGTAAGGCAGCCTTGCTCTGTGTTGCCTATATCATGTTTCCTTCTGGCACAAGCTCATTTCCACTAGTAGGAATAAAGAAAAAGATTGAAGTCCCTGGATAAGTTTGTTTCCAATGGGTGCGTCTGGGAAGAGCATCTCTACAGCAGCTTATTTGCTATGTGCATAGCATTGGTCCCATGGGCTTCCACCTTGGTGCCCTTGCAGGGATGCCTTCTTTAATTTTGGAGCATGTGACAATAAATCCTGACTAAATGCTTCATAAGAAAAGCACCAGCAATGCCAAACTTATAGTTTTTCCATGAACTATACGTTTTGGCTTGTTGCTGCCTCCTCTATTGTAATTTAGAATGAGATATTGCCATGTTCTTGGCAGTAATTACATGTGTATTATTATAGAGCTTTTGTTAATTAAAAAGCTAGAATGCGTTATTTAAAATGGTCCAAATATTGTTTCCATTAAGATAAAGGGATTATTTAGTATAATAGAATGCTGTTGAGCATTTACATGGCATTCTTCCTCTTCAAAGCACTTCAGCAGATTTAATCTAGGAAAAAAGGCTTCTATAAAAACTGGAAGAGAGCACTGGGGCCAAGGGGGCAGCTCTCAGAATTTAACATTTCATCATCTTCTGCTGAAACACTGGAACGCTTCAAAAAGGCTTTCCAACTATTTTTGTTTAGAAGAGAAGGTCTTGACCTGTTTCACACACCTGCTATGCAGGAAAAAGGCCCAATCCTCTGATTAAACCTCAAAGAAAAACAGTTTCCTATTTTAGAGAGCCTATGCCACGGTTTGGCCCCCAAAGGCTGGGCTCTGAGGGGCCCTGAGCATTTGGAAACATGCTGTGGAAGAAGAAACACTGAGTCATCCTGAGCAAGAGGGGCCAGAGGCTCTGCAGCAACTTAGAAAGGCACTGGGAGGTTTGGGGGTGGAATGTGCCTGTAATTGCTTTTCAAATTATTATCCCATTGTCCTTGGTAAATGCCAGGTTAGAAGATGCTTCATACAACAAGTTATCTTCCTTTTTAAAATAAAGGTTAGTTTAAGCTTATCAAGAAAATTAATTGCCATTGCAATGTACCATGGAAAAAATGCTTTCACTCTATCCTGAAGACAGATGTCAGGCTGTAACTCTCCTTCTGGATACAAGAATAACTTCTTTGCCAGGGTAGTAATTATCTCAGCATCTGTCTCTTCCTTTCTCTGCTCTGGGAGAATCTAAAGCCTCTGACAAGGTTTACAGATCAGCAAGCACGATGGAATTCTCAGCCTCTCTCCCCAGGGACCAACACTTATATCCTTGCCTTCCCCTATACTCTCCCCTTTTCTTTTGCGCCTCCCGAGTCAGAGGAAGACACCCTCCCCGCCCTGGGAGGGTAAGAAATGAATTTGTAAGACAAAATTTGTTTTATCAGAGTTTTACCCAAAGCCTTTTGATAAATGAATCTCACCAGCGTCACCCCTTCTCTGAAGGGCTCTCTTACAGCTCCTGAACAGCATGCTGTAACGCAGACAACCCTGCTGCTGGTGCTTTCAATTTAAATTTTGTCCCTGCTCACCTGAAGGCTGAAATGCAGGATGTTCTTGGACACAAAGGAGGAGTACGAAGCCCAGTTCTCCCTCTTCCTCCTCCGCCAGTGCCGTGCCCTCTCTGTCCTCACAGGTCTGTCTCTCGGCTGCCACGTCGGATCCTGGGGGAGCTAATCCTCACTGCTCAGTCTCTGCTCCGTGGAACCGTGTCTAAATTTGTGGGCCCTGCTTACCTTCGATATGTCATTTATGGTCTTCCCCATATAAAGAGATTGAAGCCCACAGCACTGCAATATTTGCCTATTTCCTTACGGACACCGGTACCCCTTCCCCACCTCTGTCCCTTTGGTGCACCCTTGACTTGTGCCTCTCATGCTCCCAGCGGTCAACTGCTGCGCTTGAGGGCTGAGATTTTCTCATTATTTATTAGTCTCTGTTTTGTTGTGTGAGATCACTGAGATGGTGGCTATCCCTACCGTCATTTCACGTGCTCTTAGCATGTACCAGCTTCTCCCAGTCTGAGCTGGAGAGCATCGTTGCGCTTGTTGACAGCTCCTCCATGATTATTTTGTGCTGTGATCAAATTGCATTGCTGGTCTGTGCCTTCATCCTTCCAGGTAATTGATCATACAAATTTATTAAACTGATTCCAGTATTGATCTCGATGGCAGACTATATTTTGCAACCCAAACAGCTTTAATTAACTAGTCGTTCTCATCAATATCGTAGCCAGTTCTTTCTCCACTTGGGCAGCTCCATCTATACAACAGCCAATATCCACCCAATGACCTTCCAGAACCGCCCTTGCCAATTCTTCCTCTTGTCCAAACCCTTCTCTACAGTTTTCTAGAGCGAGAGTGCTTTTTCTTACGCTCCTGGCAGGAAAAAAAGGGGCAATGCAGGCCGTGCAAAGGGTTTGGATATGGAAATAACCGTGGCTGGAAAGAGAAAAATCAGTCGCCATGTGAACAGCAGATTTCCCTTCAAAAAGAATCACTTTCCCATGCTGACTATGGTTCTGCTTCCCAGGGCAGAGCTTGCTCTTCTAGGCAAGCAACAGGCAGGGACTCTGCAGATGCCATGCTTGCTTCTCCTCGGAGGGTAACGCAATATCTGCCCTCTCCAATTGGAATGACCTTTTATTGGCAATCACCACGCTGCTGCTCAGCAGAGGTGTCAGTTTGATTTTGTGTAACTCCCAGAAGTCTGATACATCTCTTTTCCTCCAGTCTGTAACTTAAAGAGAGAATCTCTGCCTGTTTCCATTTCATCATGATCCTCTGCCTTGGGACTGACACTGCAAGATCTATTAATTTCTCATTCCTCTGAGTTTAAAGTGAAGACCCTCTTGTAACCCACTCATAACCTTCATGGGAGAGTGGAGTATCCTTGCCAATTATCTCAGAGATAGCTTTATAAACTCTTTCCCTCCAAATGTATTTTACAGCAGGAATAACTCACTTGAAAAAAGATTCACCTTCCTTTCAGCAATGTCACCGGAGTCGCAACAAATTCAGAAAAAGTTGAAGCACTAACAGGAGTTGTAGGAAACCACACGATCATCCTTCTTGCTTCTTGTTTTCCCTCTGTTATCCCTCCTGGCTGTCAGAGCTCCCAGTCACATCTTAAGAAAAGAACCTATATTTCTAAGTCGTCGTGCCCTTTGACATAGTCAATTTGTCCTTACCTCAATTCAGAAAAAAAATAAATGGGAAACTTCTTAATTATCTACTAAATGAGATGTTAAACTGAGGTCCTGATTACTTCTGATCATTAGAAAAATCCCTTGGCACTTCTTGCAAGAGCAAGACCATAAGCCCTGATGTCCTGGCAGAACTCCAGTTTTGGTGATTATAATTACATTTTGCTTGCTTTTGTAGCTTCAAAGGGATAACACAGCTTCTCTCCCTTGCTGCTCCAGCCTGTTGTACGGGGCAGCGGGACCCCCCAGCTGCACGTGTTGGGGATTCCTCTGAGAGGGTAGGTTGAACATAGTTTTGCTTGGCCCCAGCAGGCTCTGGGAGAGACAAGTCATGGGCTGCTGTTCCTCCAACTCCGTTTGCTTTTCTGGGTCTCTAGGAAGAGTCTCATTCTCTGTGCCAGAAGCCCCCAGTCCGTGCACAGGCTGCATGCCCAGGAACTCTGCTGCTTGCTGCAAAAAGACCCCTTGGGTGATTTGCCTATAGCTCACTGTGTTTTCTTGCTCTTGGACATGACTCTGCTATAAAAATCTTCCGATACATAATCTTGGTTTTTCCATTCATCCCTTTACCATTTGCATGATGTGGGGCTGAATAACAAGTTGCCTTCCTGCTGTTGCATTTTTATTTTTTTTATGTTTTGTGTTTTTACAGCCTTGCTATCAACCCAAATAACATGCCCATCAGCTCCAGGTGAAGGATTTATCAATATTTACTAATCTTTTGCATGTTTGCTTCTTGCACCTCTACCTAGGATGTGTCTGTCTGTTCTCCATAACCTTTTGGAGAGCCAGTTGCATTAGGTCCTAGGAGGATACTTTTAAATACAAACTAGGGGTCAGGATCCAACACCCGCTGAAGCCAATTCACTGGAAAGATTTCCAGTGAGTGCCATAGCTGTTGAGTGAAATCCTAAGCCTATGATAGCTTAGCCAGAGTTTGAATTGGGCTGAGGCAGAGGAAACAAATTGGGTTGAACTCTTCTTCACGGCTACCTCGATGGGAATTGGGTGTCTCCATGCCTTTGAGGACGTGTTTCAAAAAAATTCAGGGGACACAGTGAGCAAAATGTCATGAAACCATGTAATGTAGCTGACGCTCTGTTTTTTGGCTGTGTCCTAGTCTTGTGGGGGAGCTTTAGAAAACCCAGGACATCTCAGGTAGGCATCTTCAGGTGACCAAGTGGCAAAACAGTCCCAGTGCTAAGAACTCGCACTGATCATTTGCATTTAATGCAAACTGAGTTACAGTGAAGTCTCTAAATCAGTGCTGATCAAAACATACGTGGGAGGAGGGTTTTGTTATTTTCAAAACAGATACCAAAAATTAATTAATGGTTTTTCTTCAGAAAACATCAACTTCCTTGCAAAAAAAAAATCAAAACCATTAAAACCCGGAGAGACAGCAGGAGCTGGGAGCCCAGAGCATACACAGCCTTCTCCCCTTGGAGGGTGGGATGAGCAGCCCCACCGGTGCTGTGGCTGTGGGGCAAAGCTTGGATCTCCTGCCCTCTGGACATACCAGGAAGCCATTCAGCTCTTTAAGACCCTTCTGATTTTCATTTTAAACACAACGTTTTGGTCTCATTTCTTTTGGTCAGAGACTCTGGCTTTTTTTTGCCTGTGCTTATTTGCCCATTCTGCTGTCTAAGTATGTGTTTCATTTCCCTGGCTCCTTTGGTGTTTCTTTGAAGTCTGATTAGAGCAAATACTCAAACTGCTTTTCCAAGTGGGAAATTCCTTCTGCAAACAGGCGGCTGCCAGCCTGGCTCTGGAGCAGACAGCCCTGCTTTTCCAGGGGAGCGGGCTTAGAGGGGTTGTCACTGCCACCCCACAGAGCCATGTACCAACAAGGACCCACAATGCCCATTCTCATCGGCATCATGTGCGGGCTCCCACGCCCAGCCTACACCACACATGTCTTCCTTCCCAACAGCATCATCTTTGCCCTTGAGACGTGCGGGGAAAAACAGTGGCTGTGCTGGTTCCTGGGAGGGTGCAGGATGGTCCCCCCGGAACCCGGGGCAGAACAGGGCTCCCTGGCTTAGGGCTGGCGCTGTGTAGTCCGGCGAAGAGCAGCTCATTGTGGCTGCATCCCTGCAGAAGATGAGCAAGCATTCCTTGTCCAGGCTGCCTCTCCCCGCTTCAAGGTGAGCCCAGAGTCTGCATCCCAGGCAGCCACCCAGAGAGCGAGTGGGCAAATTCACGAGGAATCCTTCATCGGGCTTGGAAAGCTGCTGCTCACGTTGTGTACAGACACATTTTGGCATTATTTCTCCCTGCTGCATCCTGGAGCGCCCAAATACTGAGACAGAGAAGGACTTGTAGAAACAAAAGGCACTTCTCCCTAAGCCAATTGTCACTGGAAAGAGCTCAGGCTGCAGTAAGCTTTAACTCCCCTATCCCTCTTCATAATTAAGATTTCTGTTAATATCGGATGAAATTAATACTCAAAGCTCATTCCCCATTAATGGAGAGGGTGGTTGCTGGTGTGTGTGTTTAAAGCAGAGTTGTACCTGTTGATCTTGATGAATGGATCATTTGTGCTCTGGGTTTTCTCTGGAAATGAGGAGGAGAGTACACAGCCCCAGTGCTGATATGGGATACTGTGATTTTGTGTTCTGTAGCCGTTTCTCCAGGAAGCTGTTGCTTCATTTGCATTGCTTTTTTAACCTTATATGCTCAGTGGGCCCAGGCGAGGCTTCTTTCTTCTTGAATTAAATGTAATCAGGCTGAGCAGCGAGGAAGAAATGATGAATGAAGACATTTTGGAAAACACATATCTCCTGACTGCTTATCTCAATGACATAAGAGGACTTGAATACAGTATGGAAAATAAATGCAGATGGGTGCTCAGCATATCATCCTGGAGAATAATAGCTCAGAGGGCTAGACCTGGCCAGAAATTATTTATTATTTAGGGCATTGCTGTTGTAATTTATACAGTTTAATCATTAAAACTTTAATTCTCCTAGAGGAAAATGGCTGAAGATCTCTGGCATTTGTCATGCTTGCAGCAAGGAGGGACCATGGCAATGCAAGAAGTAACATTGCAGGGAGAGCCAGCGCCTGCTCTGACCCATCCAAGAGGGCATCATCCTCCTTCCTACCTACAACCAGATCCAGTGCCGTCCGGCCCCACCATGGGAGAGCTTTGGGAGCAAGGATGAGTGGCAGGAGGGTGCCCACAGAGAGTCTTGCAGAACTTGTAGTTCCAGCAAGGAGCCGTTGTCCTTCAGGGAGGGCACCAAATAACATCCCCACGCCTCGCAAGGAGCTCTTCTCCTGGCCACCCTCCCGGGCTGGCAGCAGCGACTAAGAATATGTCACAGCGCATGAAGTCTCTAGAGGACAAGAGGAGAAAGGGACTCAAAATAAAACTTCATGGAGTGGAAGAGCAGTGAGGTTATCTCTTCGTTTCTAAGGCCACACTTTTAGCCCAAGGTGCATTCGTAAATTGCCCTGTAAACCAGGTGAACAGGGAGGAGAAGAAAGGGGAATACAAGCTAAATAATTTGCTTTACAAACACTCTGGTGTAGCACTGACGTTACTTATTTGTGGTGTGACTTCCTGTGGATAAAATAAATCTGATGAAGTCTGGCCACGCAGAGATAAATAGCATTTGGGCTGGCTTGTTCAACACAGGTCATTGTATAATTATGGGAATGTTCACATTTTCATCTGGAGCAGAATAGGCCACTTTGCCAAGAAAAAAAAAGTGTTTTTTTCTGCACTGATACTACGAATTCCACGGGTAACAATGTGCCTTTGCAAATTCAAGTCATCGAGCTGTGGCTGTGTTCTGGTGAGGGTTCTGTATTACTGCTCAGCACAAGAACAGTTCTGGGACGTGTACAGCTCATCCCAGAACAAGTCCAGGGAGAGCCTACATTAAGGGAGTATTAATTATGAAAAAAAAAGATGGCAGAAAAGTCAGTGTTTAGAAAACAAATGGAGGTCTAAGCCCAGCTGAACCCATGCTCAACCTCAAACAACAACCAGATTTGAATATTTGAATTCTGAGATTGGGGACAGTCTTCACAGCTAATTGAAAAATGCTTATGAATGCAACACAGTGTAGTTTACTTGACTTCCGTGTCAAGATTATTTCATTGCAGAAAAGGCCCTGAATGCCCTGGGAATCCTGGCCCACCCACCAGCAGGGCTGTGCAGTAAATCAATTTTCACTAATGCTCACTGCCCAGGGAGAAGCCGGATTCCTGTTGGAGCTGAGGGGAAACATCCAGCCTTGCTTGAAGGTTTGCAATATCCGGATGTGGTGGAAGAAGAGCTTTGGTTATATATTCAGGTCCTAAATAAATTGAATTGAAGCGGGTATTAATTAGCATCTCTGTTTATTGGTATTGGTATAAGATTTTCCATTATTTCACAGAGTGGCTGTTTTGCTTATCTCATAAAATCCAGGTATCAGGGCCCTCCAGGTCCTGGGATGCAACCCTTCCCTGAGTGCGTTCCTCACACCACTGGTGTGCAAAAGGCACAAATGCAACTGCTGGCAACAAGTTAAAAGCAGCGAAGAAATCATTAAATATACGTATTTATTCTTGTTGTTGACCTCCGTCATTCCTGGGAGGCATAAGTTAGAACAACCCCAGCCTGGTGGTGACTTGCACTTTCCTGTGATGCTCCTGGGCTGCTGCAGCCCAAGCATTGAGAGAGCCTGGATTTAAAGCTCTGATTTGTTCATGTGGAGCCTCCAAGCAACACGCAGCTTCAGTTCTTCTGGTGGGAGGGGATCAAGCTGGGGAAGGACTCCAGAGAGCTTCTGTCCAAGGCAGAAGCAGCACAAACTTCTGGAGCAGGCGCTTGGCATCCCTCCTGACTGCAGCCCGTGGTGGGGGGCTGGAGGATTTAGTTTAGAAATCCTGTGGGTCGCTGAGGAACAGATGCTTAGGCTTATTGCAAAATGATGGATCAAGATTTTAGTAAGGCAAACTGAGAATTGGGACTGAACTGCTTTTGGAAATCATTCAATGACATCCTTACCAAAAATGACAATTATCCTTTTGGTATTTCTGTCTCCTTTCTTTTTTTCCAGTTTAACTTTTAAAGCATATGTTTTCAGTTTTTTATTAGGTGTCCCCTTGTTTCTGATTTACTTTGGCAATTATCTGTAAGTAGGACTGCAGTGCCATGAAACCGAGGTGTTCTTCTACCTGCTGAAATGCCACTAAATCTTGGAAACTAAATATGAAATCTAAAAACAGAACAGAAACAGTGGTTGCAGCAACGCTTCCTTGGTGGGAACCTCAAATGCAATGAGGTCTTTGCCTCTAAGGTGGTGTGTGAGCAAGGAGAGGGTACCGCTCGAGGTGCTCCCATCCTGCTGCTCTGTGCTTGTTGGTTACACGCTGGCTGCTGGCACGGAGCTGCCCTGAGAAAGATGCCACCCTCTCCCTCCCTCTCTTTCCATCTGTAACCTGGGACTAGAGACAGCACCTGCAATTCGACGTCAGGCAGGGGATGCTTTCGGCAATGCTTATTTCGAAGACCACTCTGTGACGATCTCGCAGATCACACAATAAATGGCAAAGTGTTATATATGACAAAGGGAAGCTCTAGCTTGTAAAGAAATCCTTTTTGGAGGGGCCATAGAAGCCTGTCAGGTGCTCATCCTTCAAAGGTGGCTGCTGCTTAAGCCAAGGGCTCCTCGCTTGTATGCAAAACAAAAACAACATCTGTGAGGTAAGGACGTGTGAAGGGGAAAGAGTCCTCCCATCTGTATTCGCACACTGGTCCTAGAGTGCATCGTATAAATCAGTCCCACCAACTAAATGTGGAGTGTTCCGAAATATTGTAATTGGTTTGGATCAGTTCACAACTAGATTGCTTTATTTTGTTTCATAAGAATTGGAGATTGGAGATGTACGGACATGTTACTCTTTATGTTTGCATCTGCCACCCTGGCAGGAGAAAAACGGTTGCTTGGGTTTTGCAAACGTTCTCCAATTATTTTCCTAAAATGGTTTGGATGAAATAATGTTTGTTCATATAATTAGCTGAAATAATAAACTGGTAAGAGTTTGCTTTTCTTTCCTTTTGGAAGGAAAAATACTGCAATGAGCTCAATACCCTATAGTGCATTTTAGCATCAAACATAATGCCACGATGTGAACAATTTGGGTCAGATCACAGACTGCACCCAGCCCCAGTGGTGGTCCTGGGTGGATGGACCTATATTCCCATTCTCTGTCTCCTCTGTGGCCATAGGTTTTACATTCAACTCTTGCAAAGGCAGCGCTGCCGGGACAAGATGGTATATCCCTGCAGAAAGGGATGTTTCCAGGCAGCAAAAGCAGCTGCAGAGATCACGATGCTTCGGGAGTGCACGTTCCTGACATGACAGACAAGGCAGCTAAGGGTCACCTCCTCCTTTCCAGCTTCATTATCTAGACTGACCAAAAACTTACTCCAGTGAGTGCCAAAGGACAAACCTCTGATACACACAAGTCGCAAGGAGAGATGCTCTCAATGTGCAGCTGCTCGTGGGCAAGAGATCACTGCAGCGGCCCCAGAATGCCAGGACAGACATTCCTGGCGTTACGGTGGGCAGCTCAGTTCTCTCCTTCATCCTTTTTTTCAGCCCTTGAAGCAATTTGGTGATTTTATCGCTCCCCTCAGGAGGAGGCACGGGTGCACCGGGCATGTCTGGTGCTGTTCCTCTTTGTGTCTGCAGTCTCCCCATTTGCAGCATCTGCTGGGCCTGGAGACCAAACACGGATATTAGACATAGTGTTTAGAGACATAGTTTAGTACTGGGGGGTTGTATGGTTTTCTTTTGGTTTTTTATCAGTGTTAGGTTGATGATTGGACTAGATCATCTTAAAGTTCCCTTCCAACCTAGATGATTCTATGATTCTAAATTTCTTCTTTTGCCCATGTTTAATAAAAGAAAGCAAGCAACAGTCTAAGTAGCAAATTCTGCAGACTACTGAAATAATCTAATATTGAGTCAGCTTTGGAAAAGACGTGTGGGTTTTTTAAACGCTTTTGAACCTGACAGTACCAATTTTTATCCCTGACCTCTACAACAACCTTTCCTTCCCACCTCCCGGCATACCCTCCCTGTGCAATAACCTCTGCTCCTCCATCCTGCATGAGTTGTGTACACTTGGATGGCGGATCAATCACCATAATAGCTGTTGTCTTAAAGGTTTATTAATGCTTTCCAACTGAATTCCTGTTTTCCTGATAATAACCCTACCAGTGGAACACTTTTGTGGACATGCAATTACTCATGTGGCAAACTTGCCACCCGAATGCTGGTGGGTAATTAGTAAGTCTTGCGTCCAGCTACAAGCAAGTCATTTTTAATTTCTGCAATAGGCTTGAGGCTGGGATTATTTCACTGTTTTTGCTCCAAGCAATGCTTAGGAAGAAAGAGCAGCTGATGTGCGTGGAGGGAATGATAGGGGCACAGGTGCTCCCCATAGGGTTTCGTTTGGCCTCACAGTTCATATTATCAGGCTTGTCCCAGCACTTGGACCTGTACAGCTGCAGCTGGAAGGAGGAGATGTCTGAAAGGATGAGGGCAAACAGAAGCTAGGGATTTGATCCAGCTGCTGCTGGTAGGTGTGAGGAAAAGCTACGTTGAAAGAGGCGAGTCGTGGTGCTAGAGCAACGAAGTTATGCGGCTTGTGTGGGTTGGGCTTGTTCCTGCTTTGGGGAAAGCCACGACAGAAATGCTTCTGCAGCTGCAACGGGAATTTGGCTATGGAGAAAGCCAGGCTGGGTTTATTTACGCTCCCCTTGTTTAAGCAAAGCTACAAGTATCACTTCACTAGCTCTGGTAATAGCTGCTATCTGTCCCCAGCAGCTCTCTCTACTTTTTGGTAGATAGGCAATGCTTAGGACTAGATACAACTGCTGGGCACAGCTCCAGTTCCCAGTGGTAGAGATAGATATAGGGCTGTACGTAGACTGAAGATAGTACGTGGTCTTTTGCATTGTCATCCCTTTTAATTTTAGTGTATATTATTTTTGGTGGTCAGAATAGCTGGCCAAGCTGGGAGTCAACTTTCTGCTTCAAAATAGCTCAGCTTGGCAGCTGTGTTTATCCTTTACTGTTTCATTTTTGTGGAAGCTAGAATTTGAGAAGTTTAAAAATTAAAAGCAAGAGTCTGATTGCTGTAAAGTACGGGTTTAACTTGTGGAATTTTTTTTCTTACGCTTTCTTTATTGGCCTCAGGCACGATAACAGAGCTATCCATACAGGCAGTGTCAGTATTTTTATGCTGAATGTAAAATTTACTCTGAGGAAGAAAGCACCTCTCTCCAATGCAGCATTGCTAGGGCCAACGTATTCCTCTTCCAGAAAACTGAATATAGAAAAGAATGCAAAGCACACTGAAAAAGCAGAACCTGTCAGTCATCCCTTGGCAGCTGTCAGCATGTAAAAGGATGGATGCAGAAGTCAAACACGGCCATCTTCATGCAATCGCTTGCATGCCCAGATTGAAGGTAACGCTTCAGGGTGTGGGATGAAACTCTTCTCCAGGATGTGCTGTGAATGTCTGGCTTTGTGATAGAGTGGAGGTGCTGCTCTCCGACAGGATAAAGTGGGCCGGGGCAGAGTGCCAGAGCTGTGTTTGCTGGACATGACCCCACGCTGCGTTGAGGATGCAGGGGTTGGTGGCTTTGGCTCCCCATGAGCAGGGCTGTCACTGAGCCAGGTTTCCTGCGGCAGTGAGGAGCTGCTGTCAACAGTTCCCCAGCCCCAAATAGTTCCACCACCCACCCCACCCCCCCGACAAACAGACTCTACCCTGAGTACACATCGTACCAGAAAGCTCTGCAGTGACCCTGCCAGCACCCTCTTCCCCATCCATCTCCTCCAACATGAACAATGCATGATAAATGCATCGCCCTGCACGCATGGGTACAGTCCTGACCATACCATAGTCAGCAGCAAGTGCCCATCAATCCACTGGAGTCACTTTAGATAGCTTTTATTCATTTCATTACGCTGTTACAGCTCTCCTCAGATACAGTGCTAATTAACTCAATCCCATCCTAGCAGGTCCTGTCTCCCACGTCATCTCCAGGGTTTCCAGTCCACGGAATTGTGACAGATCATTTATCCCAGAAGGTTTAAATGGATGCTTTTCCGTGATGGAGCTATTGGCAGAGGGACACACAATTGCAGAGGTGCATTCAAATCTCTAATTCGGTGTACAGCATCAGAATTCATATAGATTTTAAACAATTCATCACTGGGCTTCAGTATATTTAATAATTCTAATAAGGAATCTAGAATTTTGTTCTGCAGAGAGCTAGTGTGTGTCATTGTTGGAGATTAGCTCTTCTGCCCATGTCCATGCAGAGGAGGAGGAGTTTAGACAAATTAAGAGAGAAAGTAACTAGCAGCAAAAGATACGGGAAAATCTGTGACACATAAAAACGCCGTGAGAGCCTCTATGCAGCTGTAGGCTGGGTGATGCTGGTACACAGTCCAGCAGCTTACGCACTACTGAGGTGTTGGGAGACTTAATTAGCAAAGACCATTGCCTGGGACTGCAGTGTTAGACCACTTTCATTGTCTAAGTAAGAACTTTGGGCTTCAACCCATGAGCTTCCAGTGTGTGGGGACTGTCTAGGTGCTCACCACTGTGCTATGTGTGGATTGCAAACTTATGGAGGCAGTGAGATGCTCTTGCTCTTTGCCATGTCCTAGCTGTGACTGTAAAACAAGGAAGCATGGACACTCATATCCGTTAGCAGACCAGAGGTGGGCTCTCAGACACAGCTGGTAAAGACCTGAGGTTTGGCAAATTCCCAAACCTACTGCAGCACTGCTGAGTTCTGCTACAAAGGGGTGGTTCAGAAATATTGGCACATAGCTTCATTTTGTAGCCCTGTGCTTCCTGGGCTGGATCTGTCTCTCCCCCTACATTGACCCAAAGGAAGTCCTTGAGGAGGTGCTCCAATACTTATGAAACAGGAGGGGGTCTGTGTGCGGCATCTCCCAGGCGATGAGACACACTCAGCGTGTCGAAGGTTATTCCAGCCACAAAGCGAGCTGGAGCCTGTTGTCTGATAGAGTCTATCTATGGGAAATGCTGCCGTTCAGGAGGGGGTTGATTCTGCAAGGTCCCAACACCTATTCACCTCGACAGGAGCAGGAAGCACTCAGTACCTCTCCTAGGATCTCAGCACATCACACAGGGTTGAAACCTTTTGTCTCCCTCTTGTTTTTATGCATTTCATTCACACTATAAAGAAGTCCTGCAGAACATTCAATTACTTACTGCACAATTATAATCATATTTGTATACCTATAAGTAGGTCACCAGTGTCTTAGGTTAATCAATTATAATGGCATTCACAGCGGTTTCTTTCATAAATCACTGGCTTTTAGTGTATCTACTGTGATAATGGAGGAAAACCATCTAATTTTGATCTAACTAGAATGAAATGTGAACGTACATAATTTGCTCTTACAAAGTGTATCTAATGTTCTCTACATCTGTATTTATTTGTGCTGTTTCATGCTGCATATCACTTAAGTGGAAAAAAAACCCACAGAGGCTGCTGCGCTTAAAGCTAAATGACCCAGTGTAATACAATTTATCTGCATTTATTTTACATTTTTCATCATGACAGATATTTTAATAACCCACTTCTGATGGCTGATGCACTGATTACCAATCACACTGAAATTTGAGGCCCGACAGCAAGACCGTTTGATGTGCTGCTGGAATAATTGTTTTGCCACGTAAACTACGCAGATAAGCAGAGAGGGAGGACTTTGCTAGGCTGGAGGCAGTGAAGGCTTTAGGGCATAGCTGGATGCCACCAAATAGCGACCATCTGCTGAGCCACTGGCACCAAAGCTTCTTTAGTGCCCACCCAAGCAGCAGCTTTCAGACACCTCAGTGGATGGGATAAACCATAACTGCATAGTTTCTCTTTTCTGGCCCCTTAACTTGGGTGCCTCAGCCACCCTCCGTGGTGGCCTGGGATGGTCCTCGTTTTGCTGGCTCCAAGGGAGTGGGATATATATTGTGAAGTACTATATACACGTTGCCCAGAGAAGCTGTGGCTTCTCCATCCCTGGAGGTACTCAAGGCCAGGTTGGACAGAGCTTTGAGAAATTTGGTCTGGTGGGAGGTTTCCCTGCGCAGGGCAGGGGGTTTGGAACTAAATGATTGTCAATGTCCCTTCCAACTCTAACCTTTCTATGAAGTAAGGAGCAAGACCTAGACCTCTACTGCTGGATCTGGCTGGTCCCAATTTAAGTGAAGAGACTGGAGAGGAGCCCTATGGAGATGTTTGGGGGCTTGGGATGCCTATTCTGCAAGGCTCTGGCTGATGGGGCTGGGCTGGTTTGGACTGCTGAAGCGGTGATTTAACAGCAGCCTACAGCTATCTCTACACAAACTCTTCTTGGAAAAGACAAATGATGTTACAAGGGGCAACAGCAGCTTGGGAGGCTGAAAACGGTTATCAGGAAAGACTTCTTCCCTGTGAGAGAGATGTGTCCCTGATCATCTGCTGGGGTTGTGGCATCTGCACCCTGGGTTGTTTTCATGCCCTCGCTAAACAAAACCATGGCCAAGCTCATAAAGTGCTTTGAAGGGGAGGTTGGAAGGGTGTTCAAGAAGGGTAACACAATGGGTTGTTAACCCTTCCCTTTGTAGAAAATATACCTCTGGTTTTGACTGTCAGGGAAGTGCAGACTGATCCCTCATCACCTCACTGAGGGACATCCCTATGCTGGCAGGGAGGTAGAGTGTCTGGTGTCAGCAGAGAGTATTCCCTGCAATGAGCATGATCACAGAGTCACAGAATGGTATGGGATTGAAAGGGATCGCTGGAGATCATCTAGTCCAACACCCAGATGATGGTACACTCACTGCAAACAAACTTGATGTCCGAGTGATGCGGTGGCTCGGACCCCTTGCAGAGATGCAAACCGCTTGCCCTCCGCCCAACCCTCATGGAGCAAATGTAAAGCCAACCACCTTTAGCTTTCTGTCTGCGGGAATATCTGCCCGGGCATCCCTTTGGCTGCCAGCCTGGAAAAAGGTGGAGAGGTGGCAACGCAGGGACAACATCCTGAACAAAACCAGTGGTGCAAATTAAACCGAGGGCAGGCTGCTGGGCCTCATCTTGCACAGTTACTGACTACGCTGGAAATGAATTATTGGTTAGGAAACGTATCTGGTGAGGGGTCTGGAGCACAAGTCTTGTGAGGAGCGGCTGAGGGAGCTGGGGGTGTTCAGCCTGGAGAAAAGGAGGCTGAGGGGAGACCACCTTGCCCTCTACAACTCCCTGAAAGGAGGGTGTAGCCGGGGGGGGGGGGGTGTCGGTCTCTTCTCCCAAGGAACAGGCGATGGGACAAGAGGAAACGGCCTCAAGTTGCCCCAGGGGAGGCTCAGATTGGATATTAGGATCAATTTTTCCACGGAAAGCATTCTTAAGCCTTGGAATGGGCTGCCCAGGGAAGGCGTTGAGGCACCATTCCTGGAGGGATTTAAAAGCCGGGTTGACATAGCGCTTAGACACGTGGTTTAGGGATGTTTTTTATCAGAGTTAGGTTGATGGTTGGACTAGGTGATCTTAAAGGTTCCTTCCAGCCCAGACAATTCTATGATTCTAAGACCTGAAAGAGCAGGTGAGCGCCTGAGCTCAGCTTTGTGAGATGGCAGATCCTTGGGTCTTCCCCAGGTTCCAGCAACACTCCCTGTGCCTAAACCAGCGCTGTGAGCTGCAGGCTTGCTCTGGGTGTGCTGCACCTTCTGGCTCTCTTCCCTGGTGTGAGGTCCCGTGTCCCCGCAGACTCTCTGCTAGCTAAAGGGGCTGCTGCCATACCCCTCATCCCCAACCAGCTTGTGAAGAGGAGCTGGCAATTGAACTGGGTGAAAATTTCTCTTTTTTCTTTCTTTCTTTTTCTTTAAATTTATTTGCAGCCTTCTACTAAAAATATCCGTATTTTAAGAAGCAGCTGCTACCTGAGAAATGAGTAAGCAGTGTTTTCAAACCCTCTTGTGAAGGTTTTTTTGTGTGCCAAGAATTTTTATACCTGAATATGTTTCTGCTTTTCTGATAGAAAAAAAAGGAAATTTTTACGCAGCAGATGCTTGCTGCATGGAGCTGTTTGTTTTTGACAAAAAGTTGCTTTTTTGGTTTTTTTTTTTTTCTGAGACTGTTTACTGACAAAACATACTCCAGCTACTCTGACTTGGCCAACTGGAAGGCCTGGCTCTATTAATGTAATTATTTACTGTTTCATTTGTGGTAGCAGCAAGAGCCCTCAACTCATCCACAGGCCCATCGGTCTCAGGCGTTGTGCTGGTTCCCGTGCGGATTTGGTGACTGTGGCTGGGGATGTGCTGAGCGTAGTCAGCTCCCTGGCCCCGCTCTGCACAGGGCACTGCAGGAGGTGTTGAAAAGCAATTTGTTTCTTAAATTGTTTTATATCCAAGTAGATGGTTTTAATCCGTTTCTATTTCTATGGGAGTTTGGAAGTCCTACGCGTCTGAAATGACAGCAGATGGCACAATAGAGGGTTTAGCTGAGTTTTAGGTATGCAGACGAGTTAAATTAATTAACAGTAATCTCTTTAAAATTTATGGCAGAGTAATACCAGTCTAGTCTATAGAAAGATTCTTTGGGGCTTAATAAAGGCCTGGGAGTAATTAATTATGCAATATCCCATGGTTAAGCATATGATATTGTGCATTCGTAGGGTAGAGTTTGGATTTGCCATTTTCCAGAGGATCCTTTGTGTTTGCTATGTCGAGTGGGCAACCTGCGTCCGGCGGGCAATCTGCACCAGCATCTACCAGGGGTGCCCAGAGTCCCCGAAACTCCCTTGCAGATCACAGGTGTCATTGCCTGTGCTTTGCTAAGGGAAAACTATTATAGCGTAAAACATGCAGGCTCAGAGCAGGTACAGTTGCAAGGGAAAATAGAGTATTTTGTTAAGAACAGATAGTTAGCTTTTTACCTTATAAGCACCTATCTAAGCCCTGTTCAATTAATGAAACTCGATTTAAAGC
The DNA here is from genome assembly GCF_964106895.1 of Numenius arquata. NCBI lineage: Eukaryota > Metazoa > Chordata > Aves > Charadriiformes > Scolopacidae > Numenius > Numenius arquata. Next base: position 22,831,257 of record NC_133580.1, on the reverse strand, counting down.
AAAAAGGATTGGTACCAACCAAACTACTGCACTATAAGCCTTTCTAATTATGCAATAAGATAATGTCCACCAGACTAAAATTTTAATTAGCTTAATTTAGAAATAGAAAAAGCATTAGGTTTCTAGCTCTGGAACATCTAAAATAACATCAAGGGGGGAGAAAAAATTGAAAAGCAGCTGAGCATTGTGCATGTCCTCACATCTGCTCTTTTTCTGCAAGACGTCAGCAAATCCCAGTGGGTTTGGGCTCCTGGGTTTTCTTGGCAGGGGCTGTCTGGGGGTGTTGTGGGTGTCCTAGGTGCAGGGCACAGTGCACCAAGGGGTGCCCTTGTTTTTCCCAGCACTCAATTCCAGCCCCAGCTGCCTGCAGTCCCTCTGGCTCCGCTTTCGGGAGGCGGAAATATGCTGGCTGTAATAGGGACATTTGTTCTTTTTTTTAATTATTTTTATTTCCCCTATTCATAGATTTAAAGGCCAAAACAGACCATTAAATTCAACTAATCCTACATCCTGTATAACAAAGGCGATCCCGCCCATCCCCTAATTCCTCAATACCATGTCTGACGATGACCATGGGATTATATACCCTCCTGGAAATGCACTGAGAGCCTCTGTGTTCTCCAGACACCGAGCAGGACCCCACTGAAAACACCCAGGCTTGATTTAAAAACTTTAAGCAGCTGATGATTTTTCACTTTCCTCAAGAAACCACTCCAATGCATAATTACACTTACAGTAAAATATAGTCATTGGGGCTAAAAGCGTGGGGAGCCGTAACATGCAAACTGCAGTGTTATACAGTTGTGTTTGGTTACGAGGCAAGGAATCCCACAAATCTTTTTTGTGTCTTTTCAGGGAAGAAACAAAGACATTTGAACTATTTGTACAACATAGAAGCTCTCCAGCCCACATCTTGAAAGGGCTAGAGGTTTGCTGGGGAAGCTTTGAGGAGAGGGAATAATAAAGAAAAGAGGGTTTTACGATGCAAGGTTGAACTTTTATTGCAGGGGCTTGGCCAGCTCCTAGTCCCGTGAGGAAAAGGAGGAGGAAATTGAATGTAGTGTTTTTCCCTTTTGGAAGGTCAAAGCCATACCATACAATAGCAAAGCAGCCTAAGAGAAATACACTTATTCCTCTCTTATGGCTTTCAAAAAATGGAAGAGGGGAGGAAGTCCCAAACGCTACATTTCATCAAAGCCCTGAAGGTAAAAATGATCTGCTGGCTTGAAATTTATCTTAATGAGCAAAATCCAGCCAATGGAACAGGGTGCGGATGAAAGTGACAGATGGGATCATTTAAAGTTTGATTCTTTGCATGAAAGAAAATAGTATTTTTGATAAGTTATTTTTCTTCCACTTGTTCTGCACAGTGTCACAGCCTTTCATTGCCAGTCCCAGGTCTCTGGCAGATAAATTTATCCAAACTGTCTTGAAAATTCAGAGTTAGAGGGAGTTCCTGGAACTCCTCAAATCAGGTAAGCCCACAGATCTTTTCCAACAGCCGGAGGCAAGTGGAGATAGTCTCCTTGCCAATAATTTTTTTTTTTTTGGCTTGGTAGGGACTGCAAGCAATGATGTGACAGTACATAACCCAATGTGTGCTTCAAATTTGTTAGTTAATGGAGGGCGATGGTGGATTGCCCCACAAAATGTGTAAAAAGCACAGATCTGTTGGGGAAACGCATATTGTGGTGGAAGTCCTGTGGGGCAGGGTGAGTAATCCTGGGTGCCAGTCTCAAGGATAACCTGTCCTGCATCAAGGTTTCCCCTGCAGGGATGGCTGCAGCAGCCCGTGCTTTGGGAGCTCCATCTCTGAGGCTCTGAGCCTGAAAGTGTCCAAGTTAAGGCCTCTAAAAATACGAGCGGCCATCAATCAGGCAGGTTGCAAGAGTATGTAGAAATGTATCAATTTGTTCCCGAATATTTTTCAGACACAAACAACTGCAAGAATTTACAGCTGCTATATAAAAATATCGCTTGGGACCCAGGCAGGTCTGTAAAAGCTCTGTGCAGTTGGAGGATGCGTTTCCTGGTAGGAGGTCTGCTGAATTTTGATGCTGAGATGTGCTGTCATAAGCCCCTTAGCACGTAGGACCATTTTGTTATGTGTTGCTTATCTTTAATAGGGAAAGATGAGCAGGAAAATATGCGGAATCAGCCCCATGCATTAAAATAATAGCTGTCTCTGCCATCTCTCTGCAGAGGTAATTTTTGCTAGTCATCTATTGTAGGCACAACGCCTGTGTATAACAGGGTGTACACACAACAGTAGTGGGCCCTGCCACCCCTGACAGAGCAGGAACAAAAGCATTAACCCTCTCTCCTTTGCCCACATGTGTTCTGATTGGCTCAATTAGCTGTTAACAAAGATTCCAGACAAAGGAGAGGTCATTTATTAGCTTCTCTTATTCAGGGGGGTTGGAGTAGATCTTCAGAGGTCCCTTCCAACCTCATATCATTCTGTGATTCTCTTATTTAAGCATTGTTGAACTAGATTTTACCATCCACATGGCAAATGTTCGGATATGTAGCCCTCAGCCCAGAGGATGAAGAGCTCACAGTGGCACCAGATGGGTGAGGGGGAGCTGAGGCTTTGTTGGGGCTGCTGCTGGTCCCCAGCCATCCCTCCCGGGGGCCTGCAGCATCCCAAACAGGCTGCCCAGGGCAGTGGTGCAATCACCACCCCAGGAGGTATTTAAAAGCTGGGCAGGCGTGATGCTGATGGATATGGCTTAGTGGTGGTTTTGGCAGTGTCAGGCTGATGGTTGGATTCCATGATCTTAAAGGTCCCTTCCAACCTGGACGATTCTATGAAACCTACTCCACTTACTCCTATGAAAACTCCTGTCCAAGCAGGAGACTTGGATGAGGATGGGGCCAGTCCGTGCTGCTCAGCCTTCACCAGCCGAAGGGGCGCTCGCCCCACGGAGCAAATACCACCCACATCCACCTCTCCTACACAAGGCAGGGATGGATCCAGCCAGGGCACGCTCTCAGCAGGGCAGCTCCCTGACAGGCGGCTCTGCATCAGCTGGGAAAGAGAAGAAAGGCATTGCGAGGAAATTCTTCAGATGTATTCCAGAAGCGAATTAAAATAGCTGCTACTATTTTAATCTGGGGAAGTGGCAGCTCAGGCACATGCGGGACTGGCAGCATCTCCCGCAGAGGGGACTCGTGGAGCAGCCCCTGCCTCCAGTGAGACCAATGCAGGGAAGACTGGCCCCAGGCCAAGTGACCCAACAGCTAGAATTTAGGATTGGGAGGTATAAATCCACACTGCCCTGGTTTTCTTTTAGCTATGGCCAAGTGCTGTAATGCTGTGGATCCTAAGGGTTTTCAGGAAACAAGGAGAAATTGCTGTGCTCAATATTCTTTATTTACATCCAGCCCAGCTGGGGATTGTCTACTGAATTCTGCTGTGGTGACGTCTAGATTTTAAATGTTGATTTTTATTTTCTTATCCCAGAAGTTTTACTGTAATATAACACAAATATTCTGTTTCCCTGTGGACTTGTGGCAGCAGAGGAGGGGGCTGCAGAGAAAGGTGAGCTTTTTCTTTTTTAGGAGTCCTTTTACACATAAATGGAAAGTGAAACTCTTGCTTTGTCCCTCGTTTTTATTTTGTAGGGGGCTGTTTGCCGTAGCCCTCTTGCAACCGGCAGAACTACATTTGAAATAAAGGAAAGCAAATTCCTCTTTGCATCTTCAGAAACTGTGAATTATTTATCTGCTATCCCTAGTAAATCTGCTTTTGCAAAATCTCACCGTGAAACGAGTGGTTTTTTGTTTCACTGGCCTACAAGATCACTCCCTGAGGATTCATCAGCCCTGCTGCTTGAGAGGCTCCAGGAAGAAGATGGCCTCAAAGCTTCCTTTTTTATATATAATTTGGTAGCGTTTGAGGTTCTTTTCGCTTCACCTTTGTTTATTCTTTCATTCATTTTACAAATTAGGTAATTGCATGAACTCATCTCTCCCTGCCATATTTATTTATTTTTTGCTCCTGTGTCTGCTCCCCTCTCCCATGGGTTAATCCCACAAGACCGTGTTGCCTGAATTCAGCATCAATCTCAATAAGCAAACATTTATACAGCATCCGGAATGCAGTCCGTCCACAGAATGATACCAAATTAAGTTAAATTGATATTAGCTACGCTAGGATTGAAGAGCGTCCAGGCAAAAGGGTGGTACCAATTTAACTAAACCTATTTCAAAACCAGTGTAAATAAACTGGAATAATTTCACTGTGAAGGGCAGATTTCACCTTTCAGATTTCTTGAATGCCTTTGGACCAAATCCAACTGTATTTACTTCACACAGAACTAGCTATTGGGATAGAATTAGCTAATATTATGTCTTTTCCCACTGTTCCTTTCAGGGCCACATGAAAGCATTCCCCCCTTGGTTTTAGGAAGATGCAACAAATATTTGTACAGATCCTTTAACAGCCTTTCTCTCCAGCATGAAACCACTGCTGAAGACCCCTCTATGTTATCTGAGTTAAGTCTCCTAGCTACCTTAATCAGGCAACTGCTTCAGGTTTTGTTCTAAAGTAGGTCAGACACACAAGGTTCACATTATATATCTGAGAAGTTGGCACAAAATATCCCTTGGGCCATAAGGCCTGCAGCCCTGGGCTTCGCTGGTTCACACCCTTTCTCATTCCTCCTGATCTGCTCATAAGCACCTCCAAAAGGGTGCTTCACACACCTCACCAGTAATCTCTTTCAATGCCTGTTTGCCAATGCCTTGGCTTTCATGCCAGATGGTATTAATATACCCATCACTGCAATTATTCAGACAAGCAAACACCGGCAGGAGTGATGCCCACTTCTCCCTTTTCCCACTGAATCAGAGGCATACTTGAGAGCGCCCTTTCATCCCCATGGATCCTGCTCCCTGGAGCTGTCCCAGGCTGTCCTCATCAAAAGGGAATTTGATGTCTCAGCTCTTTCCCAGCCAATTTCATGCTGGGATAAGAATCAGTGGTGATGGGACAGTATCACTTATTCTCTCTCTGACTGTTGCCCAGAAGCTTGGTAAACGTCCAGATGCCAGCCCCGCACCAGGTCCTCCTATAAAACCTTCCATGGGACTGAGATCTATGTGTGAAATGGAAATACTGCCTACACCTTGTAACTTGAAAGCTAGCCTGCCTCTTGTCTGGCTTCCACTGATGGTGAAAATCCAAGATTTGCTGAAATGAACAGCCTGGCTGGCTGGTTTCTGACACCGTGTGCTGGGAAGGAGGTACTGCTGAAATCTCCCTGCACCCAGCAAGTACTGTGCAAGTACCTCCCGCCAAGTCCATCTTTCCCTGTGTGATTTCTACAAAGTTTATTTAGACAGCAGCCAGCAGCAAAAAGAAACCCTAAGGGATTACCTTGCATTTGTCTTGCAAGGTGGGTCCCTTGAGTTTCCAGGTCTTTGACTCAAGCTTTTAAAGGCTGCCTGGTTTCCTACACAGCCAAAGAGCTTCGGGCAATGTTTGTATCCAGGAAGGCAAGATCTATAAGTAGAGATAACTGCTACATCAGTTCAATAGCTGGAAAAAACAGCGGTGCTTTTGGACACCTCAAGATCTCCAAGATCCATCGCGTGATCCAGAGCGAGACGTTGTGCCCGCGTCAAGCGTGCTTGGTTTTAGGAACGAGCGGTGGTGAAGCCATAGTGACATGAAGCCAGGCTTTGATGCCCACATTACAAAGAATATGCAAACTTGTATTATTCCTTTGATTAGCTGCTCTCTGATATATCGTCCATGAATAATCAAGCCTCATTTTCTAATTAGTTTTACTCATCACCCTGCTGCTCCATGCCTTTGCTCATTTGCATTCCCATTTTCTAGATAAGGGCCTTATTCTGAGAGGTGCCAGCAGAACATCTGTCCCTCTCCCACCACAGCATTTCTTTGGTCCTTTGCTGGCCGTTTCCTTGCTCTGGGCCCAGCTTCCCCTCCAGTGCAACCACCAACTCGTTGCTCTGTGCTTGTCCACTCTCTCTGAGCCCTGGTTCCTCAGGCAAGAGGGTGGTTCTCTTCACGCTCTCTGTCCCTCGGTGGTATCTTTTGACTCCATAATGCAGTTTCACCCAGCCTCAACAGAGAAGTAAAACTACCGAAGTCCTGGATTTGCACAGGTCTTACGGAAGCGGTGGGGGGAGAAGTCCTCCTGGGGCAGTGGAGGCCAAGGCTGGAGCATCTGCTCTATCACCTCGAGGAGCCACAAAGAGGAGAGTGGTTTTGAATGCCCTAGCTGCAAACCTGTTCAGCCATCAGCCACTCCAGTGAGAGAGGAGAAAAGAAAGTCCATAAAAGAAAGCTACAGCAGTTGGGCTGGTGGCAGTTGTGTTTGTTATTCTAATTAATATGCTATTTTTGTGTTATGGGAGGCTTTTCTGTAGTTATTTAATTTATCTCCCCTCTCCCCCCCGCTTCCAGCACAGGTACTGTAAGACACACATTACAAGGAGATTTAGCAAAGCAAAGTTAATGGCTCGTTTGCATTTCTTTTAATCAAGTTATTCTAATTGTGCTATTGTGCAAATACGGCTTCCCTTCTGATTTGAGGAAGACCTACATCCTCCCAGCAGCTGCGGGTGCCCCAGCAGTCGGAGTTACCCTGGCTGGGGCTGCCACAGCCCGTTCCTGCCTACGCCTGCACCCCGCGGATGCTGGGAGCTGCTCTGGTTGAACTGAATGAAGCCTCGAATCCCCTCAGTAAGCTGAAGGCATTAATGCCTGATGCAGCTCGGTGTTACACGCTAGCAGCCCGCTTACCTCAAAGCTGACGTGTGTTTTCTTTTTGTCGGGGCCAAGCATTCACCATTTGAATTTCACCTCTGCTTTTGGCTGGCAGAAGCTGTGGAAACACAGGTCTTCAGAAAATAGACAGGGATGTGATGATCAGTCCCACACGAAGAGCTAACAATAGTTTCCTAAAGCTGCGAAGATCGATTCAGGGCTTGAGGCATGAGGCGTTGTATTGATCTGTCCCTGGGCAAATACCTGGTGCCTCTGCACACAAGCCCCCACCTTTCCGGATGTTTCCTTGGGTAAATAAGCGGGGGTCAGCCCAAGATGAGATCTTGCACCAGCTCATCTTGACCCTGCCCTTGCATCCGCAGCAGCAGGAAGGTGCTGGGACCGGAGGCGCTGGGGGATGCTGTGCGGGGGGGGGTGGGCAGCTGCTGAAGGGGCGGGGGGCAGTGGGGACCAGCCGGGAGAGGATGCTTGTGAGTGGGAGAGAAGAGGAGCAGCGGCCATACCCATCTGCTGGTCCGGGCACGGCCTTGCACGCACACGGGGAGGTTGGGGGGGGATCCGCTGTGTCAGCAGGGGAGAGCTGGAACGGGGTCCATGTGTTTGGGGTCTGTGGGGATACCACGTGCCCAGGAAGAAGGTAGAGGGCTTTTTCCATCAGCCTTACTAGGTGCTCGGCATTTTTGCTTGACCTCATAACTTAAACCAGCTGCCGCCCCAGCCGCCGAAACTTGCCTGTGCTGTGAGACCTTAATGGCTCTGTTTTGCCCTACTGTTATCTCTTTCGGGGTCATTTTCATTTCTTTAGTGGCTAAGCAAACGTCTTGTGTCCCTGGATCAAAGTTAGGAAGCATTGTTTACATACCGTGGGTGCGAAGGCAGCAGACTGGAGACCATCACTCATCGGTGAAAGGATGATCATTGTTTGTTTAGCCCATTCCAAAATAATGGCTCTGCTGGGAACACCAACCCAGAATGCATCATGTCTTTTATAGTATATATTAATTTAGTGTAGACATTAGTCCATCATTATTCCCTTCTTTTAATTCTCATGTATTAGCATTCAGGATCGTTTTTAACTCAGCACACATCTTTGTTATTTCATAATGTAAAATAAATAAAGCTGGAGGTATTTTTTTTTTATATAAACGACTGTGAGAGAGTGATGGATATAAAGCACAGAAACGTCTTTATAATTTTAAGGCTTGAATTTCAGAACACAGCGTTTTCATTAAATGGTGCAATCCATTCATTTTGGAGAGACAGATATAAACAGAAGCAAATTAACTCAGTAGTTCTCATGCCTAGAATCTTTGTGATAAAATTGCCTATTATTGTGAGTGTAAATGTTTTCAAAATATTAGAGACAACTGGAAAAAAATAGGAAAGGCAGGATAGGTTGCTCAAGGATGAAAACCATAACGACATCCCCTCCAAACACCACATGTACCTGCTGAAATTACTTAAAGTGAATTGCAGGAGCACTATGAGAGGAGGAGAAAGGAGGCAGGCTATTTTTTAATATTATTTTTTTTTTTTTTATAACGGATAAAGGTCTGGGAGAGTGTTTTCAAATTATTTTCTTGGCTGTCTGCTCTGCATATTAGAAAATTCAGCTCCTGGCTGATTGGCCAGGCAGAGAAACAGAGGCATCGCAAGCAACGGGGGGAGCTGGGGCACTGCGCTGGGGACGACTGCTCCCTCCCCCTGCTCCGGCAGGGAAGGAGAAGTTGGGGCATTTCCAGCCCTACCTGAAATCATGGATTAGTGAGAGGGAAGGAGCTCTGCGAGATGCAGCACCTTTGTGCCACGCCTGCAGCTGAGCCCACCGGTTAGACATGTCAGTTAAACTGGGGGTGGCCAAACCCCGGGTCCTGCCCTGGCTGTGGACAGAAGGACACCGTGTATGGGCTGCAAACCTCCTTTAGCCACAAGTCCCATTTTATATTTGATTTTTTCTCAGTCACTGGGAAGGCTGCAACTTTCCCAGACATTAATTGCCACAACATCGGTTGCACTCAAGAGGGAAAGGAAAAAAACCCAGGCTCGCTTGCTGTGCTGCGCAGTTGGCATGTGTCCTGGCTTGAGGACTAATTTCTATTGTAATGCTTGGGAAAACTACACTTTTAGAAGACTCTAGTGTCTGAATTTGGGAAAATATTTACTTTACAGCCAGCTCTATGTGCAGGTTTCAAGGTCTCGGTGTTTCCGAGCTCCCCAGGTGTGAGGATGAGGAGGAGCGAGACCCGGGCACTTGACCCAAGCTGCCAACGGGGTTATTTCATACCATCAACATCACATCCAATATAAATTAGAAAGCTTGCTGAGGAGTTCTCTCTCTCTCCCCCTTGCTGGCTGGGATTCTGAGAACTCCTTGCCCCGGTGCCGGAGACCTGAGCCCTTCCCTTCCTCCCAAAGCCACGGGTCTCACGTTGGCTGTCCCTGCGGGGAGTGCATGGCGTCCTGTGATGGGATGGGCTGGGGACAGTCCTTGTGGATCTTGATGGACCACTCGGTGGATAAGGAACTGGCTTACTCAAAGCCAGTTGTGGTCGCACTCAAAGGGTTGTGGTCAACAGCTCAATGTCCAAGCGGCGGCCAGTGACAAGTGGAGTTCCTCAGGGGTCGGTACTGGGACCAGTGCTGTTCAACATCTTTGTCAGAGACATGGACAGTGAGATAGATTGCACCCTCAGCAAGTTTGCCGATGACACCAAGCTCGGTGGCGCGGTCGACATGCTGGAGGGAAGGGATGCCATCCAGAGGGACCTGGACAGGCTCGAGAGGTAGGCTCGTGCAAATTGCATGAAGTTCAACCAGGCCAAGTGCAGGGTTCTGCACCTGGGACGTGGCAATCCCAGGCACAAATACAGGTTGGGAGGAGAATGGCTGGAGAGCAGCCCTGAGGAGAAGGACTTGGGGGTGTTGGTGGATGAGAAGCTCAACGTGAGCCGGCAATATGCATTGGCAGCCCAGAAAGCCAACCCCATCCTGGGCTGCATCAAGAGAAGTATGGCCATCAGGTCACGGGAGGTGATTCTACCCCTCTGCTCTGGGCTCGTGAGACCCCACCTGGAGTCCTGTGTCCAGCTTTGGAGTCCTCAAACACAGGAAGGACATGGACCTGTTGGAAGGGGTCCAGCGGAGGGCCACGAAGATGATCAGAGGGATGGAGCACCTCCCCTATGAAGACAGGCTGAGAGAGCTGGGGTTGTTCAGCTTGGAGAAGAGAAGGCTCCGGGGAGACCTCATAGCAGCCTTCCAATATCTGAAGGGAGCCTCCAGGAGAGCCGGAGAGGGACTCTGTCAGGAAGTGTGGTGACAGGACAAGGGGTAATGGTTTTAAATGGAAAGAGGGGAGATTTGGATTGGATACCAGAAAGAAATTCTTTACTGTGAGGGTGGTGAGGCACTGGAACAGGTTGCGCAGGGAAGCTGTGGCTGCCCCATCCCTGGAGGGGTTCAAGGCCAGGCTGGAGGGGGCTTGGAGCAACCTGGTCTGGTGGGAGGTGTCCCTGCCCATGGCAGGGGGGTTGGAACTGGATGATCTTTAAGGTCCCTTCCAACTCTAACCATTCTGTGATTCTATGATTCTATTTCATATTGGTATCGGGATTGACAGTGGTTCTTTAGTGTTAATTATTTAGTCTTATCCTATTAAATCTATTTATATTTCAACCCTCGGGTTTCCTTGTTTTTCCCCCGATTCCCTTTCCTGGGTGGGGAGGGGTCATCGGGTGAGAGAGTAATTGTCTAAAGGACAATAAATTGCGGTGGGCCTCTCAAAGGGTAGCAGCGTGTGGCGGGTAAGCTGTCGCCACAGCCAGGCTGGCGGCACGGCAGGATTGCTGCTGCCGTTAAACCGGGTGTTCCCACCTGGAACAGCAGCCTCCGCCCTGGGCAACCGCGGGTGGGAACCGTTACCGGGCCGTGCACGGGCTCTTGGGGATGTGGCACTCCCCAGCCCACCGCCCGGTCCCGCACCACGGCAGGAGCACAGAGCACCCCAGCGCGCCCCGGTACCGGGCGGGGCTCAGCGCTGCGGATCCCGGTACCGCACGGCGGCGGGAGCGCAGAGCGCTGTGAAGCGGTACTGGGCCGTGCCTGGGACAGCACGGCGTACCGGGGGCGGTCCCGGGGGCGGTCCCGATGCCGCCGCCGGTCCCCGTCCCGGTGCGGCGCGTCCCGGCCACGTGCGGGGCGGCGCGGCGGGGGCGGGGCCCGGCGGGCGGGGGCGGGGAGGCGGCGCGGGGGCTGCTGGGAAGGGCCGGCGGCGGCGGCGGCGGGGCGGCGATGGCGGAGGAGCGCGGCCGGGGCGGCCCCCCGCGGCGGCGGCGGCTGCGGTGAAGCGGCGGCTGCGGTGAAGCGGCGGCGATGCGCGGGGCTCCCGGCGACGATGGAGGACCGGTCCCACAAGGTGCTGCTGGCGCTGGTGATGCTCTTCCTCTTCGCCGTGATCGTGCTGCAGTACGTCTGCCCGGGCACCGAGTGCCAGCTCCTGCGGCTCCGCGCCCTCAGCCCCTCCGCCGCCGCCGACCCGTACCGGGCGGAGGACGAGACGCCGGCGCGTTTCGTTCCCCGCTTCAATTTCTCCGCCGGCGACTTGCTGCGGCGGGTGGACTTCAACATCAAGGGGGACGACCTCATCGTCTTCCTGCACATCCAGAAGACGGGCGGCACCACCTTCGGCCGCCACCTGGTCCGCAACATCCAGCTGGAGCAGCCCTGCGAGTGCCGCGCCGGGCAGAAGAAGTGCACCTGCCACCGGCCCGGCAAGCGGGAGACCTGGCTCTTCTCCCGCTTCTCCACCGGCTGGAGCTGCGGGCTGCACGCCGACTGGACCGAGCTCACCAACTGCGTGCCCTCGGTGGTGGACAGCAAGAAGGAGGTGCGGCTCCGGCCCTCCAGGTGAGGCCGGGCCTTCCCCCGGGGGCCGGCGGGGGGGCGGGCCTCGGTCGGTACCGAGCACCCCGGCACAGGGAGCAGGCCCGGGGGGTGAGCTCCGGGGGAGGCAAACGAAACCCTGCAGGGTGGGCGAGACGGGAACGGGCCTGGCAGCCCCGCAGCTCGGGGACACCCCCTCCACTCCCCCCCTCCGCGGCCCACGGGGGTCCCCCAGCTGCCCGCCCGCGGGGCTTTCCCATCTCCCGCCCGTGTGAAGCCCCCCGGGGCGCACACGCTGGCACCCCTCTGTGCGCCAGCAATTAGCGCTGTTTCCGGGAGTGTTCCCGTGCCACCGCTACCTCTGAAGTTTAGCTCGTGGCCTTGCAAAGGAAAGGTTACTCCTGTGGCTGGATATTTGCGTTGTCCTTCAGCCCTAACCTCGTTTATTTGGGATTTGCGCTTTGAATTTTAGTGGCAGTTGCTCTCTTCATCCCCGCACCTTTCTCTTGGAGTTGCTCTCCTCGCCTGACCGTAATTAGGTGGTCGCTGCCTCTGCCTGTCGAGAGCCCAGCCGCCTTGTTCTCCTCAGCAGCGAGGAGCTGCTGTCTCTGCTCCTGGAGCTCCCTGACTGCAGCCTGCCTTCGCTTGTGAGGGAAGGAGAAGCTTGTCCCCGGCTGTGCACGCAGCCGTGCCGGGTGGCAGGACAGCGCAGGGTTTGAGCATCTTTTCACATTGTTTTGCTTTGAAATCAGAAGCGGGGGGGTATCGCTCCTATTAGACTAACGGTAGGCCCCCGTATAATGAGGGTACTGTTACATATCACGCTATCTGAAGTCAAGTCTAAGCACAGATTCACTTGAAATAGAAGGCAATTTCTTCCTAGAATTCCTTTTATATAGCATGACACTACACTGCCATCTAGTAGAAAAATGGTTAGCGTCATTATCTTCCTGTGCCCAAGAAGCAGCTCTTCCTGAGACTTGGCTATTATGATCCCTGCTCTTTTGTTTTCCCCTACTACTTTAAATTTTAATTGTCTCATTTTTGTGACATCCTGTTTGCAAATATCAGGAACCGATTCCTTGCCCTCTGGGTCTGTCAGCTTCCCAGGCGCAGGATGCTGAGCCTTGCAGGCTGCCTGGTTTATTTTACCTGTCCTGTAAATATGTTGTTTGTCAGCAGAAATGGAAATTGCATAATGTGCACCTTCTTTTGCTTAACAGATTCCAGTGATGTGTCTTTCTCTTCCCCCAGAGATGGGTCTGGCCTGCAGAGCTGTAGCTGTGGGGCAGGGATTCCCTTCGTTCCCCAGAGGCAGGTCGGGGTTAGTCGTGCCCTCTGGAAAAATGGGATTGTCCTTCTCCTGAACCCACCACCTTAGGCAGAAGGGAATTCTGGGCTTGGGGAGCTGAGATTTGTCTGTAGTTTTTAGCTTTGTGGTTTTGGGTGTTGTTTTTTTTTTTTTTCCTGTTGGATTACCAAACGTGCTTTTCTGACTCAAAACAGAAGTGCTTCATGAACCTGCCCAAGAGTTCAGAGCGATGGTTCCTCGTCCAGCAAACCATGTACATCGTCATAGCTGACTTCTGAGAGGTCGCTTGGGACTTGAGACCGAAGCCAGGAGAGAGAGATGACAATGAAGCTGGGATGATTTTGTGTTAGGTAGAGGTCTACTCTCACAAAGGCTTTGAAATCATGTTATAGTTTTAATAACCTAATTACACAGCTTGCTTAATAGCTACAGTTCTTATCCCAAATAATGTCTTGCATTTATAATCAAGGTAATTCAAAAGTGAGACCTGCTGTAAGAGGGATTTGAACTGCTCGGTGGCTGCATAATGCAATCTGTAGTGACTGGCTTTGGGCTGTGGAGCCTTGTCTGGGAATAGCCAAATGAGTGGTCGTTGTTCCAGCAAACTTTTTAGCTTGCACCTCTGTGGGATTACTCTGCACAGAGGTTTGCCTTGAGAGGGATATGGACAGTCCCCTGGTCAGATCGCTGGGTAGCGGGGCTGTTCTGTAGGGACCTTTTCTTTTTTTGAAAAGTTGTGCCTTTGTTAGTCTGGAGGATTCCCTGTCCTGGACCTCAGCTGGGTACAGAGCATCACCCTGATACGATCTGATGGGATCAGCCTGGAGGCTGTGCCCATGAAGGACCTTGTTGCCTGCGGCATTCATCCTCCAGCCTCTGCTCTTAACCCCATCGCTAGTCCACCTCTATTTTGGGAATTGTTGGCTTGGAGGGCATGTTTCCGGCAGAAATACTCAGGATGGGTGTTGTGACTGGTTGGTTGGTTGGTTTGAATTTAACCAACAGGTGCTTTTCCGTCTATGAGCATGTAGGCTCCCAAAACTTGCATTGCTTCTTAGTGGTGGCCTGTGCTCTGCAGTAAGTAGCTAAATAGATCTCCCTCTCCTCCTTTGGACCTTCCTTCCCCTAGAGGAACATAAGTGGGTGTGGGGATTACTTCTTTCTCCTTGGGTCCCATTGGGGTAGGCTCCCGTTCCTGCTTGTTCCACCAGTGCTGTTCGCACTGGGGCATGGGGAGATTTGGGAGAGGGAAGGGGAAGGTGCAGGCACAGCTGATGCTTTGAGCGCTCTGGATTTGCAAGGAGGTTGGCGGAATGGGCTGATGGTGGTGGCAGAAAGGAGGGGGTTGTCTCTCCCGCTTGGCATCAATGGTGAGAAAGGAGAAAATGTGCCTTTTCCCAGTCATGAGTGACTGACTTGGGTCACTTGATTGATTGTGGAAGCCTCAAAGCTTTTGGCACACTGAACGGAGGCAGCATCCAAAGTAACCGTGCGTGAGAGCATCACAGAACTGAGATTTTGCTCAGCGCTGGCTAATTATTATGGGACGTATCTACTGAACTTGTCTATAGCAATAAATCCAAAGGGTCCATTGCAAAAAAACAAAAGGCCTTGGGATTAAACTGGAAAATGTATTGAGACATGGGAGCAAATACGGATCCCTTCATTCTTAAGTGATGTCGTGGCTTCGTACCCTTGTCGGGTGAGAGACATGGCTGTGGGTAAAGGTTGGGCTGTATTTGGTGTCCCTCCTGGCTAGCATTAAAGTAGGAGATGGTCTCCATTGAGAGGAGAACAAGCTTGCAGAATTGCCTCTGGAGACAGAAAGTCTGAGATCAGAAGAAATTTTACAAGCCTGTTGGACCAGGACCAGGGATGGTGCCTGCTGGCTTTTGGGAGGCCTGGTGCTGGCACCATGGGGTTGTGATGTGGGACAGGAGCCCCTGGCAATGTATGGATGTTCTTGTCTTGTTCCTACGTGTTAGTTAAAGTCTCCTAAGTTAAGTCTTACGAAAATCTAAAGAAAATATGCATTAAAACATTTCCCAGCAAACTGGAAGTGTTTATTGTGTGTGTCTCCGTTGACTGAACAGACTAATCTTGTGCTTTTGGAAACGTGGTGGGATTTTTATCTGCAGATCTCCTCCACTCCGCAGTCCACCGTGGTGTGCCTGACTCCTCGCCAGCCGGACCACTGGCAGAGCCCTGGGCAGAAGGCAACTTGGCCACAGCAAGCATTGCCGTCAGCCCTGGCGTGAGCTCGGGTCCCACTGGAGCCGGTGGGTTTTCCCAGTAAGCTGGAGGGGGAAAATCACTTGGTTGGGGGGGATTGCTTTGTAGGGAGATGCCTGCTCAATGGCAGCCGCTGTTGGAACAGCGGAGGTGATGTATAGCTGCGCAAGGGGATGAGCTCCGTTGTCTGTGGTGGTGGAATTTGGGGAATGGCTAAGCCCTGTAAATGGGCACTAAGCCCCTCGTAAGCAGAGGAGATGCTGTAGAGTCACACAGCGCCCCAAGGCTTGGGGTGGATAATAAAGGCTTCGGCAGGAGGTGGACAGCTTAAAACCTCTGGATGCTGATGCAGCAGACTCTGTTTCCAAGGATGAGATCCCCCAGTGCTGCCATTTTCGGGGTGAAGCCCGACCGGGGGGGCAGCTTGGAGAGAGAAGGGGACCAGGATGGCCGAGCTGGAGGCTGTGGGCGAGCAGATGGGGGGGACCTGCTGTCATTTGGGCCCTGGCCAGAGCTGCGGGAGGGTGCCTGCCTGCCCTTGAAATACACACCGGGGAAACTCCCCAGGAAAAACTCTGCAATGATTGTAAAGCCAAAAAAAAAGAGCATTTGCAGAGATGCTGCCGGGCCCGAGTGGCTCCGCGCTGCTTCGTTTATCAGCGGGATTTCCTAATGACCCTACTCATTTGGGTGCAGCGGCGGGATGAGGGATACGGTGAATATTATCTGCGGCGGTGGAATTTCCCTGCCTGGCACCTGGTGGGAGCGAAGCTGGGTCTGGTTCTGGGGCATTGGAAGCAGTGGGACAGCCTGCAGAGCAAAAAAGGGGCTTTTGAGGGGAAGGGCAGGGGATTATTTTCATAAATGCAAGTAGTTCCTTCACCTAATCCCATTACAGGGCCTGACCTCGAAGATCTTGGTTGTAAACTTAAGTTCATGTGTGTTTTAAATTTGGACTGTTGGACTTACAGAGCTCTCTAAATTGATATCACTGGTTTTGCAGATAAAGTGTTGGACTTCTTAAAGGGATTAAAAAAAATAATTTTCCGTATTAGGTCTCTTCAGTTCGCCTCTAAATCTTTATTAAAGTGCAAATTGACTTTTAGTTATTTAAAAGTATATGTTTCCTACCGCCTTTTCTTTTAAATTCAGAGAGAGTTTTTTTTTTTGTGGGTAGAGAGAAGATGTTAGCTGTTGCAAAAATAAATCCTAGTGATAGCAGTAGAGCAAGAATTCCTTGCACTATTTATTGCATTTGTTGTCAGAGTTGGTCTTCCAAAAAAAGTGGGAATATGAACACCGTGGCGTGGTGCCATTCTACTGAGACACGATTACTTTTTCTTGAAAAGGTGCCTTTCTGCTAATTTTTTTCTGGGAATTAATAAGTATTAAAATGAAACTATAAATACATGCGTTAACTGTATTAAAATAGACACAGATTGTGCCTTATGATTCCTCTTCATAACTTTATAACCTTTAATGAAGGTTATCAAAGGTGCTTGGTAAGTCAAGCATCACCAGTTTGTTATTTATTTTTATTAAAAGACAGATTTTTTAAGTTTAACAAGTTGAGCATTAGTTCTGAGGCGTATTAACTGAGATTAATTTGTCCCTCATTTATTTAATCTGAATTGTCAGGAATCATGTTCTCTACTGATGTAAATGTCGGCAAAAAGGACTTATTAGTAGATTTGATTGCTTTTTAAATTTAACTAGCAGAGATGCACTGGCATGCCTAGGAGAATTGGTCTGTTTCTTGTGAACAGTTCAGTGCCTAATGAATCACTTCAATGTACTTTTCTGAAGGAAAGCAGAGCAATTTAAATGTGCAATGCATTGATTTACCTCAAATGGATTAGGCCTCTGTGTGCAATCCATTGCATTAATTTACTTTCTCCACAACTGTAATAATAAAGGCAGCGTTTCTGTACGGCACCAGCCCAAATTGGCTCAAGAAAGTTGCTAGAAAGCAGAATAATTAATATGTGGCCAAAATCTTTCAGAGAGGAGGTGGGTCTGGGATGCTGCTGGCTCAGGGTGGCTCCGGGAGCTGGCACCGGACCCGCCGGGGTGAGGAGGAGAGAGATGTGTCCCAAGTCCTGGCCATTTATTGACTTCAGTATGGGAAATAAAATAAAATACATATGTATTTGTAATTTGGTGCAACTTTAAGAGATTTATTTTTTTTCTTTTTAAGTGGCCAGGCTGAGGAAACAGGACAAAAATCTGTAACTCCAGCAGATTCCAGCCTATTTTATTGCTGTAGGAGCTCTTCAGCCCCCTCTTCCCCTCGTGGTGACAATGTCCAGCCGGCCGTGTGTGCAGTCCCGGCGTCGGGCTCGCTCTGTCCTTGCTGAGCAGCCGCCAGGATGCAAAAAAAACTCTGGGTAATTCCTTATTTAACCACTTAGCTGCAGAAATGGCGCCCGGGCTTTGTTTCGCTCGGTGGGGATTACTCTGGCCGAGCAGCCCTCGCCACTCAGCCTTTCTTGGAATTACCCGTGTAGGCTTCTTACATACTTGCAAGGATTAATTCCCCATTCCCCCCCACCTTCTCCATCAGCTAATTCCCATCACTGGGCAGCAGCGGGGAAGCGTAGGGATGGAATGTCCCCAGCCGCTTCCTTCCTCTGCCGGGAGACCGGTTCCTTGCTCCCAGCTCGGGGCTGGGATGCTCATCCCGGCAGCGCCCGGTGGATGGAAGCAAAGCCAACCCAGACAGGAGATGCAGGATGGCATTTTTGTATGGGGTGAGGAGGCAGTGCCGGTCCTGCCTTCCTCTTCCTCCTCCTCCTCTTCTTCCTTGGCAGCCGGCACTGGAGAGCCAGCGTGGATTATTGTTTGTGATTGATTTGCTGATGCTGGCAGTTGTACAGTGTGTTCTGGGACTAATAGGGTAGCACCGAGTTATTCAGGCGTTAGTGAAATGAATCACATTTGTGATGAGTAATAAGTTGCAGACTATGGTATTTATGAATAATTAACACAGTAAAGTTTTTCTTAAACAGACATGAAGAAATGATTTAATTTCTACTGTGAACACTCTGTAAAATTAATGAAAGATAATTACATTTGCTAGTGTGAGACTAAGATGCCAAAGCAATCTTATTTTTTTGTGTTTAAGTTCACATTGCTGATGTAAACAGTAAATGTATAATTCCTTCAATGTTTTCACTGGGTGGGACCTGTGTTTAACATCCAGAGGGGTGGGTTTTGTTGAAGTAAAAGGTCTATTGGTAAACACTGGCGTATCTCTGGGTGGATAGCATACATATGCCTATAACAAGATAATGGTCTTGAATGAGTTGCAATTAGGACCATTTTTTTGCTCTTCCCTGACTCTAGCCTCCTTCCTCAGCTGTTCATGCTTTTAAAGACAGAATCCATTTAAGATATTGCTTATATACAGCTCTGAGTGAAATCTCTACTTATTTAGTCTTGGAAAAAATCATTAGTCTTTAGAGACCTATAAGTCATAAGACCCACTAGGGGTGAGACTCAAATCATGTTACTTCTCGGTTCTGGGCTGTCTATCCAACTCTGAAGGAGCCAAACTTTTGATGTGATATAACTAAATATATGCAGCTATGAGGGAGATAATCTTGTGGCATTAAATGATTTTGCACATCTCCATAAGAGCATGAAGAAGACTATGCCTTTCATGAGATCCATGTAGCAAATGCTCCTAATTTCCCATAATCAAAAGGACTGTGAAGTTTTGATGCTTTAGAGGCTCAAGTAGCTGGAAGATCAATTCTTCCTTTACTCCATTTTGTGTTGGGTAAATTAAAACACTGCCAGGCTCCCAGTGGTGGGAACCTGTGCATCCAGGCTGCTGTTTGAACTGTGGGATCCCTCAGCAAACACTGAAATCAAGTAAGTAAAGCGCTCTCTGTGACTGATTATTTTCTCCAAGCTTTCTTGTGTTCAGAGTAAAGCAACTGTTTTAATCCCCTCTATTAAGAAAAACACCATTTCCTTGGTCAAAGGCAGAGAAGCTGCTTTTGAGAGTTGCTTTTTCAGGGTAACTGAGGGGAGAGCATTTCCTTTCGCCGGTGGGAAAGCTATTCCCTGGAGCAATCCGAAGCCATTCTGGAGCTGGCTTTTTTTTTTCCCTTGTGGGTTTAAATAAAGTTACTGGGAACATGCTTGTGTCCTGCTTGAGCAAAACCTACCTTTCTTTGGCAGCAAACTCATCTCGGTAAGGAAGATGCTGCGGGGGGAGTCCTCCCACGGTACCCTGTGCCCACGGAGGACTTTAACAGGGCTGGGTGTGGGTGGAGGCATCTCTCCTTGCGATGATCCCAGAGGAGGAGCCTTCGTTCCTCCTGGAAGTGATGTTGCCAAGGGTAGATGGGGAGGAAAGATGGCTGTGTGGCTTCTGCCTTTGGCAGAGCTGTTTGTTTTTCTGTGGGGGTGTTGGATCTAATCAGTGCAGTGGGGAGTACGAAGTTAAGACAAAAGCGCTCAAGGAAATGTCAGACGCAACAGGACGTGTCTGCCTGATGATAGCTGAGTGACTTGCAAAAACATAAATGGCATAAATTTGGCTTTAAATCCTTCAATTCTTGTGTGTTGCAAGTCAGGCACTGGTAAAAGGAGAAACCTTTGGTTTTGGCATGGTCTCCCCGTCCTGTCTTTTCCTAACTGTGCATCTTTGGCTGAAACTTCAATAGAGGTTTTTTTTGGATATTGGTGATTTCCAATAACTTTAGGTCAATGAAATGTTGAGTAGAGTTTTGGCTTTCAAATAAAGCTGACTTAAAGATCAGTTGTTTGGCTTTCCGACGGTGGGTTCCTGCTGGGGTCTGTCGTCTTGTCTCTGGTCTGTGTGGGAGAAAAGTGGTGGCTAAACACGCGAGTGGGATTTGAGAAGCCAAGATTTTACACCTGGCATGAGTCCTATCTCCATCACCATGCGTGTCCTCTCCCTCTTGACCTTGACCTTGTCTGTGTAATTCAGCTCTTTGCATCAGGGTATGTTTCTGTGTGTATGCAGCATAAAGGATGTTGGATTTCCTGGCCTGACCGTATAGTAGCTCTGCTGCCTATACATGATTAATCTTCAGTAGAGGCACTGGAAATATTTTTAAGAGCTTAATTTGAATTTGGGGACGCTGCAGTTTTTCAATATAAAAAGCCCAATGTACTGTACTGGCAGCCTGGCAGGTACACTGCCCGGTGCTGGTGTCCTTGGGGCTGTGGTGTTCCTCCTTCTCCTGGGAAGGGAAGAGGAAAGCTCCCCGAACGCTCAGCTGCTGGCACGTGGTCACACCGCTTGGTGTTTTCACAACGGAGCTCTTGCATGGTCTAGGTTTCACCCCCTTTCATGGATGAAGCAGTCTCTGGTTTCACTCTTTGGAAGGAACCACTTGGGAAGATCAGGGGCCTGGAACAGTTGTCCTAATGCACGGTCTACGTGTGCAGTAAAGGTATGGCTGTGAGCCTGCTGCCCTGATTCATGGAAAAGCATAGTGAGAAATCCTAGCACCTACTCTCCTAAATCGGAGACACTGGGTATCTTAAGGGCAGATGTCCTGACCAGAGTCAGGAGGAATGGAACATCGCCGCTCTGCTGTAAGCTCTGGCTTTGTCTGGTTGCGATGGGGGACTGTTAAGGCTGCGTCTGCTCAGAGTGGAGGGGACTAGACAGTCAGAAGGCAGCGCTAGCAGAGACCTAAGAGAAGCTATAGTCGGTTCCTTAGATCTCTTGAACACTCTTAGTTTGCAAAACTATCCTGTATAGCCATTTAAATCAGTCCTGCTTCTGGAACAGCTCAGATACATTCAAGAACGTGGGCTCACCTGGGGTCTAACTGATGCATTTTGCAAAGTAGAGTTATAAATACCTTTTTTCATCCCATTTCCAGAGGAGAGACGGAGAAAACAAATGAGAAGAGTAGTTGCACCTGCAGCTGCTTCTCCTGAGAAGCTACTGGCTCGCTTTCTATGCTGCTGCTTGCATTTTGGATGTCAGCAGCGTTCTGGGTTGGAATATGAGTACTCCCAGAGGTTTTTTTTTTTATGAGAGAGGCAACTTCCTCACTGAGTTGGATTTACGGAGGAGTGCTGAGGTTCAGCTGATAAGAGCTGCTGGAGTTTGGAGATCGCCGCTTGCTAGCAGTGGTGCGGAACAGCTGAAGAGGAGGGTGGTGGCTAGGGGTGAATTTTGGCCGGGCAATAGTTTTGTGACCTGTCTTATTGCCCGGTGTTTTGCAGTGTATTCAACACACTACCACATGCAATTTTGCAAGAAATCCAGTAAGGAGAAAACATTGCATGGGAAATGTGTGAGCGCTGCCCTGGGTTTGGATTACTGAGCCTTTTTGTTCCTTGTGAGGGCTAAAGTATGTGAATAGCCATCCTTGTCTGCGAGCGTGGTTGAGGGTGTTGGACCTGAGGTTTGGTGCAATACAGCTTTTTGGAGAAAATCTGCTCTGAATCTTTTTTTATTTTATTTATTACTGGGACGTTTAACGGAAGGCACATAACTGAGAACAGTGCTGATCTTTCTGGAGAAGGGGTTGGAAGGAGGTTGTGCATCACTACGGTTCAGATGCGCACAAACTGTCTTGTCAAGCCTGAGTGCTGTTGTGTGAACAAAACTACTTTAAGTATATGCTTAAGCAATATATTTAAGTGCTTAAATGGATTGCTAAGCGCTTTGCAGAATAAGGGTCAGTCTGACAGCATGAGCACCTCTTGCTGCCCTGAAGTGGTGAAGTTTCCTGCTCTGCAGTTGGGATTTCACGTGTCTTCGCTCTTGTTTGGGATGCCGGCTTTCCCTGCTGTAATTCTCCTTTTCCTACAACTTGGGACTGGCTGGTGCTGCAGCTGCGTGTGCGCCAAGGTGAGCAGGGGGTGTAGGGGCTAGAGACTTGCTGAGAGAAGTGAAAATTGAGATTCCCTGTTACAGGACCCAAAGACCTAGAGAGCAGCTTGGGTAAGTTGATGCGCCCACATGACGGTGTCCATCCTGACCTGTGTGTTGGGTTTGGGATGGGGACCTGAAGAACCAGAAGCAGCAGCTTTTTCAGGCTCCGTGTAACAGCCAGACCTCCGTGGGAGAAGGCTGTAAGAATAGGTGTCTTCCCTGGGTAGGTTTGGTTTGAGGGTGTAGGGGAAAAGGGGATTTTTAGACCTCTCTTCCACTAGCATCTGGGAGGCACACCCAAAAGGCCAGCTCCATCTGACCTGAATCTGGACCTCCCGTCTGCCAATCCCTTTTGTAAAATTGGTCAGTGTATCAGGTAGCACAGAGGGGGGAAAAAAAACCACAAACAAAAAAACCAACCAACCAAACAAAAAAACCCGACAACAACAACAAAAAAAACCCCACCAAAAACACAGAAAGGGCTTAAGAATAGCCGAGTTTATAGCAAGATAAAAATTTCTCGGAGCCTGGATTATGGAAGGATCCAGTTATTTGTAAAATATATAAGCAGATTCTCTGCCTCGGCTGCGGTGGCTCAGCAGTCGTGCTGGGGGATTTGACCGCCGGCTCAGCCCGTCTGCTGCTCTCCTATCTAGGGCTGAGGGCTGGAAACTGAGGTTTAAGGCTGGCGACAACTTGTGTATTAAACGTTGCAAATTAACTGTACTTTGGAAACTGCAAATACAGGCTTTTTTAAGGAATCTAAGGCTCTCTTGTTTCTTGTATAAGGGGTTGTTTTTTTCTTTTTCCGTCATGTTATGTGATTTTCCTGGAATTAGCAGGACAGTTTTGCTTCTGCTTTTCCTCACGTGTCACCTAAAGTCATGAAAATGAATTGCTTCCTACAATAAACCTGTGCATTCACGGAAGAGCTATGGGTATGAAATATACAGTATCATACTTTATTTTTTTTTTGTTATGGTAAAAATATTTAATGTCTTACGTGATGTGATGATAAGTGAAATTCTGGCCTCTTTTCTCCTGGGATTAAAAGATCTTTTTAAGGGTATTCATATGTCTCTCAGAACATTTGGAATCCCAGTACGTGTACCTGTTGCTTATAAGGGAGGGTAGATTGGTTAAACCTGGGACCTGGCATCTCGTGATGGTGGATGCTCAAGCTGAAATCTGATCATCAAGAGAAACCAAAACAGTGTGTGAAGCAAGTGGCTCTTTTTATTTGGCAGCAGGCTGCTCTCCTGCGACTTCCACCTCTGCCTGTGCAGCTTACCTAGAACCCGTTTCCTTACTGGAGACAGCTTTAGGGTGGAAACCCGGTCTCCTCCCTTCAAACTCAGGGCGAGCAGAAGGCATTGGACACGTGAGCGTTTGCAGACGGATTGCCTGTCTGGGGCTGCATCTTTTACAATGCAGCTAATCATTTCGGTTATGGCAGAGAACTGACTGAATTTCCTAGGGAAAGGGACAGCAGGCATCTGGGATGTGATATAAAGGCAGCGGTGGCACTTCTGTGCTATGAGAAATCATTGCCTTTTTGTATTTGTGGGAGTTTGTTCTGGGCTCTGCTACAGGTCTTGGGAGATGCAATTTCTTTTGGAAATGGGTTATGGTGGGATTTATAGATGCTGAAGAGCGTGTTGTGTCCCAAGGGCATGACCCGTGCTAGTGTAAGTGGTCATAAAACCTGCAGTGTGCTAGCTGGTGGGAGTCAATTTGGGATGTTTGGAGAAGGGGGGAGCAGAACACAGGCTTTTTAGCTCATGTGTAAAACAAAAGGATGTTGTACACGTTGTTTTTCATCGTTGCTTGAGCAGCTGAGATGAAACATCCCTTTCTGTTAAGAACAAAAGCCTTCACTTCAATGCAGGTACCCAGGCTGGGATGTGCTGCAGTCACTTAGTGCATCGCTTGGCTTTGATCCTTGGCTGTGGTGTAGAAGTGCATAATACAACTCGGGAAGGTGTGGTGCTGGAGTGGTTTTAAGTCCCTGGTCTAGACTGACGCCCGTGCCCCTGGCCCAGAGTGAGCTCAGATCACTCCAGGCTGCAAGTGCCGTCGAGCTCTTTGGGGTCACCTGCAGCAGCCGCATCCCTCGGTGCCCACAGCCCAGCCCTTGCTGCCTGCTTTCCCTCCTCATGTGCCTCCTCCGGGGTTAAAAATTCTGGGAGGAATGTTGAAAGGCTGTCTGTTTCCTCCCCTGGTTAGAAGATTGGGATTCTCTTACTGGTTTTTATTTTCTGCACGGTTCTTGTGTTAAATGAGAGCAGCCTGGTTGCAAGCTCCACTGCTCCTTAGGCTTGGAGCAGGGTGAGTATCTGCCTAGCAGAGATTTTGTGGTAAAACTTGTTGTTGCTGTACTTGAACACTAACCTGAGGGATTTTTTCCCTTCTCGCTGTAAACAAGCTTTTTTTTTTTTCCCACTAATGGAAAATTTCAGCTTGTCCTCCACTTAACCACAGTTCAGGCTTTTCCAGGAAAACTGAATGAATCAGTAATGCTTCCCTCTTTTGCTTCTTGTGGGCTTAGTTAATTGTATTATTTTTATTGCGGGTTTTGATTGCATAAAGCCCTTTCTCTGTCCTCATCAAACTGGCATTGTTTTCTAGACAAGAGAGGACAGCCAGGATCTCTAAGGTGGTGCTTCTCCCTCCAGGGCTCTGTCACCCCCCAAGACCTTCAGAGTTTGGAAAGCATGGATTTAGGAAGAGGATGAAGCTGAACAAGGGCAGCGTTCAGCACAGTGTTTTCCCATGGGCTTGAGGGCCTTTGGTTCAAATGGAGTGCAGGGATGAGCATTCAGGAGCACAAGGGTGACTTGGAGTTTCCCATTTGGTGGCAGCTTCCATCTGCCTCTTGGTGCTGCCCGGCTCCCTTGCTGCCACTCACTCCTCCTTGCAGCTCCCAGCACTGTCCTGGAGGTTGGGTTTTGGTTGTTTCACCTTTCACGCAGACCCAGTGCTCTCCAGATTGATGCCTTGAAGCATGGGTTTAAATAGCAAATAGCAAATGACTGCACTGTAATGGATGTTATTGCACTAGACATTATATTATAGAAGTCACTGTGGTTAAGTGGAGTATCTCTGGAATCTTGTTTTTATCAAGACATTTATGTTCCCCTCTAATTTTTGTGGAGAGTCGTTTAGATGTTTTCCAGATTAGAGCATAATGGAATTGTTAGCTGTAAATGTTCAGAGGAATCCTTTACACATGGTGATTTAGTGGTTAGGCACAATTACTTTGGAGGTACAGTGTCAAATTTAACACCAACCTTCAAAACCACATATTATGAAATCTGGTCATCCTTCTTGTGAGATGCTCCTCCAGCCTCCCAGAGAAGAAAAAGACATTTTGTACAGCAAGATACAAAAGCAATTTGGAGGGGATGGGCAGATGCTGGAGAAACAACTTGTTGTAAGAAGCAAATCAGCAGGCAGTTTTTCCCTGTAGAGTTTTATCCTGTTTCTTTCTGCTTAATTAAAATCCAGAAGGTTGGTGGTGGCAGTGGGTCGGTGTGCTTGTTCCCCTTCCTGGTGGAGATGGAGGCAGGGACTGATGGAGCCAGAGCAGGACAGTCCCACTGCAAGCCCAGCTCTCCTTGCCGCAGCAGGCAAGGCGCAGAGCTCTGCTGCTGCCATGGGAGAGTGAAGAGCTGCTCTCCTCAAGACCTAGGTAGTGGAGATGTTCCTGCAGGTTCCTTGAAGAAGGCACCGTAGGCTGTAGAGCTATAGCTAATAATTAGAGCAACTTTTGTATAATGGAAGTATCAACAGACATTTTCACTTAACTATATATATGCACCTGCTTTAACTTTGAAAATAGCTCATTTTTTCCCTTGTTGCAGTTGGCTGCCCATTCCCATGCAGGTGTCGCAGGGACACCTCCCACCAGACCAGGTTGCTCCAAGCCCCCTCCAACCTGGCCTTGAACCCCTCCAGGGATGGGGCAGCCACAGCTTCTCTGGGCAACCTGGGCCAGGATCTCACCACACCCACAGGAAAGAATTTTTTCCTGACATCTCATCTAAGTCTGCCCTCTTCCAGTTTAAAACCCTTCCCCCTCATCCTATGGCTCCCCTCCCTCATCAAGAGTCCCTCCCAAGCTTTCCTGGAGCTCCTTTAGGGACTGGAAGGGGCTCTAAGGTCTCCCCGGACCCTTCTCTTCTCCAGGCTGATCCCCCCCAACTCTCTCAGCCTGTCCTCACAGCAGAGGGGCTCCAGCCCTCCCAGCATCTCCGTGGCCTCCTCTGGCCCCGCTCCAACATGTCTATGTCCTTCTGATGTTGGTGGCCCCAGAGCTGGAGGCAGCACTGCAGGGGAAGTGGAGCAGAGGGTCAGAATTGTGCCCCCCCCCCTTGTTCTGCTGGCCATGCTGCTGGGGATGCAGCCCAGCATGTGGGGGCTTTCTGGGCTGCGAGTGCACATTGCTGGGTCATGCTGAGCTTCTCATCCACCAGCACCCACAAGTCCTTCTCCTCAGGGCTGCTCTCCAGCCATTCTCTGCCTAGCCTGTGTTTGTGCTTGGGATTGCCCTGACCCAGGTGTAGGACCTTGCACGTGGCCTTGCTGAACTTCATGATGTTCACGCTGTCCCACCTCTCCAGCCTGTCCAGGTCCCTCTGGATGGCATCCCTTCCCTCCAGCATGTTGACCGCGCCACACAGCTTGGTGTCATCGACAGATTTGTTGAGGGCGCACTTGATCCCAGTGTCCATGTCACTGACACAGATGTCCTAGTATCAACCTATGAGGAACGCTACTCACCACTGGTTTCCACTTGGACATTGAGCTGTTGACTGCAACTTTTTGAGTGCTACCATGCAGCCAATTCCGTATCCACTGAGTGGTCCATCCATCAAACCCATGTCTCTCCAATTTAGAGACCAGGATGTCATATGGCACAGTGTCAGATGGTTTGCACAAGTCCAGGTAGATGACATCAGTTGCTCTTTTGTTATCCACTAACTCTACAATGCCGTCGTGGAAGGCCACCAGATTTGTCAGACGTGTGGCCTGGTCTCCAGCGCTGCCCAGTCTGGCTGCTGGGTAGCCAAAATTTGCACGCTGCCCACCCCATCTCCTATGCTGTAGGGTTTGCAAGGGTAATGCTTCTGTGGCCTGACTTGTCCCTGTTAAGGACAGCAGTGCTCATCCTGTTGACTGAGTGAAGAGCCCCATACCCCAGAGAGGTGGCCTCCCTGGGAAGGGGGTGATCCCTTCCGGCTCCTTCATGCCCCACACCGGCTCCATCTTAACTTGGCTGAAGAACGGGATCTGGTGAGCTTTAATGATAAGAGCTGGGTTTTTGCAGTGTCAGCTGTTTTCCATGCCGCTAATGCTGGGACCACAAAACTCATTAGAGTTGTATGATGGGATGAGAGGTTAAAAGCCAGTGTGATACCTACAAAGTGCTCCAGCCTTACAAAGAAATGTCACTGCATCCTCCTTAAACACTCATAATTAGTAATTCCTGATTTGCCCTCTCTCTGCCAGGAGAACAAGTCTGTGAACAGCACTCAGCTGCCTGGCTAGGGCTGTTAAACAAGCGTGTGGGTTTTGACATTCTTCATTTTTAGAGCTGGGTTTCCACATCTTGGTTATCATTAGCAATTTGCTGGGCTTCATTTTGGTGATGGGAGAGCATTTCATGATCTCTGAAGCATTCCGTAGTGCCGCAGTGTACAGGAGTGACAGTACATAAACCAGAACTATATTATTGCTTTCTAAGTGTATTCTTTTAACTTTTTTTTTCTTTTAAACTAATTCCGCTTGGCAACTCAACTGAGCATATGTATCATTGTGAACATTTTCTTAAAATCAAATCTGGTCCTTTTTTACTGTAGCTTTTAAAGGACTAATTTGCCCCCCCGGCCCCGGTAGACTGTGTTCATCCTGCTCTCATGACTTTTTTCCTGTTTAATCGCTTTAGGATCGCATTGCGTTCTGCTTTTGCATTTTAATTGGCAATCGTATCGTGTCCATGGTGGAAGAGAGGGAATATCACTGTGGAATTGAAGGCAGGGATTTGGACTGCTGTGCTTTCATTTAATGGGGAAAGTACATCATACTCCTCTTTAAACTGTACTTGCGACAACAACAAAGGGTCTCTGCTTAAGTGAAGCCCATCAGATATACAGCATGTGCTTCAACTCTCTTTTTAAAGAATGATAAATTAGAGCATTGATGGCGACTAATGAAGATCTTGTGCCCTGGCGCAGCAGAGGAGGGAGGTGGGCACTGGCACCAGGGATGCGGTCAGAGGAGCCTTTGCTTGAACGCCCGGATGCGGCTCTGGTGCGGTTTCTTTGCGCTGGTTGCACTGGGAGCTGGCTCAGCATAGAGCTGCACCTGAAACTGGGCAGCGGAGCTCCTCATGCTTCTGCCACCTTCTCGCCCTGGGTCCTGTTTAAGCCGTCCAGCCAATTTTGCTAGCAGATGAACACTTTGGCGCTGCTGAGTTAGTGTATAAATAGCTTTTGATATCGGAGCTCAGCCTGTATAAAGCCCTAATGCCTTGTCTGTGATGGTTCCTGCACTTAGTATTTTAGGGTTCTTAGGGTATGGCACAGACTACTATTGATCGCTTCTTATCATCGCTTCATCGCTATCATCGCTTCTTATAGGTGCCTGTAGCTAGCATAAAACATGAAAGTACAACTTGTATTGCGGGCACTTATTTATAAATATCTCTGCATCTTTCTTGCCACTTCACCCTGTTGAAATGTGTGCCGCGCAGTCCTGGAATTCAGCTTAATCAGAGGCAGGAATGTTTGTGACCGAGATTGGTTGATGTATTTATTTATTTTACCCAGGATTAATTTATAAACTCTGTCTCTACCTGGAGAAGTTTGATTAGCATTATAGATCTAACATGTGGTGGATACTGAAGGAACTCGATCTTAAAAAAAAAAAATAAATAAAAAAAAAAAATAAAAAATTGGAGGGAGAATTCAGATTTAAATTGCAAGGATACCTGAGCTGAAGTTGGTAAAGTTGTGTCCCCTGAAAAGATGCAGCCCATTTGGGATTTAATTTTTTATTTATTATGGATATCCAAAGCATGCTCAATGCAGCGTCTGGACATGTCTTAATGGTTTAGAGGTGGTAACAATAACAGTATTTAAATAAATAAATAAATAAATTTAGTTGCTAAACTACAAGGTATTTCATTCCCTGATATGACCCATGGAAATAAAAACAGAGCAGCTGTGTTTGGGGTTTTTCATGTCTGTGATGCACAAGATCTTCAGCAAATGTTAGGACCTGAGTGACGAAGCAGCGCCCGTGGGAACGCGTGTCCGTCCTGCAAGCCAGATGTCTGTCTAAGCCTTCATCAAGCTCCTCCTGGCCGTCCTGCCAAGATTAGCAGAGCTGCGGCTTGCGGAATTTACTTCTATCGAGTTCACAGCACTGGGATTTTCCTCCAAGGGCAGGTGCACGACTTAGGGGACAAAGGGAGATCTTTTCCTGAAGAGTGGTACCCAGTATTGATAAAGTTTGTTACTGAAATTGATTGTAACTGCAGGCCTGCTCGAGGGCAGGGAATGTTTTTATAGAATAAGAAATTATTTTTTTTGGTCTTTTTTTCTGTGTTACTCCCAGAGGAGTACTGCTTGTTGCAGCTGCCTCTAGGATTTTGGAGTCATCAGGAAAGGTACTGGTTTGATTCTTTTTTTGGTTTTTTTTTTTGGTTTGCTTTCGCAGCTGTTCCCCACTACCTGCTAAATGGGTCTTGTAACCTAAATGGACACAGCTCGTGGATGAAAGAAGGCAGCTAGAGGGAGAGAGGAAGAAGTGCAGAAATATTTCATGATGCAGTTGAAGTGAATGATTTTGCTGATGGGTGAGGTGGCAGGCGGCCATCTGCTTGCTCTCCTGGTCCTTTGCAGTTGACCTTAGCTTTGTGCTTGGTGTCTTTCTCCTAGAGCACGGCACAGAGTCGTTGGGGAACTGTTTATGGAGAGGGAAGACCTTCACCGCAAACAGCTTCGCAGGAGGTTACTCCTTTCCCTCAGACCTTGCTTCTCTTGCACCGGGTAGTTATAGCCACTCCTGCATCATCTGTCCTTATCCTGGGGCAAACGCTAATGGACCCATCGTCTCTGTGCTGCTGACGCAGGCAGAGGGTCCTTGAAAGCAGGCACTGACAATGCAGACGTGGCATTTTCCACTAGCTCTGCTAATTAATTAAGGTCATGTGTTCCAGCTATTCGTTTGGCCGTTGCTTTTCTCCATTAAGCAGGCAGTGAAATGTCCGGGAAGGGGAAGAGAGGTTCTCCCCTCCCCTCCGCTCTGCCCTGGGGAGGCCCCATCTGGAGCACTGGGTCCAGTTCTGGGCTCCCCAGTTCAAGAAGGACAGGGAACTGCTGGAGAGGGTCCAGCAGAGGGCTACAAAGATCATGAGGGGACTAGAACATCTCTCTTGCGAGGAAAGGCTGAGGGACTTGGGTATTTTTTAGTCTGGAGAAGAGAAGGCTGAGGGGGGATCCGATCAACGCCTACAAATACTTAAAGGGTGGGTGTCAGGAGGATGGGGCCAGTCTTTTTTCAGTGGTGCCCAGTGACAGGACAAGAGGGAATGGGCACAAACATAAGAAGTTCCATCTAAACATGAGGAGGCACTTCTTTCCTGTGAGGGTGGCAGAGCCCTGGAAGAGGCTGCCCAGAGAGGTGGTGGAGTCTCCTTCTCTGGAGACATTCAAACCCCACCTGGACACGTTCCTGTGCGACCTGCTCTGGGTGGACCTGCTCTGGCAGGGGGTTGGACTGGATGATCTCCAGAGGTCCCTTCCAACCCCATAGCATTCTGTGATTCTGTGACCACATCCGTGAGGCCCGGGTGATGGTTGCAGGGTGCGGTTGAGCGGTGGGTAGGCCAGCCTGGTGATGGAGCAGTACTGTTTGCTGCTCCAAAGAGGAGAATTTGTTTTATGTGGCAGTAAATTATGGAGAATTCTGCCTGCTGGGGTGTTTGCCTGATCTTTCTAAGCATCTGCTGTGGTGATGGCTTGCTGGAGTGAGGTGTTACTAGCTAAACTTGCTAGGTGCATGCCAGCAATGTTGAGAAGCAGACTTTAGTATTTTTAAATAAGCAATCATTCCCCTGTTTTTATTTTAAAAAAAATAATATTTATAATCAAGACTTATTGTTGAAACCTGGAGGACGTTCCAGTGCAGAGTACGTCACCTCCACGATTGTCTAGACAGGTTACCCATGTCCCTGTTAAGCAGCCTCATTATTTATTTATAGTTATTTATTATAATAAATGTGATTGCCTGCAGTAAGACGCTAACTCCACTGAGTCATATTTCAGATCGCACAGCTGTGTTGGTTGAATTTTCAGAATAAATAAAACATTTGCAGCTGCATGTAGAGCAGCCTCTCTGACTCTGAGGGCTCAGTAGGTGCTGCTCCTGGGAGAGGCACGAGGGGAGGAGATGCTCAGTTTTGGGGAGGAGGAAGAGGAGGAGGTGACCTTCAAACTCGCACGCTGCCTGACCTTGGATGATGTCCTTGTGGGTGCAGGAGCCAGTGGAGCCTGCTGTCATTGCTGACTTCAGCAGGGCTAGGACAGTACCCCAGATGCCACATTTAAACACTTTAAACAGTTTAAAACCACCCAGTCAGTACACAAAAATGTAGCTTTTATGGATTTGGTGTATTATCACAGGGATCATGTTCTCTCTTTGCTACAGGCCCAGTGACTTTGGTAGAGTTATTTAAGATTTCCCTCTGTCAGTGACTATAATGACGTTTTGGTGTCTGTTTTTCCCTGGAGTTTTGTTGTGCGGCAGGAGCTTGTGGGCATCCTGACAGCTCTGGTTTACTGGGGAAACACAGAGACTTTCAGGTATCTGACTTCTGTCCAAAGGGAGTAACTTCCTTTTTGACTAGTTGCCCAAAATCTGGGGTTCTTGGAGCTGTATGGCTGAGGAGGGGAGACACACACTCTTGCTTTTCTGTCAGTCCTTTTGAATTAACACAGGGCATCCAAGCCCCATTTTCCTGGCCTCGGGAGAGAATCGACCCGAGGGAACAGTTTCCTCGCTCACCCTTTCTAATTAGCGTTCAACCTAGGGATGCTCTTTGTTTTTTCTCCCCTCGGTCTCAGCTCTGCACCTTCTGGGACTGCTCTTGCTGCTGTCCTGGTTGTTTAGCCTCTTTCAGAAGCTTTGCAAAACTCCCCTGGATTCCACTAAATTTTGGACGTGTGCTACTTGCGTGTGCCGGTCCTCTGAGTGGATTGCGATCTTTTCAGTTCCTTGGCTCTAGGGACAGATAAACTCCTTTATTTATCCTAAATGAGGTGTAGCCATCACACCCATCTGCTCAGTGAGGTGGGACCCAAGCCTTATGCAGAAGACAACCTTGTACCCTGCCAAGGAACAGTGGAAAGCTTATCCAGAGGTATATTTTATACGTATTCCGAGTGGCAGGATGATGTATAGTAGATCTGGTTAGGTTAGGTTCGTCTGATGGCAACATATGGTCAAAATGGTTGAGCTTGGCTAGGCGAATATTTTCTTTCCTATAGAACTTAATTTTATTAACGTGTGAAAGAACATTAAGTTTGGCATTTTACTTGAGGGAATTGAAGTTAGTTGTTCCCTGTAGCGTTTGATAAAATACACAAAGGCCAGAAGGAATGAATGATTCACTTCTCGACTGTCAGCTGTGGTGGAAAAATGAGGTGAAGCTGGATTCGTGATTTGAAAATCTGTTCATCAGCACTGGAACTTGTCAAAACATAATTTCATCTTGTTAATTTTAGTGAGTTATTGACTCAAAAGTAAATCACAAAGATTTGCAGAAGGAGAGCAAAACGGTGTTTTACAGCAAGTGGGGTTTTTTTCAGCTTGATTATTTATTTTTTTTTTTTTAAGGAAGATTTCATAAAACTTCCTGCTCTTACAAAGGTAACATTCTCTTGCTCCAATAATGCCTGCCTGATTGCAGAATTTGAGGTTTCATCATGCGCCATCAAATTCTATTTTCAAATTCAGAGTTAAAACAGTCTTTCAGGCTGAAGTTAACCTGCTCGCTTTCATTTCAGTGCACATGAAGTGGCATATAATTATTGTGTGTGCTGTATTTCTCTCATTAACATCAATAGGTAGGTATTACAGCTTCTGCCAGGCCACAAATAATTAAGGGGTTCTTGAAGTATGACTTTAAATTAAAAAAAAAATAAAAATCCAAGGAATTGTATGCAGCAAGGTAATAAGTGTCTTGCAGCAGAAACCAGGTAAATGACTTAATGAGTCCAGATCAGCCGAAAGTCAAACATAAAACCTGTTGGAGCCTGTTAGCTAATCTTATCCATAAAACTAACTGCCTATTCTTCATGGGTGTTAACCCAGTTATGCTAATGTTTTAAGGTAAAAAACCTACAAAAGTAGAAAAGTTACATTTGAAAAGGGAATAATAAATGAGCCTTTCTGCTGTAATTAAGCAGACCTCTGGGCTAATTCAGACGCTGCTGTTCACGGCGTACAACTGGTGGTGCTCAATCACCGCTGTTGAGTGGGGCTGACCAGCCACATCCTAAGCAAGCTGCTGGGATGGGGACTTACAAATTTCCATGCCGGTGAGTGCATGTGGCAAATGGACAAAAAAATGGCAAAAAGAGAGGAGAAGAAATAAGCTGGCTGTGGGAAGGATGTGTGTGGAGGAAAGGAGTGCCTACAAGTCCTCTGGTGTCATCATTGACTTAGGATGAGTTCATGTTTAGTAATATATGCAAGCAATACAGTGTTTTAGGTCTGCAAATTACTCTACGATCCCTGGATGGAAAAGGTTCTATTGCTATGAATTGCTCAAAAGTAGTTTTGCTGGAGCCCTAATGAAATAGCAAAACTTGAGTGGTTTGGGCTCTTCTTGGGCAGCACAGGGTGTGCCATCTCCTTCCTTCTGCCATCTCCAGAAACACTGCAGTGGAAAATGCACAAAGGTCTGGTTTTGTAAAAAGCAGTGCTTATCTTTAAAACTGGCTTGTCACAGAATCATAGAATTGTCTGGGTTGGAAGGAACCTGTCAGATCATCGAGTCCAACCATCAACCTAACACTGACAAAACCACCACTAACCCATGTCCCTCAGCACCATGTCTGCCTGGCTTTTTAATACCTCCAGGGATGGTGACTCCACCACTTCCCTGGGCAGCCTCTTCCGATGTTTAGCAGCCCTTTCCATGAAGAAATTTTTCCCAATATCCATCCTAAACCTCCCCTGGGGCAACTTGAGGCCGTTTCCTCTTGTCCCATCGCCTGTTCCTTGGGAGAAGAGACCACCCCCCCCCGGCTACACCCTCCTTTCAGGGAGTTGGAGAGAGCGAGAAGGTCTCCCCTCAGCCTCCTTTTCTCCAGGCTGAACACCCCCAGCTCCCTCAGCCGCTCCTCACAAGACTTGGGCTCCAGACCCCTCACCAGCTCCGTTGCCCTTCTCTGGACACGCTCCAGCCCCTCAATGTCTTTTTTGTGGTGAGGGGCCCAAAACCCGACACAGCCCTCGAGGTGGGACCTCACCGGTGCCCTGTACAGGTCATTGCTCCAGTCCTGCTGGCCATGCTGTTCCTGGTACAGGCCAGGATGCTGTTGGCCTCCTTGGCCACCGGGACACGCTGCTGGCTGACATTCAGCTGGCTGTTGACCAACACCCCTAGGTCCCTTTCCACCGGGCAGCTCCAGCCACTCTTCCCCCAGCCTTTAGTGCTGCATGGGGTTGTCTGGCAGGGTCCCTCTCCAATGCATGTATTTCAAGTGGTCTTTGCCTTTTTTACTGTTAAAAAACAGTGCAGCCTTGGGATCCAGCCACTCTCCCCTTCACTTTTGGAAGTGTATGCCATAGAGGTGCTCTGAGGTGTGTGGTGGTCCCACCTCCAAAGGGCAGGAGGGCCCAGGGGATACTATGTCTGTTGGTAGCACAGACAAGAGAGAATCAAAGGAGCTGGAGGCTGAAGGTTCTTGTAGACACCTCAAAGTGCTTTTGTATAAGGAGGGGTGTTGCTTACCAGATATTTTCCTTTAACTTATGGAGGGGCCTGCAATGGGAGAAAGCCCAAAGGCTTGTTGGTTTACTTGGCTTATGGATGATGTAGGCAGTGCGGAGGTGGCAATTAGCTCCTCCTGACAGGGCTGGGAGGTGGCAGACAGGAATGGGTGGGAAGGGCCCTGAATCTGAAACCAAACAGCTGGTTTGGTAGAGAAGCAGCTATGGGGGCAATATATGGATGGAGATGCATTTGAAGTTGCTGTCTGGGAGAAGGACCTTTCTCCTCAGCTTTCTGAGCGGGTATCAGCAGGGCAAGATGCTTTTGTCAAGGTTGAGGAGAGGAATGTGCTGTAATTGAGTTGTGAGGTGAGCAGTCCCTGGGTGGGAGCTGCTGTGTGTGGCTGGCTAGGAAGGGCTGTTCTTTAAATCTTATGCAGAAAGAATCAGCAAAGCTTAGACACAGCCTGGCTGTGAGGATCTCAAGTGGTTTGTTAAAAGTATGTTTGATGAGTGTAGAGATGAAGGTAAGATGGGGAGGCAGCTGGAGAGACAAGTGCATCAGAGCCTGGGAGAGAAGAGCTGGTCGAGGAGCAGAGGATGGCTGGAGGTTGTGGGTGGTCACCACTCTGGGTGCAGTGCTGTTCCTCAGCACTTTGTGTTTCTGGTGACAGACCTGGAGAATTAATATGCTGTGCTGCTGAAAGGAACAAAACCCCAAATATTTCTTTGCTATTGAGAATGCAGGGTGCTTGTACAAAAAGCTGGAAAAAAGGCAAGCCTTAAACAATGAGGAGAATTTGACCCATTGTCAATCTTCTGCTTGTTCCCTCTCCCTGGTTTGCTGAATTTTAGTAGGGTCTTAGTAAGGGAGGAGGGCCCTGGGATCAGCTTGCTTGGTGGTTATTTTGGAGGCTGTGGCTGGAGCTGGGGTGGGTGGGTGTTAGGACCAGGAGTCTTCAGCAGCGAGATGCTCCTTGGAAAACCAAGTGAACCTCCCTGCTTGTAACCAGCTCTTCCTCCCCACAGCTTTCAACCTGTGATTAAACTTCACGCATTTTAAAGAGGTGGCAGTTTCTAGAAGAACTTGATGGTGTGTTAGTGAAACCACAGAATCACAGAATGCTGTGGGGTTGGAAGGGACCTCTGGAGATCATCCAGTCCAACCCCCTGCCAGAGCAGGTCCACCCAGAGCAGGTTGCACAGGAACGTGTCCAGGCGGGTTTGGAATGTCTCCAGAGAAGGAGACTCCACCACCTCTCTGGGCAACCTCTTCCAGGGCTCTGCCACCCTCACAGGAAAGAAGTTCCTCCTCATGTTGAGATGGAACTTCCTATGTTCAAGTTTGTGCCTGTTTCCTCTTGTCCTGTCACTGGGCACCACTGAAAAAAGACTGGCCCCATCCTCCTGACACCCACCCTTTGAGAATTTATAGATCTGATCTTTGATCAGATCCCCCCTCAGTCTACTCTTTTCCAAACCACTCCATGTTGGGTGTTTCTGCTCTTTCCTTTACCAGTGCTATTGAGAATGAGCTCTTCTGTGGTTTCCCTTCTCAAATTCTGTGTAGGAGGTGTAGGAGCAGGGGCAATTGTTCACTGCTGTCCTCTTAGTTTACCCTGTAACATATCCATGAAATTGGTACTTGGCGGGATCTTCAATATATATAATCTATCAAAGAAATA
This sequence comes from Numenius arquata, assembly GCF_964106895.1. NCBI lineage: Eukaryota > Metazoa > Chordata > Aves > Charadriiformes > Scolopacidae > Numenius > Numenius arquata. The sequence continues at coordinate 22,794,505 of NC_133580.1, read as the reverse complement.
CTCTTGAGTTGAAGCGCTCCAGCAGTAATTTGGGGGAATGCATTTCTCTCTTCTTCTGCACCTTTTTTTTCGGGGTGGTTTTTTTTTTTTTTGTCTGGGTTTAGGATCAATACTGAATAAGTGCTGTTTTGAAAAAATTGACATTCAGGTGGGCCAGAAACGGTAAACAAGAGAGAGCAGTTGAAACAGTCCTAATATGGCCGGGCGGAGGAAGGTGGTCATTCATCAGGCTCCCATTCGTTAGAAAGGTAATGTTTGAGGAAATCAAAGCACAGTGCAGAACTGCTTATGGGTTCGTTCCCTGGACCGTGCATATGCTCATGCTTTATTTGCAATTACTCCGCTGTTATGTATGTTTGGCTGCTAGCAAGCACATGAGAAATCTTAATATCTGGCTCAAACTGTGCCTCCTTTATTTATACACAGCTTTTCTTTTGCGTTACGCTGATAGGGCATGATACAGAGGCATCTTGCGATAGACTTTTTCAGTGTAAGGTGCCAAAAATGAAAAGGGAAACATTTTATGTGATTAAACAACTGAGAGGTTCTGACAGATGTTTGCCCAACAGAGTTTGCAGGGAGAGCAGCGCTGCTCAGATTTGGTGAGTGTTCCTGCACGTGTTAGAGCCCCGCATTCCGGATGGGGGGGATGTTCATAGCTGCCTGCCCCCCGCAGGTTCCTCAAACCCCTTCCCATTTCTGTGGGCTTTGTGGTGGGCATTGTACAGCCTCTCCGGGTGCCTTTGGCATGGGCTCAGTCCTTCCTGCTGGGTGAGCTGCAAAATCATCTCCCAACAGCTCTCTCTCCTCTCCCCTATTCATTTTCTAGAGAATTCCTTTTTTCTTAGCATCTTTGCTTTTGGTTTTCTGGCTCGTGGCTCTGTGTTTCTTGCTTGTGCTTCAGGAAGGCATGACTGGTTTCAGTGAAGGCTTCTAACACAGATTTTTGCCAAAAGAAAATCACTGCGAAAGGTACTGGTTCTGACCTCTTGGCCCTGGCTTGAATGTCCTTCCACTTTAATTCCCAACCAGATGTTTTTGTGCTTTAAGGGCAGTTTATGTTGGGGCTTTGACAATTTTTAAGTGTTAAAATTGCTTTAATTTGAAGTTTGAATTCAAGATAAAACACCTATGGCTTTTGAAAAGTTGCAGTTGGTTATTCCTTATGCTTATGTAGGTGGCAGAAAGGCCCTAAATATTTTTAAGTTGTATTTGGAGAAGAAATAAAAATGTATTCAGACCTGTCCAAGCTAGTCTGGGGTTTTTTTCTGGGATTAGTAGAGCAGGATGGACCTTTTTGTGATGCGTAATCAAGTTGGAAACTTAAGTTTTGAGTCAGGCTGCAAAAGTGTAATCCCCTTCAGGGATTATGGTAGAGTTTGCATATTGCCTCCAAGTGCCTATTTGAGGATTCAATGGATGCTTTAACTGTGCTGCTATCTATAGCACTTCGGAAAGCATTCATTCATAAAAAAAGGTTTTAACAACAGCTTTGCGAAGACCTGAAGGAAAGCAAGAGTTCCTGGGAGGACAAGGAACATCATTGACTGCCCAGGAAGATGTCGTGATTCTGGCAACTGCCTCGTGTGCCAGGAGTACTGTAACTCGAGGTTGAGCTCACCCCGAAAATGAAAACCAGGGAGAATTCATACAGTAACAACTGTGGGCTACTGAAGATGCAACGCTCCTAGAGCGAGCTCAGGCAGCTATCACTTGAGTTTGCCCCCTTACATTGTGCGGGTTTGGAAACAGGGTGAGTTTAGAATAAAAATACTCAAGAATTGCATCCTATGTTTGAGTCAGATAATACATATTTCTCCTCCCCCCAGCCTGTGCAAGCCTTTCCTGGGGAGTCTGAGCAGTGTTAGTTCTCCATAGACTCCCGCTGTGTCCTTCTGGTAAGACATCTCCCCAGCTTACTGTGTGCCGTGCCATGAACCAGTGCACCGATAAAAGAAGAAAAAAAAGGTGTATATGTCATCCTTTCGTCTGCCAGCTTCCTGAACCTGTTTTTTACTGCAGGACCACTAAGGTGAAGTCTTATGCCAGCAGTATGTGCCAGGGATACTCCTGTCTGGGAGGCGGTGCTGGCCCCGTTAAATTGCCAAGCGCATTGATACAGCAAAATTAAATCCATATGACACTGTCTGCACATCTGCCAGGTCAGACCAAAGACCTGTCCAGCCCTGACAGCAAATGCCTGGGGACAAGTATAAAAAATAATCCAAATTTTTTTCCCTTCTATACTTGACAGAAGTCAACAACCCAGTGTAAGCTGTAAGGCTTAAAGTGTAAGGCTAAAGTGCCTTTTTCTATGTGTATCATGGCAAGAATGGTCTGATTTTCATCAGTGGGACTCAAGATATTTTACCAATGAACGGCAAGGTTGTAAACAGCTAGTTGTGCTGGAGTAAACCAATTGCGGTTTGCCATTAAATCTTAAATGGGCAGCAAATGGTAATGTGTTACGTGATATCTATTTAGTCTGGTTTGCGTGGGGTGGAACGTAGCGTGAGGGCTCTTATTTGTCGGTGCATGGCTAAGAGGATTAGACGTGGCCCCGCAAGGATGCGGGCAGGGAGCTGGGAAGGTGGGACGATGTGTGCCATCGCATCGCTTATGCCGTAAACATTTCTATGAAAGGAAACTCCCCTTTTATCCTGCTGTGCATATGTTGAAGGAGGCACATTTTTTCCTTTTGACTTGGTTGTGAGAGAATGCTAAACTATTGCTTCATCCTGCAAAGTCACTTGATGAATGTGGTGGAGAGATAGCGTAAAGGCTAAATAAGTGTGAAAGATTTAAACGTTTCTAACTTATGGCGCAGCGCTCACAGGGGAATATGCTCACGAAGACCTGCAGCATCTTTTCCTATTGAATGAACGGATTAATGATGGCAAATTCTGCCGTGTTAGAGATGTGCGAGGTCACTCCTCGTGGTTGGCCGTAGGAAATACTTCAACTGGAAAAAGCCACTGTTTCCTTGCGGCTGCTTTGGATTCTGCTCTTACAGTTGAGAGAGCAGGCTCTTTTTCTGGGATAGTTTTGGAAAATATTTAATTAAGCGTCTCTAATGAGGGGGCCATTATAACTGCAAACAGAATTATTGTTATCATCATTTCAGCTGTTAACATTTTAAGGGCAGTTGTTCACAAACTGTTCAGTAATTAGGGCCCAATTCACTGTGGAAAAATTGTAGTCAGGCTGCTGCTGCAGCAGTGTAACATGGAAAGGAGCATTTGAAAAGAAGCTGTCCTTCCCAGAATGTGCAGTTGATACGTGGACCCATCGCTTCTCCATAACATAGTCTCTCTTCGGTGCAGTACAAAGGTTCAGATCCTAGAAATGGGGTGGGTTGCTTTGGCATAGGTGCGACGGGCGGTGTATTCGCCATCAGGAGTACCGTGAGATTATTTCGTGGTCCTTTTTTAGGTGTGCAGAGCAGAGGTTTGGGACAGAACTGGGGAAACTTGTACTTCTGGCACAGCTGCTTTAATGATCACAGTCTATGGCAATTCTGCGAAGGTAGTGGTATTGTTGTATTAGTGGCCAGGTAAGGCTTTGAACCTTCTAGGAAATTAAACAGTATCAGGAGGGGGAAAGTGCAAATTACCTTTCTCTTCTTGGTAAGAAGCAGCACCTTACACAGCTTGGTGCAAATTGCTTCTAGTTAAGGAATGTCTTAAAATGCAACTCCGCAGGGTTGCTCAGCTGTAGCTATAGTTAGAGCTGTGACTATAGATAGCATTAAATTTATTTAAGCGCTAATAAAGTGAAGTTTGGCATTTCCTCCGAGACTCATTTTAGAACAAGTCTCTCTGAATTGTTTAGCAGCTTTGTGTACCTCATGTTGAAGCACTTTCATACTGCTGAGGCTGGGGAAGTTAATGCAGGGCTCTGTGGGAGTCTAGCTGAGCGAGCGCTTCGCTTGCCCAGCCTGGTTTGGGGTGGTCCCACAGAAGCTGTGGTGGCTGTATGAGCTGTCCTGCTGGTACCAGTGAAGTTGCAAAGTGCAGCTGGAGCTCAGGGCTCTGCTTCCTCGGGGAACCATCTCTGGTATTAAAATAACTTGGTATAAATCTCATGCTCAGAAACCCCAGTTCCTGTGGTTTTGCTGTCTGGATTAAAGTGCAGGCTGTGACTCTCATCAGTAAATCCTTTTTCTAAGCTTGAGAGCTGCAAATGTGCGGTGCTGGGCGTGCAGAGGGCAGGTTAAGGGCTTTGGGTCAAGAATGAGGCGTGGTGGTGGCACAGAAGGAGCTCTGGAAGATACTTGGGGCCACGTCTAAGTCCTGAGATCCTCTGAACTTTCTTGCATTTTCTCCTCTTCAACTTAAGTAAATGTCCTTTTTCCTCAGAGCAGATAGGTAACTTCTGTTGGATCTGGGCAAGGCATTTTCCAGTTAGCGGTGTTGGATCTTGGCAGAGGACGTGGTAGGAAGTTGTTAGTGGTCTCAGAAGAGGTGGTGGAGATGACGGTGTCCCTGTCCAGTGACAGAGTGAGAACGCGTGGCCCAGCAGTACAGGACCATCCCTTGAAAGTGGGTCTAGAGGTTAGGGTCAGGGACCCTAAAGACCTTGAGAGCTGGCTTCCCGCGAGACCCTGCTGTCCTGCAGAGCTGCATTCCCACTTCACAGGTGGGAGCCACAGACAAAATGGGAATCCTGTTTGGCACCATGTGGCAGCTGTGGGAGAGCCAGATAGTGAAGTGCTGTGTAGTTTTGGTCTGAAAAATGCTGTTTTTTGAAGGGAAGGAGAAGATGTTTCATACCATGAACAGTAGCTCGCGGTGCAGCTTGGGCTAATGCAGAGAGAGAATTAACGATACCTTCGGAGAGCTGCTAGCCAACCAAGGAGTGTGATAGCCCCCAGACCTGTGCTGGGGTACAGAGGAAGCCCATCCTGCTCTGCTTCCTTGCAGGCTTGTTCCTGGAGCTGAGGCAGAAGCTGATCTGGCAGTGAGCTGAAACCCCTGTTTCAGTAAGCATTTCCAGTCCAAGGAATAGCCGTCGATACCCTGGAGCTGAAATCTTATTGCTTTGCCTGCGGGACAGAGTCAGGACAGGCTGAGCAGCATCCCAGTGAGCACTGCCTCTCCTTGCCTCCCGGGCAAACTGCTGCTCCTTGGGGGTCCCTGGAGCAAAGGGTGGTCTGAATTTGAACCTCAGCTCCTCGACCAAACACCTGTGACTCATGGTAAGTCATGTACATGCTCTCTGCCTCAGTTTCTCCTTCTTTCCTATAAAAAGATCTCCTGCTTTTTGTCCTCTCTGTGCAAGGTACAAGCAGATCTGCGGTGCCTCGGAGCGGGGAGCTGTGCACTGCCCTTGCAGATGTCCCAGGTCCTTTGCAGGTTTCTAGCAAGCCAGGCACAACCGTCTCATATGAGACCATCTCCACTGCTGTATTGTAAGAAATAAGCCGAGATTTCACTCTGAGGGTGGTGAGAGCCTGGCCCAGGTTGCCCAGAGAAGCTGTGGCTGCCCCATCCCTGGAGGGGTTCAAGGCCAGGTTGGAGGGGGCTTGGAGCAACCTGGTCTGGTGGGAGGTGTCCCTGCCCAGGGCAGGGGGTGAGACTGGAAGGTCTATAAGGTCCCTTCCAACCCAAAGATTCTATGATTTCCAGCACTGGAGAAGCTGATGCTCATTTCCACTCCCACCCTAAGCAGTCTGCTAGCAAAGGAATTTATGATAGCGAAAATATTTTTTTGTGCAAAGTGCAGTAACATAGAGCAATAAAACCCATAATTGCAGTGGGATTATTCCACATTAAACCAAACTATCAATTATAGTTTGCATAGAGGTTTGCAAGACTACAAAGGTGGTGCTTTTGTGTGAAAAAATATTCATTATCTTCTCTCAAACACACCTTAATTGCGAACATCAAAGTTATTAATTAAGCAATACATCTTGCAAAACTGGATCGGCTCATCCGTGTGGATTGTGGTAGGAAGGGTACAGGAGAGCATATGAACCTTCTGGATCCTTGCATGGAAGAGCTGCTAAGGTGAATCCATTATTCTCTATAAAGGTTACATTCAAAGGAGTTGATTTTATGAGAAATGTCACATTTTAGAGTGCAGTGTTCTTGCTTTGCCAGCCTAGCTGTAACAGAAAGAGTGACAGATTCTTCAGGTGGTGCTTTTCCTTAGGTTCCCCGCTGGAGAAACACTGCTTGCTTGTGCTGCTGGTTTCCAGTTGCTCCCAGTGCCGTTTTTTAAAGCAGCTGTGTTTTTCATAATAGAAGTATCCTTCTTGAGCTCCTTATTCCTGCATACTTTTCCTTTAGAGGCGTTTGTATTTCCATGCTAGCAGAGGTCTCTTGCATTGGAAAAAATTCAATTTTAAGACTGCATGTTTAGACCTGGAAATTTAATTTCTTTAGCTTCTGGTAACTCAGTCCTTGCTCAAAAATGGCTTTTATGTATAAACTGTATGTAGTTGGTCAACATCATGTCTGATTACTGCGAGGAGTATCTCGAATCAGCTCTGTTGTGTATCAGATGCTTGTTGTTTTCTGTCTGTTCTCCTTTCCTCTCCTTTGTTGTGTCAAAATTAATAGTGAAAAGCTGTGGCAAAGAATGATCTTCATGGGTACAGGTGAGACCTCAGAGTACAGCCAGATGGGTGGGATCCAGCTCAGGCTGTGCCCACCAAGGCCATTCCCCTCTGGGCACCTCAGTGCACCCTCCCTGGGCAGAAATTCTCCTTACTCTTTGCTAATCTGCTTAGAGCCCTTTTTGTGCTTGACCCTAATTTTGTTACAGGTGTGAACTTGCCATGATAACGATGAATATTTTTTTTTTTTTCCCCTCTATATGATTTCAGAGAATGATATTATCTTCTGTTTCCCCCTAGCTCCGGAGGAAACGATACCTCTGAAGTATTTGTCTCATCAATTTGCAAAGACATCTTTATTGCCCTTGGTGGATCATAAAGGCTGCTTTCCAAGAGGGATGTTTACTGTAAAAGCTAATGAAGACATCATTGCTTTCCATGGCATCTCGTAGCTTGTTCTCCAGAAAGAGTGATTGACTCCTTGTTGTGGCTGTATTTTAACTTCTGCTAGGTGTGTGTTTTTATGAATTTTTTATCAGGTTGTTAATGGTGGAGTTGAGGGGTCAGACAAAGGGATTGTTGTCTAACCTGGCAGGGCTTCCTTGCAGCAGGCAGGGAGGATGCCTGGTGCACTACTTGCTCTCCAGGTTTTCTTTGAATAAGAAAGCGCTATTGTGTGCATCACTTAAAATTAGACATTTAATTATTAAACTTTTTTTTTTTTAAGATTTTCTCTCCCTCATCTAAGTGCGAGTAGGAAGAGTGTTCCCAATTACACTTTTATGACTATAGATTTTCCACTTTGCATTCTCAAGAGCATGGAAACATGATTAATGTAAAAGATTGTCAAACAGCATTAATCACTGTTGATTTCTTATCGATTCCTGCCCTCCCCTTTTCCCAGAGAGCCGATGGTGCTTGCACTGGCCGGTCGACTTCTGTGCAGTGAATAAAATCTTACACCTTTGTTGGTGCCTGCTGGCCCTGCGGTTCGAAGGAGCGCAGGGAAGAGCCAGGGAGCTGCACGCTCATCTGGGATTACTGGGAAGCTTTAGTCACGGTGGAGAGAAATAATGGGAGGAGAGGATAAGCATATTTTATTTGAGGCCGTTGCTTCGCTGTTACATGCACTGAGCTGTGCGTGCAAGACAAGTGGTTTTACATCTAATGTATATTTTCAGCCAGGGTGGCCTTTGCGAGGCATAAATGACATAAGGTGAACAAACTGCTTATTAAGGTAAGACAATGAAGGCCCAATTTTAAAAGGTTAAGATGTACTAGAAAGTATCAGTGCATCCTCCAAGTCATTAATGCTATACAGAATGCACAGCGTGTGGTATTTTGAAAGGCCACTGTAACCTTTTCAAGCATGAAGCATGCTAAAAGGAATCCATTTCCTTACTGCCTTGAAAAGAAAATCAGTCTTAAAAAGCCCCAGTTTTTAGTTGTTTAAAAGGAAACCTTTCGTTGGAGTGTAAAGAGAGAGGGACGATCCTTAAAGCAAAGTGAGCAGCAAGCTGTGTGTTGCAAGGGAGCAACCCTGGAAGTCTGGAAGCGATGTGAGATGTGGTTTGGGGTTTTTTTAAAAGACAAAAATATTCTCACTGCTGTACATTCTTCCCCCAGATCCTTAGCTGAATTTTAAGCTTGGCACAAGCTGGTTTTTGTCTGTTCAAACCAGCGGCAGGTGGTGGGGGGCAGAGGTGAGGAGGACAGGGCAGGTTCACCCTGCCTGCGTGTGAGCCATGGCCTGAAGGACTTGAGCAGCAGCTGTAGGTGAACGCGTTTGGAAGGCTTGTGTTTGATTTGGGGGGGGAAGGAAAAAGAATTCCAACAGACAAGTTTTCAAGCAAACAAGCTACAGAGGGCTTTTGTATTACTGAAAGATTGTCTGGTATTTTGAATTAGGTTGTAGGACAAGAGGAAATGGCTTCAAGTTGCGCCAGGGGAGGTTCAGATTGGACATCAGGAAAAATTTTGACATGGAAAGGGTTGTTAAGCATTGGAATGGGCTGCCTAGGGAAGTGGTTGAGGCACCATCCCTGGAGGTATTTAAAAGATTGGTTGACATAGTGCTTAGAGGCATGGTTTAGTGATGGGTGGTTGGGTTTTTTTGTTTGTTTGGTTTTTTTATCAGAGTTAGGTTGATGGTTGGACTAGATGATCTTAAAGGTCCCTTCCAACCGAGACAATTCTATGATCTAAAGGACAACAGCTCCCTACAGGGCAAGCCTTGCTGTCCTGTGCCATCACACGGCAGCACCACTGCTCCCACGCGACAGGTCTCTCTGCTTCCCCTGACCTCCAGTGCCTGAGAGCAGGAGTGACCCTTCCCTCCTGCCCCGTGGCACAGCAGCCCATCCAGTGGCTGTTGTGGGGGCAGCAGCGGCACCCAAACAGAGACCAAGTGATTGACCTGCTGCCCTATGCAAGTTTGCTGATGACACGAAGCAGGGAGGGGTGGCTGACACAGCAGAAGGCTGTGCCACCGTACAGCGAGACCTGGACAGGCTGGAGAATTGAGCAGAGAGGAACCTAAGGAAGTTCAAGGGCAAGTCCTGCACCTCAGGAGGAATAACCCCATGCACTGGTACAGATTGGGGTTGACCTGTTGGAAAGCAGCTCTGCAGAGAGGGACCTGGGAGTCCTGGTGGAAAAGAAGTTGCCCATGAGCCAGCAATGTGCCTTTGTGGCCAAGGCAGCCAATCGTCTCCTGGGGTGCATTCAAAAGATTGTGGCCAGCAGGTCGAGGGAGGTCATCTTCCACCTCTGCTCTGCCCCGGTGAGGCCACATCTGGAGAGCTGGGTCCAGTTCTGGGCTCCTCAGTTCCAGAAGGACAGGGAACTGCTGGAGAGGGTACAGCAGAGGGCTACAAAGATGATGAGGGGACTGGAGCATCTCTCTGATGAGGAAAAGCTAAGAGACCTGGGGCTGTTCAGCCTGGAGAAGAGAAGACTGAGAGGGGACCTCATCAACGTTGAGCAATATCTAAAGGGTGGGTGGCAAGAGGATGAGGTTGGGCTCTTCTCAGTGGTGCCCGGTGGTGGGACAAGGGGCAACAGGCACAAACTGGAACATGGGAAATTCCATCTCAACACGAGGAGAAACTTTGAGGGTGGCAGAGCCCTGGAACAGGCTGCCCAGAGAGGTGGTGGAGTCTCCATCTTTGGAGATATTCAAAACCTACCTGGATGTGTTCCTGTCCAACCTGCTCTGGGTGACCGTACTTTGGCAGGGGTTTGGACTAGATAATGTCTGAAGGTTCCTTCCAACCCCCTCCCCCCAATTCTGTGATCTGTTCAGGTGGGTTGGGTAAGACCATGCTTTCAAAGTCCTGTTGGAGCCCAGTCTTGCCTCCTGTTGCTTGCATGGTGCAACTTGAGGACTATTTTGAGGGAATATTGCTCCTCTGTCTGCTTTTTGCATTTGCAATTGCATTTTAACAGAGAAGGCTGCGAAGAGTTCACAAGCCTCCTCAGGCTTTAAGAAGCCCCCAAGTCACCTTTTGCTTAAGCCAACTTGACTGTTGAATGGTAACACTGGGTTGAGGCCGCTGGGCTTTGCAGTGGGCATCCTGCTTTTGTTGCTGGGAAGGTCTTCATGAAACAAATTAACCAGATGCAAGTTTCAGCTTAAGCCCTCTGGGAACTAGGAAGATAGCAGACCAACTTGCCGTAAGTTAAATCTGAACACTATGAAAGAACAATGTAAGTGCTACTTGTAGTCTGTCCTTGGCATCTGTTGGCTAAATGGCCTCTTGAAATCCACACCACGGCTCCAACTTCACTTGGCTGTATCTAGGCTCCTGGTTGCAAGATGCTTTTTCCTCCTGACTATTCAGCCTTCGACTCTTGCAGCGTCAATGGAATTAAAGAGCAGGGTTTTACAGCCAGTGCTGCTGCTTTTGCTCATGAATCCTGAAAGCTGCTCCGGAAAAGCAGTGGTTTTGTGTGCAGAGGAAAGAGATGAATTAAAATATTCTATCCCCTCCTGAACGCAGAGAAAGAGAGTCCTTATGTTTAGATGATCTCATTCAGTGGGTGTCTAAAGACTGAGTGAATGATGTGCAGTGTGCTGGGTGTTCAGTACATGTGGCATGGGAGTGGGGTTTTTTGCTTTTATGAAGGAATGGTGGAGATTTTGGTCCATCTAGGGTTTTTCAGAGTCTGGATTTTGATTTGTAAGCGAGCTTGTGCAGACTGGCAACCAGGCAGGAGGCGCCCATATCTCTCTTTTTAGATGTTGCATCTCCGTTGCCCACCTCCTAGTTCTCATTTTCCTGAAAACCAATGGCAGTTTCAGTGACCTGTTTGGGACTCCTATGGGACTGCTCCCGCTGTGATACATCCAAAGGTCAGGTCATCAAAGGGGAGTCTAGAAGACACAAGGAAGGGACAAAGCAAGGATCTTGGCAGCTCACCAGCTTCGCTATCTTTCTTGGCTGGGGCTTGCAAGCATCAGGTTGCACCCCTGTGTGGAGGAACAGTGGTTTAATGTTTGATAGCGATCAGATCGGGAGGAGAGCAGAGCACCAGGCATCCGACAGGTTGTCAAACCTGTCACTTCCCAGCCTTTTCTTCCCCTTGACAAGGTGAGCCACTGACTGACAAGGATACACTTTGCCAGGATGGCAGCGGAGCCTTTAGAAGGAGGAAAAATGCTTTCAAAAATTAGTTCGGCTGCTTTCCACGTATCGTAACATCTCTGCACAAAGCTGCATTCTCTGATGTACCTTTGCAATGACTTTGAGTCTTTTCCTTTCTCCGCTTCCCCATTACTGGAAAACAGACTCAGTGCCTTCTCCCCAGGCTGCGATTGCTTGTTGGTGAGGTGTGGAGGGACCGTAAGATTGTCAGGCCACGAGCATCCCTTACAGTGGCTCCTGGTGTGGGGTGGGGGCTTGCAAACTGGCTATACCCAGCCGTGCGGGTATGTCTTTGCTGTTGGTGGTACAGATAAGGAGACTTCAGGAAGGGATGAATTTCTTGTCTGAACTGGAGGGGTTTCTCACTTGATCCCGCCTCCCCTACCCACCCTTGCTTCTCTCTTTTTTTTTTTTCAGGATAGTGAAGGGATGAAAGTGCCGCAGTTTGCCCATCTATTAATTGTGCACGGTGTTGATTGCTGTGTTGGTAAAAACAGTTCTAGCTAACTGGGTTTTTTTAAATGGTCATTCAATGCCCCCTTGCCCCCAAGTGCCTGTGAATTTTGGCAAGGCACCTTGGCTCTAGGGGGTTCTAATGCAGACGAGTGTATATTTGGGTTACAGTTTCCCCTGCTGTGTGCATGTAATCATGCATAAATGCATGTGCCCTCAATGTTTGCTGCAGAAGGAAATTCCCTTTTCCCAAACCGTGGCCAACCTCAGTCCCACTAATATTAAGACTATAGGCCTGTAAAACCTCAGTGGAATCTGCATTCACTGTAGGTGTGGAAGGATGTTTGTTAATCCTTTTCCCATGACGCACTTTGTACTACCTTGGATCTGGTATAGTTTTCGCACTTTTGAATCAAAATCATGAAGATGATCGTCATAAGGCATAAAAAAGTTAGCATGCTCTTATCTATTTTAAATTTGTTTGAATGGTGCCATCTGCTTTTCTGAATATGGCAGGTAGTTGAAGGAGGATAATGTACCAGTTGGGAACTGCAGAAACAAAACAATAGCACATTTCTTATGGCTGACGGATTGTTATTTTATCTTTTTTTTTTTTTTTTTAACATGCTCAGTCATAAGTGAGAAAGCAAAAATCAATGTTAGGCACAAGCAAACAAAGAAGGAAAACTGAATTATCAAATTAGTTTGGGTTAAGCTTACAAGCAAAGAACTTGAAAAGTGAAGGTGCTGGTTAAGTGAGAGAAAGCCATGCATCCCTGTCGGTCCGTGTCACTCAGCAGCCTTTCAGCGCTCTGAGCTCTAATTGCGGTGCTGCTTTCCTCTCAGTACCAAACTGCCAGATGATCATAGCCAGAGAGAAGTAGGTAGAATCATAGAATCATTCAGGTTGGAAAAGACCCTTGGGATCATCGAGTCCAACCATCAACCCCACCCTACAAAGTTCTCCCCTACACCATATCCCCCAACACCACATCTAAATGACTCTTAAACACATTCCGGGATGGTGATTCAACCACCTCCCTGGGCAGCCTCTTCCAGTGTCTGACCACTCTTTCCATGAAGAATTGTTTCCTAATGTCCAGTCTAAACCTACGCTGTTGCAGCTTGAAGCCATTCCCTCTTGTTCTACCGCTAATTACCTGTGAGAAGAGACCAGCATCAACCTCTCTACAATGTCCTTTCAAGTAGTTGTAGAGAGTGATGAGGTCTCCCCTCAGCCTCCTCTTCCTCATACTAAACAGTCCCAGCTCCTTCAACTGCTCTTCATATGATTTGTTTTCCAGGCCCTTCCCCAGCTTCGTTGCCCTCCTCTGCACCCGCTCCAGCACCTCGGTATCTCTCTTGGATTGAGGTGCCCAAAACTGGACACAATACTCCAGGTGTGGCCTCACCAGTGCTGAGTACAGGGGGACAATCACCTCCCTACTTCTGCTGGTCACCCTCTTTCTAATGCAAGCCAGGATGCCGTTGGCTTTCTTGGCCACCTGGGCACACTGCCGGCTCATATTCAGCCGCTTGTCGATTAGAACCCCCAGGTCCTTTTCCGCCAGGCAGCTCCAGCCACACTTCCCCAAGCCTGTAGTGATGCGTGGGGTTGTTGTGGCCCAGGTGCAGGACCTGGCACTTGGCCTTGTTGAAGCTCATACCATTAACGTTGGCCCATCCATCCAATCTATCCAAGTCTCTCTGCAGAGCCTCCCTGTCCTCATGCAGATCAACACTCCCACCAGATATGTGTGTGCTTTTGCAAGATAGCTTAGTTGAATGTTTTTCCCGTTTGGGAATAAGCTATGCTTGCACCCTCTTCATTGGTTCCTTGGGAGGATGGAGGCTGCTCATCTGCCCCTCTGCTGTGGGAAATGCCACTGGGATGTTATTTATCCCAGGAATGAGGATGTGCCTGCTGGGATCTCAGCTGCCAGACAGGTCCCAGCCTCTGCAGATCCATGTGTTCCTTCACCTGCATGGGGCAAGGGCTGGCCATTAGGCCCGAGCTGCAAGACTCAATGAACGCATTTATTTTTCTGCTGAAGTATTGTGACAAAAGAGTGGGTGTATTATGAAGAAAGCCACGTATTTGGAGTACTTGCTGCTATTTGCCATCACATAAAGAAAGGTATAAACTGCTTTTTTTTGTTGTTGTTGGCTTTTTTTATTAGAAAGGCAAGAAGCAGCTGCTTAACTGAAACTTGGTTGTTTGATATTTATCATGTTGCCCTGAGCATCTGTTGACAGGTGGGAAGAGTTCTTGGTGAGCAGGCTCATGGCTTTATTGCCTGCCTGGGTATAACTGCTGCTTGGAAGGCTGACAAGTTTGCAGAAAATCACTACTTGATGCTGTGCAGAAATCTGTTAGTATGGGTGGATATGGCCCAAGCCATGTAGATAAGACAGACCTGCCCATGAGAATGAAGAGCTGAAGCTGAGCTATTGTCATGCTAATGCTGCACAGGAGCATGTTCTTAAAAGTGGTGATATACGGCAGTTGCTTCATTATATTTAGTTTCCATGCCATGTTGGGAATTCATTTTAACTCTGGAAGATGATACTTGTGTGGTGGAACTGATATTAGTGCCCAGCCAAGTGAAATAATCAGCTTTGGAGACTGAGAGGATCACAGAATCAGAGAATGGTTAGAGTTGGAAGGGACCTTAAAGATCATCCAGTTCCAACCCCCTGCCCTGGGCAGGGACACCTCCCACCAGACCAGGTTGCTCTAAGCCCCGTCCAACCGGGCCTTGAACCCCTCCAGGGATGGGGCAGCCACAGCTTCCCTGGGCAACCTGTTCCAGTGCCTCACCACCCTCACAGCAAAGAAATTCTTCCTAATATCTAATCTAAATCTCCCCTCTTCCAATTTAAAACCATTACCCCTTGTCCTGTCACTACACTTCCTGACAAAGAGTCCCTCTCCGGCTCTCCTGTAGCCCCTTCAGATATTGGAAGGCTGCTATGAGGTCTCCCCAGAGCCTCTTCTCCAGGCTGAACAACCCCAGCTCTCTCAGCCTGTCCTCACAGCAGAGGGGCTCCAGCCCTCTGATCATCTTCGTGGCCCTCTGCTGGCCCCACTCCAACAGGTCCATGTCCTTCCTGTGTTGAGGACTCCAAAGCTCGACACAGTATTCCAGGTGGGGTCTCACGAGCGCAGAGTAGAGGGACAGAATCACCTCCCGTGACCTGCTGGCCACACTTCTCTTGATGCAGGCCAGGATGGGGTTGGCTTTCTGGGCTGCCAGTGCACATTGCTGGCTCACGTTGAGCTTCTCATCCACCAACACCCCCAAATCCTTCTCCTCAGGGCTGCTCTCCAGGCATTCTCCTCCCAACCTGTATTTGTGCCTGGGATTGCCACGTCCCAGGTGCAGGACCCTGCACTTGGCCTGGTTGAACTTCATGAGGTTTGCACAGATACTGGGCTCTGGAGGGTGTTTTTTGTAACTTCTTTGTGGGTTTGGAAAGCACAAATGATTAAGTGAGGTTTGTGGTGTCTTGGTACTTCTCAACTAGAAGCTTCTGATGTTCTTGATGATTTAAATCATCTAAAAGACTTTAGTTGGAAAAAGGAAAAAAAAATTATAAATTCATTGTTTGACACAATGCCATATATCTCCTGTATGTCTTCAGAATGTATGAAGACAGTCTTTGACCTGCACAAATATCAGAGGTCCATACAGTTGCTTTAAGGTCACTTGAATAACCCCATAGAATAATATGCTGGCATTGCCTTTGACAGATAGTCTGGAGATTTGCTTACTGAAGCCGGTCTTCAGAGCCACTGTGTCTTGATAGCAAAGACTGTAATAAAATTGTTCGGTTCAAAACAGACCGTTCTTCATTTTGACTCGTAATCGATAACTGTCTGTGGCTAGTGTCGCCTCGGGCTCTGTCTCACAGGGACTTACTGTACGGTGAAGTCCTCTATGCTAATGTGTGTCTATAAATACAGATCTGTCTCTGTTAAGCCTTCTACATCCTTCTTGGGCTGCTGGAGGGCTGGGGGCTGAGAGGAGCTGCTGTTTATGGGCTTGATAGACTTTGATTAATTTGAATTTTGGATCTGCTTTTTCCTGAAGAGATACAGGAATGAGTATATTTAGCTGGACAAGAGGTATGTTTGCCATGTCTTTGGCAAATGTTGGGCTGACCTGCTGGAGAGCAGCTCTGAGGAAAAAGACCTGGGAGTCCTGGTGGGCAACAGGATGACCATGAGCCAGCAATGTGCCCTCGTGGCCGAGAAGGCCAATGGCATCCTGGGGGGCATCAGGAAGAGTGTGGCCAGCAGGTGGAGGGAGGTCATCCTGCCCCTCTGCTCTGCCCTGGTGAGGCCCCATCTGGAGCACTGGGTCCAGTTCTGGGCTCCCCAGTTCCAGAAGGACAGGGAACTGCTGGAGAGGGTACAGCAAAGGGCTACAAAGATGATGAGGGGACTGGAGCATCTCTCTTACAAGGAGAGGCTGAGGGACTTGGGTCTTTTTTAGTCTGGAGAAGAGAAGAATGAGGGGGGATCCGATCAACACCTATAAATACTTAAAGGGTGGGTGTCAGGAGGATGGGGCCAGTCTTTTTTCAGTGGTGCCCAGTGACAGGACAAGAGGGAATGGGCACAAACTTGAACATAGGAAGTTCCATCTCAACATGAGGAGGAACTTCTTTCCTGTGAGGGTGGCAGAGCCCTGGAAGAGGCTGCCCAGAGAGGTGGTGGAGTCTCCTTCTCTGGAGACATTCAAAACCGGCCTGGACACGTTCCTGTGCAACCTCCTCTGGGTGGACCTGCTCTGGCAGGGGGTTGGACTGGATGATCTCCAGAGGTCCCTTCCAACCCCATAGCATTCTGTGATTCTGTGAAATGTCTTTGCATTTTTTGAGGCTGAATAAAACAACAGCCATGGTGTTTCTGGCAAGTGTGTGTGAAAGACAAGTTGCAGCCAAGTCATCTTGCACATCGTGGAGCAACAGTGGAACAGCAGGACTTGTCCCTGCAACTGGGGACCTCAAGCTGGTTGAGCCCGTTGCCCGTCTTTGGGTCTCCCCTTAGTGGGTACACAGGGACAGGTCTGGGAGGAGGGCAAGCCCGCGCCAGTGCTTTCCTGACCCCTCTGCTTGATGGGACCATCACAGCGGCATCCCGCTGCGTTCCAGCGAGGTGCTGGTTGTTGGTGAGGATTTATTTAGGGATGTGGTGAAGTGGTGCAGGAGCCCAGCTGGTTCCTCACATCCCAGTTGAGCAGCAGAGACACTGGGAGGTAGCTGTGGGCAGAGCAACCTGGTTGAAATGTGAGGCTCGTGTGGGATCTGCTGACTTACAACTTGTCTCTGCTCTGCTGGACTTGTGGGATGGTTTATTTTTTAATTTTTTTTTTTCAAGATGTGCCTGCAACTGCAGCTTTATATGGGTGTCTAAGGGAGAGGCTGGTGGTGTGGTGGGAGGATACTGAGTTACTTGGAGCTGCTGTAAGATTCCATGTCTGTTGGGCAGGCGCAGAGGGGTTTGGGCACAGCCAAGGCAAATGCCACGTGCCGGGGGGGGAAGCAGGAGGACCATGCGTGGCTGAGCTCCAGGAGAGCGCGTTGGTGGCTGCTGCTGGATGATGATGAATATGAAACAGGAGTGGGAGAACATGGATCTAACTCAGCGTCTGCCCACGCTGTTTCAGACCCTGGCTTTAGGAGCATTTCTCTCCATCAGCTGAAGCTGCCTCTGCTCTGCCGCTTCCCTCGCCATGGCTGTGTGGCAAACCAGGCTGGGGAGCCCATGAGGGATAAAAATAACCAAGCTGAAAGAGAGAAAGCGGCTATGGCACGCTGCACCTCCCAGATAAATGCTTGCCAGCATGTGCCTTCAGGGGTGAAACAAGAACACTGCACGCGCTGAGTCTTAAGACGGCGTGCTGAAACCAACCAAGAGCAGTTTTTCTGGTTTTACAGTGTTTTTTGCTGTTGTCGGAATACCTCTTCCTTTATGTGAAGTGTGTTACGCTGCAGGGGAGTCTTAAGCCAGTGTCCTGGCTGTGCGTGGTGGCGCGCTGCATGGTTATCCTACAGCGTGGGGTGATGCCCCCAGAATATGCAGCTTTGGGATCTTTCTCCCTTTGGCTGTCAGCTTCCACACTTAAACTGCAGAGCTGGCAGTAAATGCTGCCAAAATGTCATGTAGATGAAGCAGCTTCATAAGAGCTTTAGTGCCACAACCTTTCCCAACCCCTGCAATTACATTTTAATTCAATATTTCATTGGAGTTTTCAAATAATTTTAAATTAATAGGGACCAGATTGTAGGGAGAAGGGTTGGCATCATTCTCTGTTTGCTTACAGAGTCTTCTGCACTGCAGATACACCCGGTCGACACACACAGCTGGGAAACCAGGTTTTCTCCGAGGACAGCTGAATGATTCCTGTTAGCCGTGAGAAACCAAAGCCCACCAGGAGCTTCAGTGCCCAGACGGGTCCCAGGAAGGGAGCTGCAAGGAGAGGAAGGGTGTTACGGCTGGGGCAGAGGGGGAAGGCAGAGAGAAAAGCACTATTTACTTCCCTGCTTGGTTTAGGAGTGCTATTAACAAGGGGCAAAGCAGTTTGCATAGAAAGCCCTCCACTGCCGTGCCAGGCTCCAGGCTTTAGAGTTTATGGGTTTTGAGCAGGCAACGATGTCTTAGGGGTGCTCCCTTCTGCCTGCTGATGGTGGCGTGAGATCCGTGGTTCTTGCCTTTGGAGAAATCCTTTAAGCGCATCTGCGGGGAGCCATGGGCACCTTCCGCTCGCCCCGGGTTTTGTCCTGGCTCTGGCTGGCCCAGACATCTTCAGCTACGCCGTCCCCCCGCCCCGGGAACTGAATTGCCCTCCCTGATGCCAGGGCTGAGGGATTTGCTGCCAAGAGCTGGCTGGGAGCTGTGCACAGCCTGAGGCTGGGTCACTGGCTTCCCAGGCACTCCTGGACCAAAAGGCATAAAAAAGGATGGCGAAAATCCCACTGATTTCTCCAGGGTCAGGGTTTCGCTCCTTTTGCTTAAAACCAAGAAGGTGAGGAAAGCCCAGGGGCGATGGGCTGGCGACGGGCGGGCTTGCGTCCAGCCTCTTAAATGCGTTAGGCTTGATTGATTTAAACTGCTGGGCTTAGCCATGAGTTAGACCAGCAAGCAACAGCCTTCATTTAAATAATTGACTTAAATCTTGGGGTTTTTTGCATTTTTATTTATTAAAGTGATTCTCATGGGCTGGTAGCCATAAAATATACTGGGGAAGAATGGCTGTGTTGCTTCAGATTTGGTGTTCCTTCTTTTTTAGGCAGGAAAAAAATCCAGTGTCTGTGCATACATATTTAATAAGTTGTATAGATTTATATGTGTGTGTTAGGATTTGTAGCATTCTTGATATATTAATTACTGTTGTTTCGCTTGTGATTTTTGTCTCAAACTCTCTTTGCAAAGAAACTGGAATTCAATTACTGTGCACAAAAATAGCATTTGCAAAGCTCTACTGAAATATAATTATCTGAAGCGTATCTGATGCACACGAGAACTACTGAAATGCCCTTTGCATTAGGATTACTCTTCTAATGAGGAAGTTCAGAATGTGAAAAATTTGGACTGATTGCCTGTTCTTAACGTGCTGCTGAAAATCTGAGGGTTAGTAGATATCATTGGGTTTTTTTCATAAGCAAGAAAACCCAAGTAAATACCTTGCTTTATCTAATTGCAGTTAGTTTTTCAAGTCTAAGAGAATGGAGCTGTTTGAGACAGCCTGGGACGAGCACGGTACCGCCACAAAGGGCGGGTCTGCTGAGCTCCAATGTCCAGAAGTCACCTTCTTATATTAGTCTGGTTCAGTGGCTTGAATGCTGTAGAACTCCATCACCAAACCTTTTATCAAAAGGTTTTCTCTTTAAAACCAAAGCTAGAATCCCATTTCTGGATAACAAGTAATGAACATAAGTATTTGGGATCTTCAGCTGATAGTGGGGGAGTAAGAAAATGTATTTATGACATGATTCGAGAATACTATTTCTTGGTTGTTTTTTTTTAAAAAAATAGCTCTGCAGATTCCCAACACAAATTATTGTTTCAAATTCTGGTATTGCAGCCGCACTGCTTTCATGCAGGAGCCCCACTGAAAAATTTGTTGCCCAGATGTAAGTGCAGGCTTTGAGGCACTGAAAACCTTTCTAATAAAATCACTTTCCAGCCAGCTGAGGGGAAAAGCAAGCTTCTGTTAATAAGAATCTTTGTTATCTTGGAAAGTCTGTGATGAATGGAAAAACCGTAGCATCATCAAAACGTGTAAAAAAAATAAGCAGGCTGCGTTTTGAGCATTTGCTAAGGAAAAGATGACAAGACAACAAGCTAAAGATAGGAACTCTGATCGTGAGAGCAAAGAATTGGCCGTCTCTGGGCTGCTGTGGTTTCTAATATAGGAGGGAAACGCAGTAACTTCATTGAAAAGGGAGAAAATTATGTTTTCATCATATCTATAAGCAGTTTCATTAACATTTCACAATCAGTAGATTGTGAAAAAGAAGCAATAACTCTGTGACTGACTTCTTAGAGGTCAGAAATTTTGTAGTTTTAGTGGGAATAAAACGACTATAGTTCTTTGGTGTGGATGGACGTAACTTAAGCCTGACATCGCCAATAGTATTTGAAAAATTGCTAATACAATTAGAATGATTTAATGCTGACTTTACGTAGAAACGTTCTTAATATTTAATCAAGTTAAACACAGCTTCAGTCGTTTCCTTTTATGACTCAGGTTTCTACCCTGAGGTGGGCACTTTGCAGACAGTGGTGGTGCGAGACCGCCCAAAGCTGTGGTGGCACGTGCCAGCGCTGGGCAAGCAGTTCCCAGCCTTTCCCTGCCTGGCAAAGGGCTCCTCCAGTTCTCTGCAGCCGTCAGGTCCTGCTCCTCCTGCCATTTGGTGGAGCAAATTCGGCCTTTGATTGCCACCACCATTAGAGGTGCCCCATGGGGTTGCAGTAACCATCTGGCCCTTTGCCTCTCTGCTCTGCCCCGTCAGTCCCTTGGGCTGCTCTTCCCAGGATGCCTCGATGGTACCTTTGTGGTACCTTTTATTTGCACTGAAGCTCACCCAAGCCCTTTTTTTTTCTCATTCACTCCATTTTGTGAGGTCTCTCATCTCTACTCAGATCAGCAAGAGAGACGTTTTGAATCAATCTTCTCAAACTTCCCAAGTTAGATTGATTATTTTTCCCTTTTTTTTTTTTTAAAGTAAATCACTTTCATCAGTGTATAGAAGTATAAAAACGTGCTGTTTACGGTTGTTAGCACTCCTGCTCTGGGTTTGTTGTCACACTTGCTGCACAGGCAGGCACACTCCGAGCTAATGATGCGGTTTAGCACACGTCCATCTGCACATATTTTTATGTTGGGAACGGCGAATACTGCAGCTCGTGTTTACTACAAACAGCTTATCTTGGCCGGGCACCAAGATACATTTGCGTGGAGGTTGGGATTTAATTAATACAGAAATGTGGACTACTTTTTTTTTATTTTATTTTTTTTATTGATGAGAAGTCTTAAGCGTGCTAGATGCCTTAACAAAATGTGTTTAAACTTTATTTTCTGCTGATTTACTAAGCAAAGGAGAGATGGGATCAGATGGGTCACCGGAGTCACTTCTCAAGGGAGGTGGTGCCTTTCTCTGCAGGTGGGACCAGGGCGAGCTGGGTGGCCAGCCGGTTTTAGGATGCTTATAAAAATCCCCTGAGCCACTGATGACATTATCTAGAATCCCAGAATGGTTAGAGTTGGGAGGGATGTTCAAGATCATCTAGTTCTAAGAGAGCTTTTGACTCTTCCATGGTTCAGGCATCGGCGATGCTGCGGAGTTGGGTGTTGGATGGCTTTTCTGGAGCTGTGGTCCAGCTCTCTGCTTGAAGGGATGGAGACCGGACCCCTCCGCTGGTTTTCTTGGCATCTGCTACACGAAATACCTTAAGAAATACCTTAAGATCTGCCGATCAGGCAGCAGATCTTAAAACCTGATCTACTCTTAGCAGCTAAAAAGTTCCCCCTTAGGAATCTGACTTGACGGTGGGTTTTCACACTTCCGCATGAAACGAAATTTAAACTTTCTTTTCCTCTCAGAACCACGGCTCACGGTGGCTGCTGTCTAAATGGATGCTCCCCTATGTGGGGCAAAAAAACGCTGTGTTTTTCGAGTTGAAGGCTCCCGGAGGCTGGGGTGGGTTTCCCTGGGATCCCCCTCCCGATGTGTTTGCAGCCGTACACGGCGGCGCAACGGGGCGTAGATGAGAAGAAAGCCGGAGCCAAGCATCGGATGCTTTAATACCCTACCTCTGACTGAAACAACCTCCCTGTGTGGGAGATAATAAACATTTCTCCTCTCTTAAGGGAAAATCATGCACAGACAGAGACAAGCACATATAAATAATTTACAAAGCTGTAAGACACTGTAAATAACAAGCCTACTGAATAATGAATTAACCCAACTGCTGATTCATAGGTAAATATCTCTTGTAAAGCAGAATTTTTATAGATTTTTACAGCTTAGTTAATATCCCCTCGTATTTTATTAAGGCTGTTCAGGTGAAGTATTCTGGTAATAACATGTATATCTTTGGCAGGGAGACGGGGCGGTTGTGGGCTGCCGTGCTGGCAGCAAGCCCTGCTGGCCCTGCGCGCCGAGGAGGCAGAGCCTTGCTGGGCCTGGGCAAGCTCTGCCTTTTGTTAGTCAGGTTTTTTTTCTTTTCCCTCTCAAGCAGGCAGCAGAGATTAAGCAGAAAGAATTTTGATGTGGCCAAAGAATTGGAGAGCTACAGGGAAGAAGGAGTCTCCAAACATCTTTTTTTTTTTTTTTTTTTTTTTTTTTCTTTTTTCTCTTTTTTTTTTTTTCTTCCCCCGAGCTTCTGCTAATAAATAATGCATTTGCTCTACTTTGGCTGTGCTCTAGAGGTGGTGAGACTTCTCTGTGCCTTCGAGGATGGGGAGGCAGCGGGGCCACTGGGTCGGGATTGCCACCCGCCGATTCCCGAGACCCTCTGTGAGCTCCTCATCCTTCCTGGCCATAACCACTGCCGGTCCTCGGCCACTCAGAAAGAAACCAAATGCCACGTTTGCTTCCTCTGTGCTTTTTTTATCCCCCTTGCCCCTCTTAGACAGGCCCGAAGGAATAAAAACAGTTGCTAAGCTACCGGATAGGGAACACGGCAGCATTTTGTTGGGGTCCTGAGATTACCGCACCTTTCTGAGCGCTGGGGAAGTGGGAAGGGCTCTCCCTTGGCATGAATTGTTTGTGTTGTTAAAGTGTTGTTCTCCTAATGCAGATGATATCGAACGCGTCAATGTGATTTATGCTGGAACAGATGGGGGGGTTTCTCCCTCCCCTTCCTCTCGCTCCTGTTTAACGCAGGCTGGTAGGAAAAAAAAAAAAAAAGGTATTATCTGCTTTCTGTTTCATCAGTTTTGGGGCATGTCTCTTGTCAAACATGTTGCTGCTTTGTTTTATTTCTGATAGCTTAAATAATTGCTTTCATAAAAGATAACTAGATTTCTTTCATCTGGAAGGACGTTAGCTGTAAATTGCATTTTCTTTTAAACTTAAAGTGGAGATGTCAACACTGATTTTTACTGGCAACGTACAGCTGCCATTAAAGGTGTCCGTGGCAAGGGTGCATCCTTAAAGTTAAGGAAAATACCCTATGAACGAGAATTATTCTGGGGTGATGTGCATGGGGTCCCCATTGTGCTAATCAGGTGATTTTAGGGTGTTTCCTTGTAAAGAAATGGGCATTCTGCTCAATGTGCAAGGCTTTCATATAAAATAAGTTCCACACCTGTTTGCCTCAAGAGGTGGGATGTGACAGCATGAAAGTATTTCCTCTCCTTAAATGCTCTAAAATCTGGCATTCTGGCCTGCCTCGAGGACCTCTCTCTGTTAAGAGGAGAGTAGATCCTGAAATATTCATTGCAGAAGAGGATGCTGCTGCCTGTTCGCTTCTAGGGAGCTCCGGATGGGATTATACCCGAGTTTAAACCTATTTTCCATGAGCAGAGCTCTTCCATGTAGAGTTTCTTTATATATAATGTTAAAAACTTACTAGTGCCACTAGGACATGCTCTATATAAGTTGCAGTGAAAGTAAATCAGAAATAGCACAATCGCAATATTCTGGGCTCCTCTCTCCTTTGCCTATCAAAAGACCCCGTGAAATCCTTGCGGCTGCTGGCGGGGTGGTGTGTTTAATGAGGTGATGGTACCGTCAGGCTCACGGCAAAGTGTAGATTTTTTTTTTTTTTTTTTTTTAATGATTGTGTGTGTTAAAGATGTTTCTCCAGTCCGGCTGGCTGGAGAATTTCAGTGTAGCTCATTGAGGCTTCCCGGCACAGCAGTGGAAGTAATTTAAAATACAAAATGCTATTTTTTTTTTATAGTAAAAAAGATTAACAGAGCCTAATTTGGAGGAAAGAAAAGTGTTTGAAATTAGTTCTGTAACATTTGTAGCTTGTTAATGCTAAAATTCTTCTTGATTAAGAGAATATAAAAACGGTTCTGTAGCGCTCTGCTTTTTTGCCCATGAAGCATTTTCCTTTATTCTTGCCATTCTATGTGGAGGGATTTCCTGGGGGCTGAGGAAAACTTTCTGTTGTAAGGAAAAAAGAAAGAATAACCACTGTGGAGAATTCCAAATTGCTAGGAAAAAGAAGAAAATACTATCTGGTGAAAGTCTTTAAAGTTTGGGTTTTTTTAAACAAAATTGTAAATTAGGGATATTTATAGTTCTGAATTAAGTTTGTATTTATAAAGAATAATGTGCCGAGAGCTCAGCTGGGATCTGACTTTATACCCTTCCAGGCGCTGTGCGAGCACCATCATGCGGTGCTCCCCCCGGCTGTGGGACCATTGTCCTGCAGAGGTGGAAAAACGGAAATGATCAAGACTAAGTCATTAGTGGAAAATCCTATTTAAAACTTTTATTCCCACCACTCTGTATTTACTCGCTGTCTTCTCTCTGAGAAAAAAAAAAAAAGCTTTCTGATTTCCAATGAAAACACTGGACTGCAAGCAACTTTTCTGGAGAGTGACTTTGCTGCCTGGTGTTATCTCTTCCATGTAAAAGCCCTTGATGCTGGTTGCCTTCTGCCCCGAGGATGTTCGTGGTGGTTACCTCTGCGTGGTGGCTGCAGGTCGGGCTGAGATTTCCCCAGCAAATGCTGTAGGAAAGCGAGACCTGCTGGCGCCTCTGCCCAGTCCAGCCTCCAAAGCGGGAGGATGCTAGTCTGTCCCACCACCCTTGTTATTGTGAGGATGCTGATTTGATGCTGGAGCACTGGTCAGCAGCCGGCTAAACACAAGCCAGCAGTGTGCCCAGGTGGCCAAGGAGGCCAACAGCATCCTGGCCTGTATCAGGAACAGTGTGGTGAGTAGGACTTGGAGGTGATGGTCCCCCTGTACTGGGCACTGGTGAGGCCCCACCTCGAGGGCTGTGTCGGGTTTTGGGCCCCTCACCACAAAAAAGACATTGAGGGGCTGGAGCGTGTCCAGAGAAGGGCAACGGAGCTGGTGAGGGGTCTGGAGCCCAAGTCTTGTGAGGAGCGGCTGAGGGAGCTGGGGGTGTTCAGCCTGGAGAAAAGGAGGCTGAGGGGAGACCTTCTCGCTCTCTCCAACTCCCTGAAAGGAGGGTGTAGCCGGGGGGGGTTGGTCTCTTCTCCCAAGGAACAGGCGATGGGACAAGAGGAAATGGCCTCAAGTTGCCCCAGGGGAGGCTCAGATTGGATATTGGGAACAATTTTGACACTGAAAGGGTTCTTAAGCCTTGGGATGGGCTGCCCAGGGCAGTGGTGGAGTCACCATCCCTGGAGGTATTTAAAAGCCGGGTTGACATAGTGCTTAGAGACATGGTTTAGGGATGGTTTTTATCAGAGTTCGGTTGATGGTTGGACTAGAGGATCTGAAAGGTTCCTTCCAACCCAGACAATTCTATGATTCTCTGTGTGTGAAGTAGTCTGTGCATTTCTTGTCTGTGGAGATAGAAACTTTTTTTTTTTTTTTTGTAGTAAACAACCTGAAGGACAAGTTACAACTCTGCTGCTTCCACCCCTCCCAGAGTGCTGCTGAGCATCTCGCCCAGCCGTGTCTCTGGGCCTCTGGCAGCTAAAATAAGAAAGTTTAATAGGTTTCCTCATTTCCTCATAAATAGGTTAATTTTTTTTTTTTTTTTTGCATCTAACCATTGTCAGCTTAAGCCTCTTTTACTTAACACGACTTCTTTTGTCACCTGAATGTTCCATCTCTCCCATGACCGTGGAGGTCCCTCTCTGCATGGGTGATACCCCACGGTGAGGAGCTGTGACAGCTGTACTGCCAGCAGCAGGGCTGAGCTTCAGACATGCACACTAAAGAAGGCTCACACTGTCTGGAAAACTGATGATGGGGGGGCTGAGGGCATGATCAAAACCTGCAAAACCACGTAGGGCTTGGAAAGACCAAACACAGGATGACAAGGGCCAGCAGGCATCGACTTCAAACAACCTGTGGGAGGTCGTTCCTGATGACTCGTCATCACTGTGGGTACTCAAAGTTTATATGAACTCAAAGACTGGACAAATTCATCTTAGGATGCTGGGCTGGAGAGAATCTTTGGCCTAAGGAAGTGTTGCAGTCCTTTTGTTTTAAGGAGGCTTTACACTATAGAATCATAGAGTGGTTTGGGTTGGAAGGGACCTTAAAGACCATCCAGTCCTACCCCCTGCCCTGGGCAGGGACACCTCCCACCAGACCAGGTTGCTCCAAGCCCCATCCAACCTGGCCTTGAACCCCTCCAGGGATGGGGCAGCCACAGCTTCTCTGGGCAACCTGGGCCAGGCTCTCACCACCCTCACAGCAAAGAATTTCTTACTAATATGTAATCTTAATCTCCCCTTTTTCTGTTTAAAACCGTTCCCCCTCATCCTGTGGCTCCCCTCCCTGATCAAGAATCATACAATCATAGAATGGTTAGAGTTGGAAGGGACCTTAAATATCATCGAGTTCCAACCCCCCTGCCCTGGGCAGGGACACCTCCCACCAGACCAGGTTGCTCCAAGCCCCCTCCAACCTGGCCTTGAACCCTTCCAGGGATGGGGCAGCCACAGCTTCTCTGGGCAACCTGTTCCAGTGCCTCACCACCCTCACAGCAAAGAATTTCTTCTCTTGCTGCTGAAACCAGCCATGCTCTTCCCTGAATCCTGCTTCAAGAGAGGCAAGCTGTGCCTTCAGTGATGTGCAACCTCCTGGGCAAACCTGGGGATAACAAGAGGTGCCTTTGTGGTGTTTCAGTGATGCTCTGCTGTCGTGGTGGGGTCTCTTCAAAGCTTGGTCTGTCCCCAGGGCATCCATCCCAAAAAGAACTCATCACAGATGCTGGTGACAGGTTCAAGAGCATGGTGCAGGCCTCTTGCACAGTGCTTTTTGTATGAAGTTGCAGTAGTTCTCTCCTGGAAAAGCTCGTATTAAAGTCTTGTGGTGGCAGTAAAATAATTTCAGAGACTTGCTGTGGTTTGAACCAGGTTGATAACAGTGCCAGACTTTCATAACCTCCCGCTTTCATTCCCCTTCAAGTGCACTGGACCTGAATGTCTTACAAGAAAAATCTGAAATTACTGGTAGTGCTGCTGGATGAACAGTTAAGAAACAAGGAAACAGTTAAGAAACAAGGCTTCACGAGATCCTTCAGCCCTATCTTCTCCCATCTTCTGCTGGAGGTTGCTTCTGCCTTTCATGAGAGGCTTTGCTCCCTGGGTCATCTTAGTACAGACTAATGTCTAACGAATGCTCTTGCCCTCTGGAGGTGATAAACCAACAAAAGTTATCTGGGAGGACCCTTGGCAGCCAGAAGTAAAGATGAAAGGGGTGAAGAGAGATGGGGTCTTTCCTTTGAGGCTTCAGATGCTTTTTCAGCTCTACATGCTCTGAAATCTCCGCTCTGATAGAAGTTCAAGCTGTGTAAATGAGGAGCTGCTTCACATGTAATTAGTCCATCCTTGGTGTGTGAAGAGGTATGGACTAAAAATGGAGCTGTGGTGCCACTGGGGCTGGCTATAGCTGGTTATATGTGCTGAAGCCTTTGGAGCTCTATGCTGTCAATAAGGGAATGGGCATGGGAGGACGAGCAGTTGTAGGGACAGCCATGAATATAGGGGAGGTGTACAGATTGCTGGCCTTGGATCCTCTTTTCAAAATAAGGCGAAAATATTGCCCAGAGAAGCTGTGGCTGCCCCATCCCTGGAGGAGTTCAAGGCCGGGTTGGATGGGGCTTTGAGTAACCTGGTCTGGTGCGAGGTGTCCCTGCCCAGGGCAGGGGAGTGGGACTGGATGGTCTTTAAGGTCCTTTCCAACCCAAGCGATTCTGTATCCAAGTCGTTTGGTTGAGTAACTTTTCTGTAGAAAAGTGGATTTGGCCCCTGGTATTGTGCTGTCTCCTGCTTCCTGATGACCCTTGTTGATGAAGTCATGTGCTACTTCCCTTTGAGCTCTTGAGTCTGGAGCCATCACCTACTCATCTGAACCAAGGCAGAGGGACACCGCTCCTCTGCCATGGGACCCACCGCCCCAGCTATCTGCTGCTCAGGGATGTCTTTAGCCTAATACTGTCTCTCTCTGAGTTAAATGAAACAGTAGCCTCCATTGCTTTGTTTGGCCTTTATCATGACAAACAGTGAGTTTTCATCGCTCTACTTACAGCTTCCACTTAGACTCTTTGCCAAGGAGTCATAGGCAAATGCTTTGCTGAAGTGTCAGAAATCAGTGGCATAAGGTCCTGATGCTTTGACACCCTACCACTTACCCTGCCAAAGGTGTGTGGGGTGGAAAGGAAGAAGGAGAGAGAGAGCACCTCTTCATATCACCTCTCCTTGACTCTGACTCCAGAGCTCGATGACTCCTTTCTCCAAACCTTGGGATAATGAAGAACGATGTTGGGGAGCAGCCTGATGCACAAATGTGCTGATAGATGGGACAGTCCATAGGAACCTCCTACACCAGCTTTCCACATGGAGTTTGTTAAATTTAAACTTGTTTAATGACCTTAAATTACAACTGACTTTAGAAGGATTAATGTGTTGTCTGGAGCCTCCTCAGTAGAGTTGTTTATCTGCAGGGAAGCAGATGCATCTTCATCTGCTAGCAAGGCTCCGAACCTGAAGCTGAATGCTCACTGACAGTGTATTGCTGTGGGGCTGAGCTGGCCACAAAAAGGTTTTGGCTAGAAATTGAGGAGGTCGATATGTTCATTAGAGCAAGCAGTTGCTCACAGTCTCCTGGGGAAGACAAATCCTGATTGTTTCCAGGATAGAGCTTGCTTAGTCTCTGGAGCGGGGCACCTGGAGTATTGTGTCCAGCTTTGGAGTCCTCAACGCAGAAAGGATGTGGACCTGTTGGAGTGGGTCCAGAGGAGGGCCGTGAAGATGATCAGAGGGATGGAGCACCTCTCCTATGAAACAAGCTGAGAGAGTTGGGGTTGTTCAGCCTGGAGAAGAGAAGGCTCCGGGGAGACCTTAGAGCCCCTTCCAGTCCCTAAAGGGGCTCCAGGAGAGATGGGGAGGGACTCGTGATCAGGGAGGGGAGTGATGGGGCGAGGGGTAATGGTTTTAAATTGAAAGAGGGGAGATTCAGATTAGATACTAGAAAGAAATTCTTTACTGTGAGGGTGGTGAGACCCTGGCCCAGGTTGTCCAGAGAAGCTGTGGCTGCCCCATCCCTGCAGGGGTTCAATGCCAGGCTGGATGGGGCTTGGAGCAACCTGGTGTGGTGGGAGGTGTCCCTGCCCAGGGCAGGGGGTGGGAACTGGATGGTCTTTAAGGTCCCTTCCAACCCAAACCACTCTATGATTCTGTGTACACGTCTGTCTGTGTACTCCATCTACCAGAGTCTGAGGAGGTTATTTTGACCCTGGTGTTTCTAAAAGGCGGTTCCTTTTGGACTGATCATTCCCCATGGGTGAGCCCAGCTCCTCTTGTGAGTTCATCAGATACTTCTGGCCTTGGACATGGCTTGTGTTCAATGGAAAATATCCAGTTGGATGCGCAGGCCAGGTGCTGTGTCACCTTCTGTGATTGTGGTGTTGCTCCTGCGGACCTCAGACCAAGCACTGTGGTCCTATAGGATATCTGAAGAAAGGAACGCTCTCTAGCCCCAAATTATTTTCCTGGAGATCTCCCCTAAAGCACTTTTATATTTTGTAGTATTTTGCTTTATAGCTCTTGGAGGAGTGTTCATCTTGCAACGTTTCCTGCCTGAAGAACCTTCAGTTGTGTGTCATCTCTTGCTTTTGGATGCTGGGGAGGGCGAGCGTGGGAGGCAGCCCCGGCCGTGGGTGCTGTGCTGCCCGGAGGAGCGGAGGGGCTGCCTGTGGCCCTGCCTGCACCTTGCAGCCCCCGCCCAACCTCCCCTTGCCACATCCAACAGTGGGAGCGAGGGGAAGCTAAGCAGAAACCTCATTTGAATAGCAAGATGAATCTGCTTTTGATTTTCATCATTTTTATAGGGAGTTGTAAGACTTTAAAAAATCCTCTTTTTATGTTGTTCATGACTTTTTTCGCTAATTTGACACTCTGGGATCTTGTTTTACATTTCATTTTAGTCTCTAATCACAGAAAATTATAGCTGGCCACACATGCTGGCTTTGCATTCTTGCCTCTTGTTTATGTTCATTTGTACTAAGGGATAGCACTCACCGCGTCTGCCCAATTTATTTTTCTCCACAGCAGCAGGAATTTCCAATACTCTGGAGCTTCATTACCATGTGCAGGAAACTAAATTCAAGGTTATCTTATTTGAACTTTATGACTTCTTGATGTACAATGTTTTATTTATTTATTTAAGGTTTATTAAACTTTTCAAAAAAAGAAGCCCTTTAGAAGAAGTGCATGATGTGTAGCTTATTAAGAAAACTTAATTTAATTTTGGGATTTAAGGAGCTTCAATTATGAATGTCCCACATATTTGATTTCTGTCCTGACATATATGGAAGAGAGAGATGAGCTATTGAAGCTGATGCCTTGGCTTATGACGCCTGCCAGCCCGTGAAAAGCATGTTTTCAGAGAGGGACGGATGCATAGATTTCTTCTAATGGTTCTCCTTGGTGATTTTTGAGATCTCATTTTAACTTTCAGGTTTTACCCTGTGACCTTTCAAAACCTCCCTTTACTGACGACTGGAAGATAAGGATTTCTTTTCTTTTTTTTTCCCCAGTTTGATTAATAACCGTTTTATGAGTCACTCTTACTGCAGGCTGATTTCGGCTGTTGGTTTGTTTATTAACTGAAAGACTATTTCTTAATTCTGAACACACCTGTGGTGATCAGAGCAAAATCTCCAGGTATTTTACAGGGCTTGTAGTTAACAGCAGCACCTCTTGGTTTATATTTTGAAATCTTTCCTTGGATAAAAATCCCCATGAGGTGGGTTCCTGCTGTAATTACTTGTTTCCACAGGAGATGGTCCTTTGACACTAAATCCACCCCCTGGTGTAACTCCCAGTCTTAGAGGTCATGTCCTTGCCAACGTCTCCTACAGCGGAAGAGGACTTTTTTGGATATGTGTAGTAAATATAACTCACACTAATTCTTAGTAGTGGCTGAAGGAATTTTTTTTTTTTTTTCCCTTTTAGAAATGTGCAATTTAGGAAAGCTCAATGTTTGCCTTATTCCAGGAAAAATGCCATTGGCTACTGTGTTTTTGGAGTTGCTCCCATGGTTTGCGTTGTCTTGCTGGCCTTGGTCATTCATCGGTGTGGGTGGGTGAGGGAAGGGCTTGTGGACTGTGAGCTGCAACCCAGCGAGGGAGTCTGCCTGGAAATCAGGAAAAAATGTCCTGGAGCTGCAGAACTTGGGGTTTTCTGCGTCCCCGTCGTGTGAAGCACCTCTTGGCTTCACCCAGCCTTCGTGCGCATTTGGAATAAACTCAGGCTTCGCTCAAGGGGCCTGTTGTACATCGATGCCTCCTTTTTGTTTTCGTCGTCTCACAAATAAATAGCAACTTGAGCACTAAATAATGCTGCTTTCAGAAGAAGCCTCCACGCGTCTTCCTCCTCTGTGGGCAAAATGCTGTCAAGTGTTCTGATGAATGAGTTTATTTAGGTGCTTTGGAAAAGAGGTGGGTGGTGGCTGTTGGGAGGTTGGTGCTGGTGTGAATGGGTGTTTTGTGAAGCCTGTGGAGATGGCTCCACTGCCAGCTTGTCTCGGGGCTGCATTCACAGGCACTTGGGAGGAGTTGGGGACAGATGGCCCAAGGCAAGAGGGGGAT